>NC_050596.1:2575000-2917500 GCF_013368585.1 Megalops cyprinoides | reverse complement strand
CCTGGATCAGTCCGGTCTCCTTTCTTGTAGGTAGGTACTACACTGCCATATTTCCAATCATCTGGCATTTCTTCAGTTTTAAGGGATTGCTTAAAAATAACTGTCAGAGGCTTGTAAACCACCTCTGCTAGTTCTCTGAGAACTCTTGGATATATTCCATCAGGGCCTGCTCCCTTATTTGTTTTAAGTTTTTGAAGTTTATCTAGTACTTCTGCATCATTTAAATCAATTTCCTCCATAAGTCTCTGAGAACTGACTGCACCTGAAGGCATATGCGAAAACACTTCACTAGTGAAACTCTCCACAAAGTAATTGTTTAGTGTATCAGCAATAGCTTTGTTATCATAAACCATAACTCCATCCTTATTTTTTATACCTCTTATTTCATCCTTAACTATCCTTTTTTGACCGTAATATTGAAAAAAGCATTTTGAGTTGATCTTTGCATCTAGTGCAGTCTGTCTTTCAAAACACCTTTTAGCTTCCCTTATTTTTTTTTTTTTTTAACTTGAGCTCGCACATTACTGTATTCAATCGTTATTATCTGAGCTCTCCAACTTGTATTTTCTAAATAATTTCCTCTTTTGTTTCAAGCTGTCCCGTAACGACTTATTCATCCACTGTGGATGCTTCTTTTTCAGCTTCCCTTTTCTCACTTTTCTGTACATCCAGAATAATCGTTTTAAATATGCACCACATTTCTTTCACAGTTTTACCATCTAGAAGAGGTACCCAGTTTATATTCCTTGTATAATCGCACATCTTAATAAAGTCAGCTCGTCTAAAGTTGAATACTCTAGCATTGGAGAATGCAGACTTCACTTGCCAAAAAAAACTTCAAATGCAAATGAAGTATGGTCACTTGCTCCAAGTGGTTCCCCTACCTCAATACTGCTGATTCTATCAGGATTATTGCACAGAACCAGATCTAGAATTGTGTTCTCTGTCGTGGGTTGAGTAACAGACTGTATCAAAAAAAAAAAGTCTTTTACAACATCCAAAAACTCTTCCTCACATTTACCTTGACCTGACACAGCTTCCCAATTAATTGAAGGGTAACTGAAGTCCCCCATTACTATTGTCTCACCCTCCTGACATGCTAGTTTAATGTTATCAAAGAGCATACTGCTGACACTGCTGTCTGAGGCTGGTGGCCTATAACATACTGTAACAGGAATATACACCCCAAATTACAAGAATACCCTATAGGTTACTTTTAGGCTACTGTGGTGGATGATGACCTAAACCCAGGCTGTCCAAATAAATGGAGAGGAGAGGCTGTTACAGTCAATAAATAATCAATCAATTTATTATTGTTCCATTTCATGTATGTTTGTGTTCGCTCAGTCTTTAGTTAAAAACAAGCAAGGCAATATACATTCATAAATAACAAGGAGAACACGCTAAACCAACAGGTGGCACACTGACAAAGATGCCAAAACCAAGAATTCTCTCACTGAGAGCCTGTGCCCACTTAACTGAAGCACAGTTGTACCCTGAGCTAAGCAGTATCAAAAAAACTCAGTGACGGATTATATTATATGTGTACACACAATAGTTAAGAACTATCAAGCATCACGCTACACTGCACAGAAAGCACACAGAAGGTGCAACCCACACTCTTGCCACTAGGGCGTGTCCACACAATACTGCTATGTAAACTTCGGCCAACAGGATCAGTTACAGTCAGGCCACAGATCATAGAGATGGGGGCAGCAAAGGGGCAAGGAAACAAAATAAATCAATAAAGAAAAAAATAATCATTCAGAAAAAAAGAAACAAAAAAAAAACAAAACAAAAGTACACCACTCTCAACTACTACAAAAGAGGAAGAGGAGCCAGGGGAGAGGGAGGGAGGATCAGATACGCAGCAGCCGCACACAGGCAAGCCGCTGATACGACACGGGCGAACCCGTGACGGCAGGGAAAGCTAAGGAAGGGGGGCAAACTAATGAGGGGGCTATACTCTGCAGCCGGTAGACTCAGCCAAACAAACACTGACGCTACTCGACCGGCATTGATTAGACTACGCTAACCACTGCATACGCAGTCTCAGTCAATGCAACACGTACACACACCAAACACACTCACACACACGATACGAAAGAAAAAAAACACAAGACTGTAGAACATAAGGCTGGCTGTGACGCTAAACCAAAACAACAATAAAAAGAAGACGGGGAAAACAGTGATCAAATCCAGGTCCACAGTCACAACAAAATCTGTTGCGGGAAAGAGCAGATCTTAATATCTCAACAGCCTGGATGCCATATACCCGTATAGATCACAATGATAGACAACAGGAGATGTACATATATGAGGCTACCATGCCTACCTTTACTCTCAGGGGTAAACGCTACTGATGACCCAGGGAAGAGAGAGAAGCCCGGAGCTCCTCCTGCACTACGGTACAACAGGTGAATGTTACTACCAAGTGGCGAGCGATGACATTAAAACTCACAAGCGTAGTGAATTGAGAACAAGATGAAAGCAGTTACCTCACACACTCGGCTGGAATAAACCTCACAAGCTTCCATGGACAAACGTACAGCTACCCGCAACAAACAGCTTTTATTAGGGACGACCGCGTGAGTTTCAAACAATCCCGAGGCACTTCTAAATACTGGAGGAAGTTGCGTGCACGTTACGTGCCGTCGCACCAGGTGAACCTAATCAATTTGATGATTACCGGGGTTCAACCGGCTACACTACTCCAACATTCAGACCCTTTTCATTTCCCCCCAATATTTTAATCCGTAAAATACAACAAAGTTATTTTTACATCCGTTACACTCACCCCTCCTGAATTTCACCAAAATTCTGCTCAGGCAAGCAACATCTCATGAGACAAAGTGAAAGAATCATAAAAGAAATACACAAGACCAGGTCCTGCTTTAACTGACCTTAATCACAATCTGAGTGCAAGTCCTTATCTTAAAACCAGCTAGATAGCTACCTGAGAACAGGCTAAGGCCCTGTTCACACCTGGTATTAACATGCGTCTTTGGTGATCCGATCACAAGTGGACAGCTCTAACTACGTCCGTTCACACCTGGCATCTCCATATGTGTTTCGATTGACCACTAGTGATCGGATCTCACTTCCCCACTCTATATGCAAACAAACACGTACATCATTTCCGTTTGAAGTTTACGCTTCATTTAAAGGTCTGTTTGAACGAATCTTGTTATGACTATCACTATGAAATAATGTGTGTTGTATCTGTAACTGAAAACCTAGTTGACTACCAAGCTAGATTCCGTTCATCACTGAAATTAAATACCCCTAACTCAGCCACAGCTGATCTTTTGTTCAATTCTGTTTATCGTTGGAAAAAGCAGAAATGCTAGATTAAAACATTTTGAACTTCGCCGTATTTGTCTGGCACCTTGCCAGTATGGTTGAATTAAATGGGCTAAGAAAGATATGTTTCCAAAGGTCATTATGTTATTCACTGCAATGAAAATGTTTCATAATGTAGTTTAATATCAAAGGGTGTTTGCTGATTTGCTAGTATTGTGAATACATTTATGACTTACTTTTCTAAAACCGAAGTGCACTTGTTATGGAAGAAGGGACATTCTAAAACGCTTAACGTGAAAAGCTTAACGTGGTTTAATGTTCCAAAACAGTGATCAATGATCACCAAATTTCTCTCGGACATCTCTTGTCATAAACACTTCCACCTGTCAAAAAATCAAAACCAAAATCCTATGAGTTTGGACACTTTTTTGATAGGAGATAGTGTTTATGACATGTGAGATGTCAGACAAATTTGGTGATCATTGTTCGCTGTTTTGGGACATTAAGCCACATTAAGCATTTTAGAATGTCCCCTTGATATTCATGATAGGCGTATCGTAAATCTTGACTCCCACAATAGTCTATTAACATTTATTTGTAGAACTACAACACTTCACGTATTATTCATAATACCATTTTTCCATGTAATATGCATTACACCTTTGGGGCTTGGAAGCATTTGACATAGCTTGCGAACTCCAGTTGTTGTTGTTGCCTGTTGTCGCACTTTAAAACCCTTTTGCACGCAACATATTTTTCATGCTATGTAGTTGTCAGGGCTCCGCCCCCTTAAGACGCGATGTTTCTGTTTTTCCCCGTACCTGTGCTTATGTTTCCCTTGTGTTCCAGCCCCGCCCCGCTCCCTGCCTGGTCCACGCCCACCTGATCCCCTCATTACCGGCACCTGCCTGCCTGCTCACCTGCATCCCATTGCCTCGTTACCCAGCCCTATATCTTCCCTGTGTGTCTCTGTCTTGTTGCTAGTTCGTTTCAGTGATTTTTCCTGTCTCGTCCCCGCATTAGTTCCCGTGATTTGCTTGCTGTCGCCGTTCCTGCCTGATTCCTGACTTCGTTTTTCTGCCTGCCGATTCGGATCTGTTTGACGCCATTCGCCTGCCTGGTTCCTGACTCTGCCCGCCCCGACTACCAATTCTGGATCTGCCCCCGGACTGCTTCCCCGTGTTTTCGAACCCTGCCTGTCCCTGTACCACAAACTGCCTACCGATTCCGATTAAACGCTTGGATCCGTATACCCTGTGGTCCGCGTTTGTGTCCCGATCTCCGATCCTGACAGTAGTTATGGTTCGTTATGTTTTCATTAGCGTTATTAAGCTTCTCATAGTTTACAGTTAGCATTTGCTATATTTTTAACGTTAAATCACTGTTACCTCAAAGCTAATATTAGCTAGAATTTTTCCATCTCGTGTTCTAATCGCACCGGTTTTAGCTTACGTGCTAAACAGCTAATCACACTGGTGTGAACGCCGTTGGCGCGGGAATGAGTACGTACTTCCGCTACGCAGAGGACATCGGTTGAGTAGGCGGTCCTTCAATGTGGCCCAGGACGCATTTGCATTCACACTGCTAAAAGAATGTGGCCATATGTGGCCCAGACCACCTCCGAATGTGGTCTGAAAGATCGGATTTACATTTACATTTATTTATTTAGCAGACGCTTTTATCCAAAGCGACTTACAAAAGTGCATACAGTAGGTACAGCGACAGTACGGGGACAGGATGTGTACAGTTCCACAATGAGACAGTTCTCAGCTGAGAGCAAGGTCTGTTTGAGGACGCAGTACTATCAGATTTTTACAATTACAGCCTAAAGGGCAACTAGTACGATATACTTTCGAACGGCAAACTTCAACAACTTCAAACGGCACAATGAGCGTCAGGGTAAAGGCGGCATCTTGGTCGTTCTTGATCGGATCTTGGTGCGTTCACACCTGTACTTAGCGCTATCCACTTGTGATCACCAAAGACTCATGTTAATACCAGGTGTGAACAGGGCCTATAGGAACATTATGGGTCATTGAAAGCTGCCATGGCAAACAGAAGAGTGGATAACTGATTGTATTCCCATCAAAAGGCAGAGGGGGGTTGTCCAGTTGTCCAGTTCTTCCTTTGGAACACTTCCTGTCTTAGATGGCATCTGGTACCCTATTCCATCTGCAGTGTAGTGGTGGTGGAGATAGTGACTATGTCCCAACCCAAAATGGATGCATTTTAGGCATCTGCCATAACTCATGTCCCAGCCTAAAGGCTGTATGGAATGAATCCTTTTGAGATGCTTTAAATCAAAGAAAATTCAGAGGACACAGCTTGATTTACAGAGGGAATATACCAGTTAACACAGTGAGTGATTGACACTTTATCTCCACTGACAACCTCAAATCACTTTAATGTTACACTACATTACATGCATTTAGCAGACGCTCTTATCCAGAGTGACTTCCAGCACAACAGAACATAAGTATATCGATTCAATTTAAATGAGCAACAGTGTCAGACCAAGTTAACAACACTGTGACCAAACTGAACAAGCTACAATACATCCTCTGGAAACCAGAGGTTTTTGATGAAGTCAGCTCTATGACAGATATGAATATCACCTGTTTTAAATGAACTACATGATGTTCAGTATTGCTCATATTGCACAATAATTAAAAAAATTCATAACAATGAAAAGCACAAGTAATTTTATATTTCAGACATAAAAACTGACGACCCTAATACCTTGGACTCATCTCTCTCTTTTTGTTTTCATTGAAAATAAATTGCATACACATACATTTCATAAAAGACAACTTGGATCATTACATTATTGGCATTTAACAGACCCTCTTACATCAGTTACAGTGTTATCATATTTATACAGATGGATATTTATTGAGGCAGTTTGGGGTTAAGTACCTTGCCCAAGAGCACAACAGCAGTGCCCCAGTGGGAAATCAAACCAGCAACCTTATGGTCATGAGACCTGCTCCTTAACCACTGTGCTACACTACTGCCCCATACCTTCTCAATGAAAAAATGAATAAACAGATAATTTATGAAATGATGTTGAATAATATGTCATTCCAAAAATTGCTTAGGAAGTTCACAGTTCTAAACACTACTGTATTTTAAAAAATGTGTTTTCTCAAAACACGGTTCTTAATACCACAGTTGGTGTGGATGTAGTCAACTAAATATATTATCAGATGATATTTCAACTGAATGGTTGTAACTTGACTACATTTAGGGAGATTGAAGTCATGCAGCTGCATTCTGGATTAGTTGTAGAGGTTTGATTGCACAGGCAGGAAGGCAAGCAAAGAGGGAGTTACAGTAGTCCAGGTGTGAGAGGACCAGGGCCTGAACTAGGAGCTGTGTTGAATACATAGTGAGGTAGGGGAGGATCCTTCAGATGAAGGATCCTCCCCTACCAGCATCCAGAGAGGTTGGATTCAACCCAAAGGACAGCAGTGTCAGCAATCCTCAACATAGGGTAGAAAGAAGTAGAGTGTGGTTCACTGTGTCAAAGGCTGCAGAGAACTCTAGAAGAATCAAGGAGTGAAAGGAAGCTTTGGCTGATTGAAGAGCCTCAGTAATGGAGAATAGGGCAGTCTCTATAAGTAGGAATGACCTGCTTGAAGCCAGACTGAAAAGGGTCAAGACAGTTATTTCGAGAGAGAAAGAATGATAGCTGGTTAGCCACAGCTCGTTATATTGTCTTAGACAGAAAGGGAAGGAGAGAGACCAGTTGATAGTTCTGGACAGCAGATGGGTCCAGAGTCCTTTTCTTCAGTAGGGGTGTGACTCGCACCTCCTTGAAGGCGGCAGGCACACTGCCCATGGAGAGTGACAGATTGATCAGACCGATGATGAATGGAAGAAGGCTGGGAGTGATGGTCTGCAGGAGAGGTGAAGGAATGGGATCCAGAGCACAGGTAGTAGGTGGATGTGATGTAATGAGATGAGCAACATCAACATCTGAAAGTGTGGAGAATTTAGAGAGAGGAGGGGTGGTGAGTGGGACGCAGGAAAAGAAGAAGAAGTGAAAGATTTGAGATGAGATTTTTGATTCATAAAAGGAAGCCTTAGCCGCCATCACACTCGTAGAGAAGGCAGAGAGGAGTGCTTGATAGTTCAGCAGAATGATGGAGGAGTTGGATTGAATAGCTGGTTACTCACACATTGCACACCAGTTCATTTTAGTACTGTGCAGTTGACCACTGTACATGAGGCGTTGACTGGGGAGGGATCTGACCAGGCAAACATTTGCAAAAATACCATCCATGTCGCCAGCAATTACATTAGTGTGCAAATCAATTCATTTACTTTGTTGTGAGCCTGTAGCAGGGCTCCAGTTAACTTGATGCAGTTATTCTCCTGTGATGTACAATGCATTGCACAGAGGGTTGGAAACTGACAGTGCAGGGGTGTAGTGGGATTATGATGTCACACATGCAGATGTCTGCTGATTAAGCCAACAGTACTGAGTTCATGTTTAAATGAAGCCTCTGAACCCACCAAATCACATGAGGCAACCAGTGAATAAACTGATCATCATTCACTGAAGCAGTAAAACCCCTGTTGCTGTCATCTACGTGTTGCGAGGGGATTACTTCACAGGCATGGCAAGCATATGTATTGACCATGTGACTGTGATCTTGGTCATGTGCATATGTGCAGTATGTCAGTCTTTAGGAGTCGGTTCCCACTGTGTGTGTGTGCGTGTATATGAATGTGTATGTTTGTTAGAGAAACAGCAGAGTGGTATTGTGGTAAGGTGCAGGGCTTGTAACCAAAAGCTGGTTCAATTCCCTGCTGTTGTACCCTTGGTCAAGGTGCGTAATCCAAAATTATCTCCGTAAAAATCCAGATGTATAAATACATAAGATTGTAACCTACTGTATGTAAGTAGCTCTGACTAAGAGGATCTGCTAAATGACAATCATGTTTGGGAGTGCTATTTCACTGGAGCAATACTATTTATGTGTGGAATATGTAAAATGGACAGGCGAAAAAACATGCACAGACGTTTCCCAATTATGAGCAAAAAGTGAGCACAAATGACTTTCCCTCAGCCTGAAAGCCTCTCGTAGACATTTATCTTTCTGAATCAAAGTGTTCAGGAAACCACCTGCTGAGGCTATGGAAAGCCCATCACTCCTCCATGTCTGAGGGGGAGAGCAGAGTTCCAGGGTGCCACACAAAAGACATTCATGCAAACCTTGGAATTGTGACATTTTCTGTTTTGGACTGGTAGGGGTGTCTGTTCCATGAGTCTAACAGTTAGAGCCCTCAAAAAGATTTGGCAGAAAGAGGTCAGAAGGGAGGACAATATATTGAGAGAGACATCTTCTGGATACATTTTGTTCTTCCTTGTATTTATTATTTTCTTTCATCCATCATTCCCTCACTGGGCAAAACATGAGCACTGTCAGGACAAAAATAGTCCAAAAAAGCACTCTTCTCATTTTTGCTAATTGCACTGATGTCAAAATACCAAAATACAACTGGGTTGACCGAGCTTTCCCACCAGGCAACAGCTCTACAACATCGAAATCAGGCCAGACTCAAGAAGAGTCTTGTGTCTCAGCTAGAGATTTAATTATTTTTCTACTGGCTGTTCGGTACCTACTATATGTACTAAGGGACTAGCTATTATTGTTGCTCCTTTGATATGAATTTAATTGAAACTGAGGGGGCAGTTTCACCCATGAACTAGGTTCAGGCTAAGGCTGCTGTCACAATGATGTGTCGGTCAGGACACAGGAGTCAGGTTTCAGGTTCAGAATTTTACTGAGGGATTTGCTTGGTGTGGAGTATGTGTGGTATGTGTGAGTCCACCTTACAGAGTGTTTGTTGGTATCTGGTGGTGTGTTTTGTTGTGTGTTCGGTGTGTGTGAGTTGCATGTGTTGTGGGTGTGTGTGCACAAAAAAAGGGACTAGGAATGTGGCCCTCTTCTACATTAATGGGCCTGACTATTATGGCCTTGGAAGGCATTTTTAATTGCAAAAGCAAACAGAAATTAGAATAAGTGATTATCGTGATCCGGATTGTTCTCAGAACTCATCTGAAGTCACACTCACAGAACTCAGCGTTGGGTCCCAACAGTCATCTCCCATGGATAGTAGCACACTGGAATTCTGTTCATGGTGTTCTGTTGTCTGAGTTCTGAGTCTCTGCTCTGTGCCAGAAAATCGCACGCATGGCGCCCTCAGTGTTTCCATGTTTCCCAGAACACTGCCTGTTTTCCCTGCCAAACTGTCTCTACATTCTTTACAGCGGTATGGCCAATGTTCCGGGGAGGCAGCGATGGGCAGCCATTTGTTCGAGGGCAGCGATGCCTCCCTTAGCCTGCTGATGGGAGTTTACGGCTTAATACAAAAAATGGCTCAACACTTTTCTACCCTTCCTTTCTGAAGTCATTTGAAGGAATGGGGCGTGAAGATTAAAAACTGTGTTAGGATCAGCTGAAGTCAGCGGATGGCAGGAAGACTCGCCAACTGAACAACCTGTAAGGAGGAAGGTTTTCACAGAAGCCTGAACAACTGTGTTGGAATAGCAGGTATGCCATCTGCCAAGTGGGGTGGGTAGGGTATGCGCTGTATCTATATGGCAGTGAAAGCTTTAGAGGCCATTTTAGAGATTTCCTGCAGAAATAAACAAAACAATCTAAACCAAACAGTGCTTACAAGTCCTTACAAACATTTCTTTTCCTGCCTTCTCACCTCATATGAACACATGTAATTTAGCAGAAAACTTCATATAGCACCATAATAAATTATCAAACTTTGACAATTCTGCACAGGTTTGTGTTTCAGTGTATGTTTAACATGATTGTACATTCAGGTCCAGAATTGTTGGAATTCCCTGACAAAGGGTGTACTCACACTAGGTAATCTGTACCGTGCCCGAGCACGTTTGACCCCCAAAGTCCAATTCGTTTGACTAGTGTGATCGTTCCAGGCACGGTACGCTGAACCGTGCCTGGGCCCGCTTGAAGAGGTGGGCTCGGGCACGGTTCAGTTGGACTCGGGCATGGTACGCATCAGTGTGATCGCTAACCGTGCCCGCGCACAGAACTTGAACATGACGTTAATGATGTGACTCTCCCATTTAATAAATATATCCATTATAGCAACAGTTAGCTGGATATCTGTTAGTGACACGCCCAATCATAATAAATTCTTTAAACCATCATTTGATTAGCTAGCTGACTTCCTTAAATATAACAATCTGGCTACCTCCAAAATGATCTTTGATTGGTTAGTTCTGTAGATCTATACTTAAAAATAACTCTGTGGATCCCCACATTAGCTTGATTACTAGCAAGCGAAATAAAACTAACCATAACTTACGTGGTGATGTAAGCATTGCTGTTGTCAGAGGCTTAGTCAGAGTATCACAAATGAAGCAGCCAACTTGTTTGAGTAGCTATTCTTCAACAATCGTTCAGATAGGTAGCCTGTTAGTGAACTAGCTATGTTTGTCAAATTTATCGCTAGATAACTAACTTTAGTTCCCCAGTCAGTTAGCATAGATTAAGCAACACATTGATTTTCAGTTAATCATGCTGCACGTATATAAAGATTTTTATGGAGGCAGCTGACGTTGAGGGAGGAATTTGGAGCTTTACTCGCTGACTACAATTCACGTTCATCAATAAGGTGAGAACCAGACCCGTTATGAACCCAAATACTCTCAAATGAATTGAAAAGTGTACTATCCAAGTAATAATAGAAGATATTTGTTGTTGTAATGATGACAGTAGCATACACACAAGTAGTACCCCTAACTGGTTATCATTAGCTAACATTATTGTGATTAGGCTGCTGTAATCTGACACAGCATAATGACTGAAACGTCAGCTGCCTCCGTAAAAATCTTATTATACGTGCAGCACGATTAACTGAAAATCACTGCATTGCATAATCGATAACCATCTATACACTGAAAGGGCTGTGTGTCACTGTGCCCAAAACGACTCTAAATAAGCCACAAAGTACAATCATGATCTCCATTGTGCTGTGCGAGAGCACCTTTCTTCAACACAAAAAGTTTGCATCGTGATGACGTAAGCGTGCTCGGGCCCGGAACGTTAAGGGCAAGGAGCGCAGGCCAGCGGGGGAGTGGGGAGGGGGGGCAATCGTGCTTGGGCGCGGTACAAGGCAACTGGGCCTAGTGTGAGTACGCCCAAAGATGTGCAAAAAGCTATACAATTTAAACAATACCATACTGGTAATGAGCAAATAGTTGTTTATTCAATTAATGCATGGAGCTCTTCCATCTTATTTCACTTGATACTAACTATTCAGTTCATACAGATTTCAAGTATCCAAATATTGATGATGAATATTGCATAAGGTTTACACAGTTAATAGATCACCTTTTTGTTTTATATTAATGTTCAGAGAGGAGTAATAGTTAGATCTTTGTATGTGATAGGGCAATTAAATCAATGGTGTGCTTGTTTGTTTGGAGAGTTTGATCAACATGTGCCTACCACGTGAAGGTGCATGCTCAATGGACAGCAGCACCACACAAACAATTTGAACTTACTGTAGGTGGAGAGCTACCCCACAGATAGTAATAACAGTAATTCATACCATATATATCCTAATAGTTACCACCATACCTGGCTGAAAATAAACATAGGATAATTTTGTTGCCTGTTGCTGGAAATGAAAACTTTTTTCTTTCCTGTAGGCTAATACATAAGCAGGCATACCTTTTAGCACAGTAGAGCTACAGAGATACAGCATCTTTACCATTATAATTTTAATGATATCATGATGATACGATATGGACCTAGGTCACTCACAGCCACGTGGGCTTAGCCAACGCAATGCTGACAAAATAATGTTAGCTAGTTAATGTTAAAATAGTCAGTGGAAGTTGTGACTGCATTAGGGAACTATGCTAGCTACAAAAACAGTGCCAAATAGCTTATGCTGCGCTATTTGACATTGACTGACTGAGTGACCACCAGCAGTAGGTGATGGTCTGACTTTATGATAGCGTTACGATTATGTTATCTTATTATCATCGACATTAATTGAATTAATCATCATCATCGTCATCATGGCATGGCACACACACTGCCTCCCTGCGAGTCCCTGTTAATCATGAAGCTACTCCATGCTTACCGCTTCAACTACACTCTCCTCCTGCTCCTGCTCACTCTGTCCCTCAGCCCTGTCATGCTCACCCTGTCCCCCATTGGCTTCCCTGTCACACGCCTGCTCCTCTGCCTGGCAGTGGCCATGGCCATCCACCTCTCCTCCTTAAAGTTCCACCTGTTGTTGCACAATGTCGAGTACTGTAGATGTTGAAGCTACTGTAGCCCCTGCAGCAAATGTGTGTTGTTTTTGCACATTTGGTGGCATCCGATTTTTTTTTTTTGGCCCACAACTTCTCCGCATCCCCCTTGCGCTTTTGTTTATCCATTTTGACGCCCTCATCCATCCACAGATTTTTGGCTCTGAGCCATGGCATCTGACATGAGAAACAGAGAGGACAGAGGGGGAGGGGTGGAGCCGAGGAAGAGATGTGATTGGGCCAGCCCAGTGTCAGTATAGAACATGAACCAATGGGCCGCTGTCCCTGTTTTATGGGCCGGTCGTTGGCCAATTTGTTTTTTTTTTTTTTAATCAAAAATTTTAAATTAAATTATATCGGCTCCAAGGTGCATTGGCCCACCGGGAAAATTGCCTGGTATGCTAGATTACCAGTCCACCACTGGTGCCAGATGTCTGTTCATAGCTGTTGATCCACTCATAGCCCTCCGGTGTCAACTGTTCTCTGTTTCTCAATGTTTCTCTTACACAAGGATCTACAGTTACTTAGGGAAAAGTCTGTCCCTGGAAAAGTCTGTCCCTGAAAAAATCTGCCTGCTTTCAACTTGGCGGCCTTCAAGTTATAACCTTTATTTATTCAGGTGAATCCCATTGAGATAGAGATCTCATTTTCAAGAGAGACCTGATGTACATAAAATAAAATTAATAAAAAATAAAAACATCCATGAACAAATAATCTAAAAAGAATTTACAGTACAATTTAATTAATGAATGACAATAGAAAAATACAATATTGTAATAAAGTAACACATTAAAGAAATTTAAAACACATAAACCTCATCAATTAAAACAATTTAAAAACAATTGCATTCTGTTTTGGGAAGGTTTAAAATCTTGCTTCTAGATTGTCATTAACTTATAAGGTTATCCATTTGTTGTGCAGCTTATTCCATGTGTCTGGTGCATAAAATCTAAATGTGGTCTTTCCAAATTCAGAATTCACTTTAGGTGCATGGAGTGTGAGCCAATAGAAGAAGCTGCATGCCTATAATTCACATCTCCATGACCTAAAACTGACATGAATATTGCTTCAGTAAGCCTTTTCCTGCAAAACAGAGGGAAGGTGGCTCTATTTTTATACAGGAAACCAATCTTCTGTCGTAGTTTAGTCACAAGATTGTCTAGATCAGTGTTTCTCAAAAAGGGGTACGCGTACCCCTAGGGGTACTGCAGGGGGTACGTGACAGAAAGTGGAAACTGACGTTTAAGAATAAATCATTAAAATAGGCTATTACACTTTTTAAATAAAATTAGGACTACACACAGATAAATTAAAAATGAATTTCAATGTATGAAAATAGAGTTATTACATGGCTTTGTTGAATACTCGATTCTGATTGGTCAATTACAGCATTCTGTTATTTCTGAATAGCAGACCGCTGCTATGAATAACAGACCATTGCTACGGAAGCAGTTCTGATCATACACTCTGGAGCAGTGTTTCTCAAATAGGGGTACGCGTAGATGTAGCTACAGCAGAACATACTTTCTGTTGCATGGATATGTGCATACATTTTAAATTTTTACAAAATGTGGGAAATTGTATTTTTATCTTTTAACATGCAGTTTCTGGCCTACCGGTGTAGTTAGCCGGCTAAGTAGCCACCACTGAGTTTGTGATATGTGATGTTACTTTGTTGCGGTGCAGGATGCTGAGAAGCTTTGTGGTGACACTAGCTAAAAAAACCACGGTCCTTGGATGGTGAAGCTATGAGTCGTGTCATTTTAAATCAAGTGCGTGTGGACAATCCATTTAGCTAGTCTAGTAGCCAGATAATAAGGAAGCACGGTTCACAAAATGCAAAGTGTGTCAACTGCAAAGCCCCAGCAAGAAGGAAACATAGAGATGAATGAGGACAGAAACGTCAACATCAATATTCCCAAAGAAGTCCCATTCACCTTGTCTCACTTCACCATCAATGGAAATGTTCAGTTTAACGTGAATTATAACGTTAAGTAGGCTAATCTTAAGAAGGCTACAGATTTTACGTTGCTATGGACGCAGGTTCCAACCGTAGAATCTAACGGACTAATTTTTTAGCGGAAGCAATAAAATCATTTTTAAATCAATAACATCATTTTTATGTCAATATTTTGTGTAAAATTATTGATTTCTTTAGTAAGTAGCCGTAAAATAAGCGGGATAATGTACAGCAAGCCGGTCATTATTGCAACATAAACCCCGACAGGGCGATGCAGGACCCCGACGCAAGCCGGTAATTATTGACATAAAACTGGACTTGCATAAAGCTACATACTGAAATATTTGTGCTGGGAGTTGTAACAAATAAATCTGCTCAGGAGGCATCAAATATAATAACTATCTTACTGTTATTCTTATTCAGGACTCATATCGGTGACCCTCTGACTGTTAGACTGCTTCTCCAGCCTCTGGGCTTGGCTACCTACTATTTCATAGTATTTTAAAGCAAAATGTTGTAGTCTGGTCAAGGGGTACTTGGTTTAAAAAATCATGAAAAGGGGGTATGTAAGCCAAAAAAGGTTGAGAATCACTGGTCTAGATGATATTTAAATGTAAGCTTTTCATCTAGCCAGATGCCAAGATATTTATATTCTGTAACTCTCTCAATTCTGAATCCATCTACAGTGGAAATATGTAGACTACCGTTGTCTATATTACTGGCTCTAGACAACAACATAAACTTTGTTTTATTTGCATTCAAAACTAATTTTAGATCTATAAGCACACATTGCAGAGCATTAAAGGAAATTTGCAGGTTCGTAACAGCTACTTGAAAAGAGTCTGCAAAACAATACACAATAATATCATTCGCATAAAGGTGGACATGACAGCCAGTTTAGGATAAGGTTATGTCATTAATATAGATAGAAAACAAAATTGGACCCAATATGGAGCCTTGTGGCACACCTTTCGTTATCGGCAAAAACTCAGATTGGACATTCCCCATTTTTACACATTGATGTCTCCTGAAACCATCAACCACCAAATTCTGAAACCATCCACAAGCTTTAGAGTCAAAACCAATACTATGCAATCTTTGTAATAATAGTGAGTGGTCGCCTGTATCGAATGCCTTCGACAGATCAATGAAAAGAGCAGCACAGTGTTTTCTCCTGTCTATGCCAGACACAATATCGTTCACAACCAAAGTGGTAGCTGTGATAGTGCTATGCTCCGCCTTGGAGCCAGATTGGTATGGTTTAGGACTGCATACCTAGAAAAGAAAATTCCTTTAGTTGATTATTTACCAAGGATTCTAGGATTTTGGCCAGACAACTCAGTTTTGAGATAGACGTAATGTCAACAATTACCGACCTATCTTCTCCATTATACAATGGAGAAACATGAGCAGATTTCCACTAGGAACTACCAGATAAAACAGAAAGGTTAAAAAAGTATGTTTTTTGCTCTGTGATTAATGGAGAGGACAGTCAAAGAAAGAAAGGATCTAATTTATCCTCTCCAGATTTCCTGAGATCAATTGTTTGGAGTGCATCAGAAACTACACCAGAAAAAAAGGGATGTAGGGTAAACTGAGGAGCATGAAACTCAGAATGCATATGGTCATCATTAATATGAGAGGGCCCTGTATGTTTATTCTCAAAAAGATGGCCAGCTGCAGCAAAATGTTTATTGAAAACTGAGCAAATGTCCATATTTTCAGATAGCAAACAGTTATCTGATTTGATATGCGTAGGTAGGGAAGTAGTATTTTTGTTTGTAGCAATATTCACTGCCTTCCAAAATTTAGCTGGGTTAGTTAGTTAGAAATTAAACTTAAGTAATAATCAGATTTAGCTTTCCTCACAGAGGAAGTGCACTTATTTCTAAGTTGCTTATAATTAAGCCAGAAGTCCCTAGTATGTCCAGCAAGAGCCCAGGCTTTGTTCTTTGATTTAAAAATATGTGATAGTTCAGATGTAAACCACAGACTGGATCTATCTTTTACTCTAAACTTCTTGAATGGGGCATGTTTATTAACCACTAAAAGGAAAGAATTTGTGAAATGGTCCAATGCCAGTTCTACATCTAATATTTCAGATGTGTCAAGAATATCACTATGACGTAGGTCATTTAAAAATGCTTTTTCATTAAAATTTCTAAACGCAACACTGCTCCCGCGTCTGTGCTTTCTTTGCCCCCCTGCACTGTCCAAGCCAGCGGGGGCTGGTTGTTTCCTTTCGTGTTGCGTCCTATACGTACCCCTGGACGCCATTACCCATCTGGGACTTAACATAAATTGGGGGCTCGTCCGGGGGCAACTCCGGCGTTTCCTGGGCATGGCGGGTCATTATCGGTGCTTCTGCCGGAATTTTTCCTCTGTGGTTGCCCCTCTCACCAGTCTTTTAAGCCCTTCACGTGTGTTTGTCTGGACGCCTGAGTGCCAGGCGTCTTTTGAACGCGTGAAGTTGCTTTTATGCCACGCACCTGTTCTCACTGCTCCTGATTATAGCAGACCTTTCAAGCTGGAGGTGGATGCCAGTGCCACCGGTGCCGGAGCAGTGCTGTTGCAGGAGGATGACGATGGCATTGATCACCCCATTAGCTACTTCTCCAAGAAGTTCGATAAACATCAGTGCAACTATGCCACCATCGAGAAGGAATGCCTGGCCCTCTTGTTGGCATTGCAGCACTTCGAAGTTTATGTAGGATGTAGTTCCCTCCCGGTCGTGGTATACTGACCATAACCCGCTTGTGTTCCTGGCCTGCATGCAGAACCAGAACCAGCGCTTTATGCGCTGGTCACTGATTGCGCAGAACTACAATCTCGAGATCCGCTACAAAAAGGGTTGCGAGAATGTTTTGGCGGACGCGTTGTCTCGAACATAATGTGTTTGTTTAGTGTGGAGCCCTGACTTGGTGTGCTCTATTTGCTTGCGGGGCAAGTTTGTTCTTATGGGTGGGGGTGTTACGTGCGGCGCACTGGGCGTGTAGAGTCTGGGTAACCTGCGTCTCGGTTCCCCCCCCCCCCCCCCCCTCCTCTTCTGCTCTCTCTCCTGACGCAGGTATCCCGCGGTGCTGCACCCCGCCTCCTCGTTCCGGATTGGCTAACCAGAAACGGGGTGCCCTGATTTAGATGCTGGATAATTGAGCTGTTTTTTGATCCGTCGTGTTCATCATTTTTGCTAACAAACTTGCCTGTACCATGTTTTTGATATTGCATCATTTATTGACTTCGATTGTGGATCTTGTCTTGGTTTTAGTTGCATTCGGTTGTCGTGGGAGGAGGACAGGTAAGCTGGGGGATCCCCGTGTGAGGGTTCACTGTGTTAGGGTTAGGTTAGAGGCGGGTGCCGCTCCTGTGTATTTTTGGTTAAGTTAGTTAGAGTAGGTAGGTTTTTGTTTGGCTCTGCCACCCCTTTTGTTTTTGTATTCAGTTGGATTGGCATAGGTATGTAGGTTGGTTTTTGTTTTGTTTTGTTCTTTTCTTTGGCACCATCTGTTGTCCTCCCTCCCCCCCTTTTCCTGTGAATGTTTGTCATTGTATATCGTCTTGTAAATACTGTAAATATGTCGTACTCCCCTACATTGCTCCCGCGTCTGTGCTTTCTTTGCTCCCCTGCACTGTCCAAGCCAGCGGGGGCTGGTTGTTTCCTTTTGTGTTGCGTCCCATATGTACCCCTGGATGCCATTACCCATCTGGGACGTAACAGGGGGGCCTATAGGCCCCCACCACTATGAATGAATTATTCAAGCCCAATTCTATCTTCAGAGCAATGAATTCAATGCATTTTGGCATAGTAAGTGTTTAAAATAGTGACAGGAAAACAAGATCTAACATATGGCCACACTACCTCCCCTGCCAATTCTATCCATTCTATATAGATTGTAATCATTAATGGTGACTTCAGAGTCATCAATGCTTTTTTTTAGCCAGGTTTCAGTCAAAACCAATATATCAGGATTTGCCTGTGAAACCAAAATATTCAAATGATCCAACTTCTGAGGCTGCAGCACGCTTCTGATATTGAGGTGAAGTAGCCCCAAACCTTGTCTGTCCTTAAAAGAATATGGACTATTTAGACAAATTGAAGTCGACTCGATCTGATGACCAATCAGAGGGGGGGAAGAAACACATGGGATAGTAATAATATTGGGATTATGGAAGGCAGCCTGTAAAGGAGCATGGATCTTATCTAAAACATTTGTATTACAGAATGAAGATCTGTCAGAGATTAAAACAGGAATAGTAAAAGTGTTATAAGTATGTGAACTAACACTGTCATAATAGCATGCCAGTCAATTAGACTTTGACGGTAAAGTAAATGCAATAAACTGGGTAAGGTTAGAGATCAGCTGCTTAGTCCCTTTCCTATTAGGGTGGAGACTATCTAATCTAAATAATTCATGTTTAGTCCAGAAGGAATCAAAGTGGCTGATGTAGCTTTGACCAGTTGCAGTACAGAAATTTTGGAGCCAATGATGCAAACTGAAGAGACGACTGAAGCGTTCAGTGCCGTTTCTCAGAGTTGGAATAGGGTCAGACAGAACACAACTTTTGCCCAGGTTCTCTACAGATGAGGTTAGACACTCAAACTCTCCATGCAATTTCATTGATTGTCTGGACATGACGTCATTTGTTCCTACATGCACAATCACGGTGTGGACAGAGGGGTGAAGATCAACAAGCACTGGAATGAGTTCGATGAAAATTCCGTACCTTACCACCAGAAAGACTGTAAGTAATGGCACTGGGGAGATTGACAAATCTGACAATGGAGTCGCCAACACAGAATCTCTGGATCCCTGCTGTCGCAGTCGCTGTTGTTTATGGAGAGAAGTCACTGACTGGCAGCCACCATGCTACACTAGCAGGCCCATTTCGAGCCGGGGGAGTGATCTCCTGGTTCAATGCCGGTGAGGAGGCAGGAGACACAGGGAGGATGACAGCTGCAGGAGTGCTGGATGCTGAAGTGGAGGCGTCTCAGGGCTTTCTGGGTTCTACAGCAGAAGAAGATCATTGATGAGATGTTGGATACACCGTATCACCACCATGATGTTGGCGACTTCGGCTACAGCAATCATATTAAAAAGAAAATGGTTGTCGGACTGAAGTTGGACTTCTTCTTCTTTCCCTATGTTGTTTTATTCTGTCTCAGACCATACACTCATATACATATATGACATAGAGGAACTTCACGACATATATTTCATAAGAAAATAAATAGCTAAATAATGCTTTATGATTTCATAGCTGCTGAAACTGTAATAGCAGGAAAAGAGAGTCTCTACCTTTATTTCACTTGGCCTTGAAATGGATCACTTCAGGTGATAGTCAATGCAACCACCACCTCCTTCACCGACCTCTGTAGCATACGTACAGACAAAAAGACAGCCCTCTCTGTGCCTTTTCTTGCAGTAATCCATCCTCTATGATTCCTCAAGGGAGCAAGCTTAGTGAAGCCAGGCTTGCACGGATAAAAACATCAGCGTGCATGCAAGGGCTGTGAGTCAACAGCTCTTCCCATGGATTTCACACTGCTTCTTCATGAGAAATTGAAAAAAACACACTTTCATGGCTTCAGAAACAGTGTGATAGGTAGGTTCGGTGCCTGTTACATTCACCTCTCTTAATATCCATCCCAAGTGCTTGTCTAGTCCCAGCCTTCTTTAGAAGGATGCTAGTTCTGATCAAACTTAGCTAAGCTTGTTTGCTGAACACAGCCACTTCGCATCAGATATCATTGAGACCTTGACTGGTGGCACAAAACCAAGCTAGCACATGCCTTCTCTATTATCCCCTCCCAGGTCTTTTTCTTATACTCCTCTGTATCCAGGTGAACCCATAAAAAAGACATAAACCAAATCATATCTCAATATACACCCCTAGGAGATCTCCCAAACCGCATCACTATCCATACGACTGACCCTCTCTAGCAGTCCCTATTTACAGGTGCAGGAACTTTTTCATTAACCAAATAGACAATTATGCAAAGCTTGCACATCATCATTCTTCTTAATTACCATGGAGATATTGTCTGCACAAGCTTAACTTCAGGCCCACAGAGTGAAAGGTGAGTGTTTAAATTCATAGTATGGTTCTAGTAGTATGTGTGCTGTAGGCTGGCGTAGCTTTAATTCATTTTGTGTTGCCTGTGAGGGTTATTTCTATGTGCACCACTAGGCCCTGGTCAATGTGTGTTTGGCTCTACAGTTATGAACTGAATGACAGAAGGAATCCACGGCTCAGGCCTGTATTGTATTGCTGCTTAAACCAAACACTGGGCAAGGTTATGTCCCTGTTCAAGGCTTGCTGCTGCCTCTTGGTGAAGGTTTACCATTTTGTAAATGCATTTTGTCCCATCCCCACACTCTTGAGCTGTGAATAACTCCAAGTAATTTTTCTTTAAACTGAATGTGGACAGAAGAAACTCATGACAAGGTTAATGAATGCAATGCAAATCGCAGACCTTCAAAAATAGAATGTATCCATATGGATAGGCCCAATAGATGGAGCATGACAGTACATAAAAGTTTGGCAGGATGAGTGAGCATACTTAAACTGTTCAGTAACAGGAGGTTGTGCATTCAAATGCTTGCACACGGATTTTCCATGTCTTCTCGTCTCCTTGAATGCCACCTTTGAAGGTTTTGGGGTTGTGTATGTTTATTTTCCAAAAGAGCTTTGCAGTATTTTTCCTCATTAAAATGCACATCTTTTCATTTGCTGTCAA
Organism: Megalops cyprinoides; assembly: GCF_013368585.1. Taxonomy (NCBI): domain Eukaryota; kingdom Metazoa; phylum Chordata; class Actinopteri; order Elopiformes; family Megalopidae; genus Megalops; species Megalops cyprinoides. The sequence goes on along the minus strand of NC_050596.1, from coordinate 2,896,185 downwards.
GAATCTGTTTATGTATGTTTTTTTCTTTGTTATGTATAATCGAACAAGCCCCGAGCTGCTGTACATATCTCTCAAGATGAACTGTCCCTCTTACTTTAAGCATGCCTTCACCTACATAATTACTTTGGTGAATATGAAATCAGGTGTTCACTTCCAGAGGCATTAACATGAAACGAGAACACCTGAGGACACCAAAACAGTGAAGCTACCTTAACTGACTTGTGCCTGAAATCAGGCCAAATAACAACATAATTGGTGACCACAGGACTGTGGAAACCGAAACTAAAAGCATTCCTGGAATGTTTCCCATGAACCATCATCATGCCAGTTATTCAATACAACGGCTGTTCAGACCAATGACACTCACTGTTTCCTAATTTCCACTAGATATCAAATCAAATGAACAATATTGCTACCACTCCAATGTATCACTTGCAATCTACAGCAATATAAAAAAAAATGGAAACAACTTTAAAAATACTTTTTTTATGTTTGTTTGATGCTACTGTGCCTGTGAATTTGCTATGTTGGGCCTTTGAGGTAAATGTAAATACGTTTTGTTTGTTGTTTTTATCGGATTGATATAAGCGATCTAAAGTGTCCTATAAGCTATAACAGCAAAAATAGTTTTCTTTAACACCAGAGTTCCTCAAGCAATTAGATATTGTTTAGGCAGCAGGAATATGTGTCACACCCGCTCCCAGTCAGCCAGCTCAGCCATGCCCATTCCAACCTGCTCAGCCACACCCAGTTCAGCCTGGCTCAACCACACCCACTCAAGCACACTTGTGATCCATTCCTTCAATCAAGCCCTGCCTTTATAAGGACTCAGTTTCAGTTGCCTGATTGTGAGGTATTGTTTCTCTGATTCATTACCAAGCTTGCTCTCTGCCATTCAACCGTGTTATTCCTGTGTTTTGACCTCTTGCCTGTTTTTGGACCTTGCTTGTGTGTTTTTTGGATTCTGGTTTGGAGTACTTCTGATTCCTGTTGCTGACTTGTTTTGTCCCCGACCACGTGTTTGGATTCTGTCATTATAACCTGTAACCGCATCCCAGTCTGTTTCATTATAATATGCCTCCTGTGGGATTTGGGCCATGGCCCTCACACGCTCTAGAGAATATAATGTTTTGTGGTTGATGTTTGCATACTCACTTTGCGGCTACCTGCTACCCGCTACCTAAGGCTTTACGCAGGGCTCACATGAGCAACTCACTTCAGCTCTGCCACATATATAAATACAAAAAAAGAGAATCGAATGATTATACTATTACCCTATTGCTAAATATACATGTCATTATGCACAATTTATCAAACTTTCAGAATAGGAACCAAATACAACCATGGCTAATTCTAGACATAAGACACCCCAAAAGACTCAATATATCACAAAAGATACGAAATGTCAGCATAATATAGATGTCTTTTAAGTTAGCCTACAGCATTGGAAATTCCCCTTACTGAGCTCAGGACCTAGTCAATGCAATCACAGAAGACCTGATGTCACCTCAATGAAAGGTAACCAAATCAATAATGTGCTAGTTAGGTTGTAATTGTTTTGCTGCAGGCTACACACATTATCATGATGAAACTGTGTGAAATTATATCCAATGGTATGTATGCTAGTTGGACAGAAAACGGAATATTGCCACCCTATGTGTAATAGAATAGCAAGCAACATAGCAACATAGGCTAATAAACATACGTGTTATACTAGCCTATTTCATTACATGCATAATATTTTACTCCTAAAGAAATGACATATCTGCATACCTTTATCTTTTGCGCGTTTCTCCTCCTTTTCTTTCCTCTTTTTCCTAAACTGGGCACCTGATGGCTTAGACCTTTTCTTATCCATTTGTGTTGATTTGGCACTCGAGCATCAATACATTACCCATACCCCAACACTGTCAACCAACAGTTAAGACTAAACCAATTCACCTTGGTGGTGTGCAGACTGGTTTTATATTATTCTTAACGATTTCGCACAAACAAAAAAAATGCAACAATATGTCTGTGAAACTATATATTCACAGTATTATGAATGAATTGTGGTTTATTATTGTGGTATTATTATTGTGGTAGCATTTCGTAGTGTGACTGATTTTACTAATTGCAGTAGTACTGTACAAAGTTAGAAGTGCGCTATTTGATAGATTCCCCCGCTCCCCCTACGTCAGACTTCCAGTGGGGAGACCTGAGGTCAACCTACCCCCGCCCCCTCCCCATGTCATACTTCTGAGTGGGAGACCTTCCCAGGCAGTAGCCTGCCTAGCTCACAAACTAGAATCAGGGCACCCACTCCGACAAGGTTAATTGACCCACATGGTGACATGATATCATTGACGTGACATGAAAATGAGCGATAGAAAACCGATCGCGCAAATGTCACCATTCCGATTTTTTTTTGTGCGAGCACCTCGTGCCGTCCCCTGCAAGATGCTGCCCTGGGCAGCTGCCCATGTCGCCCATACCTAAATCCGCCACTGGTCCAGAGAATACAGTGATGAAACAGTGGATGATGTCGCAAAACCCACACAGTGACCTGCTATTTCTGCTGTGCTTTTTCTTGCCTGAGACTTGCAAAATCTAAAAAAGACCATTGTGTCTATTGTAGTATTTGCCGCATTGAATCAGAATTGCTTTACTTGTGTCTTTGGCCCAGGGCCACAGTTCTTTGATAGAGACTATCACACATGCACATGCACAAGTGGTTTACTGCTTGGAGAGCTGTGTCGCACTCCCCATCCAGAATATTAAGTCCATTTGCTTTCTCATACAAAGCTACAACCATACACACAAAGGAGTGAAGGGTACATCCTACATATATTAGCAACCCAAAAGTACAGTGGAGAGTACAGGCCATGCTAAGTAGACTAGGTATGAACTAGATAGAGAAGCAAAGTAGCCTCCCTTTTAACAAAGGTTACTTATCATTTGTGGCACTGGACAAAACACATCTAGCTGAAATCACTATTGGTTTTGAACAATGCATGTCATCAGTTGACATCAGGCAGAAAAGGGACTGCCTGCCACAAGAGTGGCTGAATAAAACACTGCTGTGAAACATGCTGGGAGCCATTTTAGGAGTCAGAAGAGCCTACTGGGTTGGCATGGGGTAGCATCCAGGCTATGAGTCCCTTTCTCAGCAAAGCAGTAGGGTCTTACTTTGCCAGGACATGGTAGACTGGCCAACTGGCAGACATGGGGCACTGTGGATAGGCTACATTCATTACATTATGATTTCTTTTCTCAGACATGATCCTCATGCAGGACATATCCACTTATCACATCCATTTATACAACTGAATGTTTACTGAGGCAATTCAGGTTGTCTACCTTGTCTGTACATTCACACCGGGAGCGGCGACAGCGTCAAAATTCGCTCTGGCCGCCCTGCCGACAATGCTGTCGAAGCAGTGGACGCTCTGACGCAGATGAAATAGCATTCCTTTGGAATGCTTGGGCTTGCAAACATTATTTATAGGGGCTGTAAAGCAAACAAACGTGTTGACCGGTATCTTTGTGCCGACTGACCACAAGTAGTGTAGTTAACCTCATGAAATCTTTTAAATGTTAAGGTAAGAAATCGATCGATGAAGGAAAGAAATGAACAATTATAATTACATGTTTGGTAACAAAATAAACTAACGAAATAAACTAGCCTAATTAGAAGCCATTTGTGTGGTGTGACTTTTGTATTGATGCTAAATGCTCAAATTTACAAGTCAAATTTCAACATGCAGTTTATTTACATTTACATTTATTTATTTAGCAGACGCTTTTATCCAAAGCGACTTACAAAAGTGCATACAGCAAGTATAGCGACAGTACGGGGACAGGATGTGTACAGTTCCACAATGAGACAGTTCTCAGCTGAGAGCAAGGTCTGTTTGAGGACACAGTACTATTAGATTTGTACAATTACAGCCTATAGGGCAACTAATACGATACACTTTCAAACGGCAAACTTCAACAACTTCAAATGGCGCAATGAGCATCAGGGTAAAGGCGGCAACAAGAAACAATTTAAAAAGCACAATTTAAAGAGCACAGCAATTTACGACAGCACTGATTGGGGGGGGCAGCAGCAATTGTGTGCTGGGTCAGTCCAGGTAGAGTCTGAAGAGGTGCGTCTTCAGGCCCCGTCTGAAGGAATGGGGTGAAGAAGCTGTCCGTAGCGAGACAGGGAGTTCGTTCCACCACTGGGGAGCAATGTAGGTGAAACGCCAATGTCTGGCAGAACGAGCACCTCCTGCCTTGACCATGCAAGGAGCGAGGCGTCCAGTTGCTGCTGAGCGCAGGGGTCGGGCTGGTGTGTAGGGCTGGATGAGTTCTTGGAGGTAGGTAGGGGCTGTCCTGTTGATAGGACAGTTTATAGGACACGTTTACTAGCCTTGGTCTTTAGTTAACATTAACGTTAATTTGTGTGTAGCCTACATTAAATAAACGCCTCCATTGTGCTTGGGAACTAATGTTTGGTGGGAACAAAAGTTTACACCGTTGTGTTCTTTAGAATTCTCTAGAGCAGAGCACTTCTATTCCGATTGGTTGCCACCAAACCGCGTCATAGTTAATTACCATAAAGTTGCCCGGATTTCAACTTTATTCTGACACCCACACCGCCCAAGACGCGCCGCCAACGCTGACTCACATAGAAAATGAATGACTTCCGTTCGCTTTAATGCTCTCGCCGCTCCCGGTGTGAACGTACAGTAAGGGTACCACTGCAGATCTTGGCTTTGGAAAGACTGGAGCTGTGAAGTAGGGAGGCAGGGAACATTGTACCTTTAATGGTAAAAATGTTTTTTGTTTAGGCTATTTGTTTTTATTATGTTTTTATTAGTTCCTCTCATGAGCAGCTGATTGATAACCTCTAATTAAAAAAATACCTTGCATTTTACATTAAATCTTGTTAATCATAACAAAATAGGTTGGTTATTTTACATTATTTTAATTTAAACAGAGAGAATGGAATGGGAACAGGACTGTAATAAAACAGCAATGTTCTCTTTATGACAAAAATGATCCCACATGAAATGAACAAAGGCAGAGTTACACCACTACATTAGATGCGATCAGGTAGAACGGGATCAACTGTTCATGGGAGATTCTTATTTAAACTGGCATGCTATTCATGCAGAACAGCCAAAAGCAGGTTTGTGTCATGAAGGGAAGCTCTCTTCCTCCCCAATTTGTATCGCAAGTCCCATTCAGACATGCACTGAAAGTAGGGTTGCCACCTTTGATTTGTGAAAAACCGGGACACTTGGACCAATTATTTATTTTATTTATTGATTTATTTGGGGGTTAAACCATATTTGCAAATATACTATGTTAATAGTTGTAGGACTCCCTATTGCCTCTCTTACCTATATTTGTCCTGACGCAGACGCACTCCCTGACATTGACTTTTCTCTCCTCTTTTTCGCACGTACTTTAGTGCCACAATACGTAGACAGTCTAAGTAGCTGTGGCCGTGAAGCACTCCGTGGTATACACGGCTAAGCTCCACTATTGCTATCCTGTCTTCCTCTGGTGAACCTTTTTTGTCATAAAAGTTAAAATGACTAGAATATTTTGCGTTTGTTGAATACAAAACTCTGGTGCTTCTTTGTTATTGCATTATTTCCAGCGCTGTTTTCCTGGACACAAAACACAGATGGCGGAGAACGGGTCTCCTTGGGTGGGCCTTACCCATTCAGAAGTTTTCTCTTTTCGACCAGTCTGAGTTGTACGTTGTAAATCGTTTTTTCTTTGACGCTGGTGGCTCGTCCGATTTTGTTTTGTCGTCCTCCTCGTCCGTCTCACCCCCCATTTCATAAAACCGACAAAATAAATAGAAAGTTAAAAAATAATAATCATAACGTTACCTCTAGCTAGCAACTGTACTCACGGTGGGGGGTCGTGGATGTGGATGCGCGCGGCAGACCGACAGCCCGGCCAGTTGCTAGGCAATAAGGTAAGCTTTTGTATTTCCGCTACCAATCAAATGAAAGTATAGACATGGCCAATCGTCGCTGTGTTTTACCCGTTTTTGGGCACAGGATTGGATGTATAAACATAACCAGGAAGAAAGCAGAATAGCAGTAGAAGGAAACCAAATGAGGCTTTATTTGAAATTATGAAATTCCATTTTCGCAAAAAATTATTAATTTTGCGGGACAGTAGCTCAAAAAAGGACAATCCCGGCAAAACGGGGACAGGTGGCAACCCTAACTGAAAGCCGGAACTTATCCAGCCATTACCCGGAGGAGCTGTATGTGAGAACGCAAACGTCCGAATCAGTCGGACTGGACATGAGACGGACTTCGTTCTGCCAGCTCCCTAGTAAGCCGTTTTCGCACATGAACTCCGGACAATTCTCTGGAGATTCGGGTCCAGAAATTGCATACTATGTTTCATCAGCATGCTATGTTTCAGTGTAGTACCCAGTATGCAACCATTAATGATTACATTTGTAGTATGTTACATTGTCGCGTGAAATCATTGCGAGTTTAGAAACATCCAGATTTAGATTTCCTCGTGGTATTTTCCAGTTAGACGCCACTTCCATTCTCAGGAGTGAAAAGTATTGACGAGTTCACGAAAAGTATTCTAGAGTTGAAGTATTTTCAGGTTTTTTCTTTTCAATGTCTTACCTTTCAGTGGCACGGGCACATAATGTGGCTCAGAGGAGGAGAAGGCGAACATAGCTATTGTACTTTTGGGTAGTCTATAAAATACCACACATAGCCATCCAAATGGTGCTACTGGTACACATAATTTATTATTAATTATCAGGGGTGCAGCGGATCACAAAACTCACGGTTCGTATCGTATGATGGTTTCTGAGTCACAGATCGGATCATTTTTCCGATCAGCGAAAAAAGGAGACAAATAGCTATAACTTTGCTTTCCATTTATTACTTAAAGAACACTTAAAGCAAGGAACCTTTGCCCATGGTCTTAAATGAAAACAACATTCAAGATGCCCAATAAAATCTTAAAATAAAATATTCAATAGCCTACTCAATTGTTGAGCGCTTGCTCTGCTGTTCTTAGGCTGTGTCTGAAATCGCTCCCTATAGTGCGTATAGGCTATACACATTTTACACTTGATCGTTGGACTTAACTGCTAGCTAGCTAGCTAACGTTAGTTTCAACTAATTTGAACAGATGAAGCTGGGTGTTCTTTATGTTAGCTAGGGGGGGCTTTATCTAGCTAGGGGGTCGGGGGGTCGTTCGTAGCTTTCCTTAGAGGGGAGGAAAGATTGCCTCCTTTAGTTAGATAGGGCCGGGGGATAGGGACGGCCACCTCTCTACAAACTATTCCGGGCAACTACACCGAGACGGCGAGACGGTAAATGAACATTTTGTACTGCACCGGCAAAACTTTTTTGCTGGGGAGTCTGACGGCGCCACTAGTGTAGACCCCGGGGGAGGGTCTTGTTAGCCGGGCGAGTTAAGTTTTAATTCTTTTCTGTCTACTTTGTGTGTTTTGTTTCTGTTTGTTGCGTTTTGTATTATGATAAGATTGCCTAAACCAACCGGAATATTTCCAATATGTGAGAACGCGTCTGTCATGGACAATCTCCTGTTGTGTACTACATGTGTCAAAGGACAATTCTGGCCAACTTCTGGACCCGATTCTCCAGACTATTGTCCGGAGTTCATGTGCAAAAACGGCTTCACAGTGCCCCACCCCGGATTCAATCCTATAACCCTCTGGATAAGATCGGTTTCCTACACAGTAATGTTGCTTAGGTAGCAAGAGAGAGAATGGCTTCTTTCCTGTGCGGTGCATGTGCAGCCCACTGAGATGTTTTTGTGTAGGAATTAAGTCTGGTATTACCTTTCACCTCCTAAGTCTGTTCTTGTTATAGCTGCCTTTGGCCCCTCTTGCCATAGGCCACCTGCTTCCCTCTCTATGTATTGTAGCTCTTAGTCTGTATTAAGTATGGCATTTTAGCACTGTGACACATTGACTTATTCAGATGCAGTCTGATGCTTTCTGTAACGTTTTCTGTTGCTTGTGTGCCCACCTTTAAAGCGGTTAGGTGCCCTTCCTTTGTAAGACACTCTTCTTTTCACAAGGCCCAAGGTCAGAATGTGTATGAAATTGGTCGAAGATAGTCTAGCGATGAAAGCTCAGAATTTTACCTTTCTTTATGTTTTCTTAGTAAACATCCAGAGCGACATATCTTACATATCTTACATTTTTACATTATTATTTTAGATGTATATTATACATCTAAATTACTGAGCCAATTTATGCACTTTGCCAAGGGGTACGACAGCATGGCCCCATGGGGTTTCAAACCCAACAACTAAGACTTTGCCTTATAGTTGCAGTAAAATACAGAGATCTACAAAATTTTAGCATGCATGGCTATTTTTATTCTCCAGTTACATTTGAAAAAAATTATTGAAGCATGGGCTGTTTACTGTGTCACTGGGGATTATTGCCTAATTTTTATGAGATTAGGATTTGGTCAAATTTTGTTCTTGCAAAACTCTGGATTGCACTATTTAATCTAACCTTGTTACAGTGCCTTTGTCATAATATGTTGTGTATGCATGCTTCATACTGAATCCAGGTTTTTCAATTACATCCACAACATTTGATGTAATTCTTCTTCTCCATGGATCTTGGCATAAAGTTATTCCTAACTTTTTCACTATGTCAGGAAATAAATTGGTGATATCTAGAGAAATACATTCTATCTACAGGGTGCTGCCAAACCGCTTCCTTCCCCTCGCCATTAGTCAAATTTAACTTGAGTTGTTTTGGGAGAAATATGGTTGCTTCAAATCTGTGATAATAAGGCCCACAATTTATAAATCTGACAACTTTACATATAGTTAAGACATCAACCAGCCTCCAGACCTGAACTCAAAGCTGAGAATTGGCCTTGAATCAGATCTGTTATACATATGTGTCCTGCCAACAAAGAAAGAAAATATAAGATACTAGTCCTTACCTCTGAGTCTGTCATGGGAAGACCATCCGAGAGGATGCATCTTTGATTGTTTTCCATGATCAAGGGGATCGGACAATTGTGGTATGATCATGAATAAATTGTGCTGAATCCACCAATTAGTGCTTGTCTTTATGTCTGTATATGCATCTGTGCATTTGTGTGTGTTTCTTTACATACTACTCATACAGTGACTGGTATACTGACACAAAGGGAAGTCTGCCTGCGTGCATCCTTAACCTATCGTACACTGACGTAATCCTGTTACGATCACAATAAATAGAGTTTAGTGCTGAGGGTCCAGTGAGCGCCACAACGGGGCTACTAGAGCGCAGACGTGTCTGAAATCGAGCAGGAGAATCACGAGAAGTGCTCATACCAATTTCGCTCCGCTGAGTTTCGGCTGTCTTTGAAGAGGATCCTTCAGACCAACAAGGCATTGGGTGTTCTTTGTCAGTTATGCTTACGCTTTGACACTTTACTTTTTACGGACTACGGTTTAGTGTCGTTATTATGAATGCGTTCTTACTAATAAAGACAACGCATTTGAGTCCCAGAATAACAATTCCAAAATATGATGTAGTCTTTTCATACCCAGAGAAACAAAACGTGGAAAATGCATCGAGGGTAAACTGGCTACGTTTCCAAAAACAAAATACTTAAACTATTCTTGCGGTTTTTACAGTTCCGTGAGAAGGATACAGTTCTGATGGATACAGAAGTGCAGCAATACACTTTTTGTTGTTTACCGCTTGTTGGAGTCAGGCTTTTGAAGCTGTGACTGTACAACAGGACTCTTGCAACATTGTTCAGAACCTTTACAATGTCGGATAAAATAGAACGTCTTTATTTTCACATCTATGTCATATTGTACAAAATAACTAGCACAATATTCCAAGGAATTCCCTGTCGCGTTCTTACAATTTACCCATAAACAGTATCTAGCTTGAATGGATCTATAACAGATTGGTAACGTTAAGAACTATACATCTTGTATCTGTTTATTTCGTACAGCCCGCATTGGAGAGGGTCGGGCTGCCTTCAGTAAAAATGTCCTCTTTGCGTGTTGAATTTGAAGATATAGCCTATACTATATGCCTGGTACACTCAAGCTTGTAGGAAGCGTTCATGTAGACTATGTGTTCCAATTCAAGTGTTTAAACGAGCATGCATAGATAAACCACTGTTGTGCTAAGATTGGGATACAGCCAATGATGTTTTCGGAAGTGGCTGATTTCAACGACAGCTCAAATGCAAGTGGCGAAGATGCCTTTAGTTTTCTGGACCGGGAATGGAGCGACACGCCTGCGGAGAAACTCTCCAGGACAGGGCTCAATGTGATGTCCGTATTTCTTGGATCTATTATGTTTTTTGGTTGTCTCAACAACCTCATTGTTCTGATCCTGTTTTGCAAGTTCAAGACCTTGCGGACCCCAGTGAACATGCTACTCCTAAACATTAGCGTGAGCGATATGCTGGTTTGTCTCTTTGGTACCACGCTTAGCTTCGCTTCGAGCATTCGAGGACGCTGGCTCGTCGGGAGATACGGTTGTATGTGGTACGGCTTCATCAACTCCTGCTTTGGTGAGTATGCCAATGAAGAGTAAAAAAAAAAAAAAAAAAAAAAAACAAACAGCGCGTAGACATTTACATTTATTCGTGTGGCAGACGCTTTTATCCAAAGCGACTAACGTAGGTTACAGTTCGTTACAATGTTATCCATTTATATGGCTGGATATTTGCTGAGGTAATTGTGCGTTAAGTACCTTGCCCAAGGGTACAGCAGAAGTGTCCCAGCGGGGATCAAACCGGTAACCTTCCGGTTACGAGTCCTGTTCCTTAACCACTATGCTACCCTACCGCCCAACAGATAGACAACAGGTAGGCTACTTGAAATAATTACACCGACAGGATTACATATACAAGATGTTTATACCATTGCCGAATATTTGATTACCTTGGGAAAACACGTGTCAGGAAGTATTGTGAGTTTCGTAATCCGATTTGATTTCAGACGTAAAGTGATAAAATACACCTGATTTCACGATTGCAGCGCTCCCCAGTGCTAGCTGGATTTCAGTTGCACACCTTCCGTTACCAGTGCGTTTTAAGGGGATGAAAATTCACCCTGGAGAAAGTCGGAAAGCTCCGCGCGGATTTCACTACCAACGAAGTTAAGTCAGAATATCTACAAACGCCACAGTGAGGGATTTTGTTCACAACCAAAACGCAAACACAGACAAAACATTTCATGTAGTGACTGCACCTCTGTCATTTTAAATGACATGACAGTTCCCACGATGTTTCATCTGAGCCGATCTCAGTCGGGTTCGCCTCCCGCGGGGAGCTGTGAAAAATCAATCGAGCTTTTATCTTTGAATTTTGGATGAGCGGCGCCTGCAGGGGGCTGCACTCCTCCCTCAGTGCAGTACCGAAGCGGGAGTCCGCTGGCTCAGCAGTGGCGCCTGCAGGGGGGGCAGTGAAAATCTTGGGGTGGGACACTAAAAAGGCTATACAGCATATAGGAATTTCAGGGTACGCAAGTTAATACAAAGGTGAAGACACTATATTGTAGTGTATAATAAACTGCATAGGCTACTGTTTAATTCCTTGGCTGATCTCATGTGAATATCAGATTATGATATTCACATGAGATCAGCCAAGGAATCATTAATTAGCCTATCAAATTCCAATTTGAATGCATCATTACCAATAAATCAAGGGTGCGGGTTGCTTAAACATAAATATTAATTATTAGCTGATAACAAAGGTTTCGTTTAGGCTATGTCCAGCACATCATATTTTATATTATTTACAAGTATCTTCCATTCTTTGAAACATAGTCTCGAACAGAAATTATATTTCAAATGTCAAGATTCTAGGTGGCCACAAATTCTGCAAGTGGCTATAATTCTAGGTGTAGGCTATCTGTATTCTATAGAATAAAATAATGAATTATGGATGCAAAAATGTCTGACCTAAATTTTCCACACTAAGCTGTTTATTAGAGACATACACATTCTCCAATTCTCTCTCTTACACTCAAAAACAAACACACACACATAGTCTCTTTCTTTCACACTCAACCTAATTTATTCACTAAAATCAACTGTTTGCATTAACACAAAAGAATGCAACTACACACAAGTGAAGACTCTTCCAAAACAGTTCCTATTGATTACTTACTGTGGACACTAATTACAGCATACCTGTCCAGGCACCTGGACACAGCTGGCTCCTCTGTCTCTGCCTTGCTCACTCTCTTCCATGTCCTCCTCCTGGGCACTTTCACGATCATGTACATAGCTGTATGTAGTGTGTGGATTGTGTGTGTAGATCATTAGCGATTTTAGACTCTTTTTAGGGGTGCTTGAGCACACCTAAATTTCATCTCAGCACCCCTAAATAATAACAATAATAATAATTATAATAATAATAATAATTTCTGAAATCATTTTCAGCCCTCTAATGTTTGCGAACTTGTGGACCATAGACGGATTACCACATGGGCAAAGTGGGCTCGTGCTCAGGACCCTGGAGCCAACAGGGGCCCTTAGCCTTAAGATTTATTATCTTTTTTATTTAATGTGCAAGTGTGGCAGAGCTGAAGTTGGTAGCTCGTGTGAGTCCTGCGTAAAGCCTGTGGGGTAGCAGATAGCTGAGCGGTTGCAGCTGTTACGTCGCTCCCTGAGACCTGGTTAACTGGCGTTGTTGCCAAAAGGCTAGGGGGAATTTGTCTTTAGCTCAGCTGGCAACGACGCTGCCTGTAAGGGGTTGGTAGTGAGCAGTGAGAACCTTGGCTTCGCTGTGGGGCCGCATCACAACACCCTGTAGTGGTTTATTTCCATTGAACTGCTCTGCCAGTCGTGGTTTATTCCTTACTTAGAAAGTGTCTGGTTATAGTTCCATGGTGTGAATAGTGTCAAAGAACATTATTTGACGTAGTTCGCTAGAGATTATTGGATAATGTTAGCTTTCTGAGCTAGTCTGCTTGCACAGTTGCCAGCTAAGGAGCTAACTGATGCACTTTATTATTTTAGTTAAAGTAGTCACAATGTTTCTTATTCTGATAGAATTGGGCTTTATGGTATATTTACAGTACATTTATGGACAGTGAACTGAAGCACTGGAACAAACCCTGACTCATTGGAAATGTCTGTTTTTCCATTGATGGACATACAATTTTTTTTTTAAAGAAAACAGCCATGTTCAGGAGAGAGAGTAAGGTCAAGATGACATTACCTCATTGCATTTCCCACAGCAACCCAATACTCAATTAGAATAATGTTATAAATTGGTATGGATCAATTTATACCTTTTATTAGATTATAAATTCTCTGTTTGGTTGTTACGTTTGCCTTTTGGTTGACAGCACAAAGAGGGAGAGAGGATAGAGAAGGACAGAGAGCAGGATGGAGTCGGCAGAAAGAGAGAGCAAGAAAAATATTTTGTGGTGTAAAACTTATGTTACTTACAAGTAATTCATTAAAAGTATTATTGTTATAAATTAAAATATCATATATAGAAAAATATTAATATTAATTGTTATCCAGTGAAATGAGTGATTTAGCAGGGGGGTTGAACACTTTTGCAAGGCACTGTATGCATGTCACATTCTCATTGGGGGCTCAGCCCCCCTAAAGGTCTGATCCTGGAATTGCCCCTTGTGTAGATCGTGTTTCATAGACGATCTGGCAACTTGGGTAACGTCAGACAAACATACAAAACTTATGGATCCGTGTATGACGATTATTCATAAAGTTTGCCATACAAGTTACGGGAGTTTCCCGGGAGAAACACCTGCACATGTCTTTTGACCACAACTTTTGAATTATTGCAATGAAAAGCAAACACGTTACTTTGTGGGATGTAATGTAAGCCCTATGTTGGAGACAATGCAGAAATTTGCTGAGATTTTGCTGTTGAGGCTTTCAGGGGGTCTCAAGTGTCAATCAAGGGGTCTCAGACTCGGACCTAGACCATATTTCGCACCCTGCTCCCAAGTAAAGCTAACGTTGCATTAGCTCTAGCTAGCTAGGTTTAGTCACCAACAATCTACTGTAATTTGGCAAGCTTAACATTACTAACGTTAGCTAGCTCCATGTTTATAATAAACCCGTGGAGAGATCTTAGCAGGTTCTCGAGGAATAACCAATAAAGTTTTCAATTCTGTCGAATGAATAGGCTAGGCTACTCAATTGTTGTGTTCTGTTCCTTCAGCCCGGCTGTCTCGTAATGTCAGTTGAGCTCACCTCAACATGTGTTGAACCCGCGCTGAAAATCAAAATGAGAATGAGGTGTCAGGGATGTCAGGGAAAGGACCCAGGTGCAGACAAAACAGGGAATAAAAGAGATCCTTTAATTACAGGCCCAAGCACACAAGCAAAGTTGTAATGAAAACCAGTCCAAAGTCAGTAACCAAAAAATCCACAGGGAAAACACGGTATCAAAAACGGCAGGCAAAAAGGGAGAATCAGGAACAGGCAGAGTTAAAAAGCCAAACAGATCAAAACCAACAAACGGCGAGAACGACACAGGAATAAGGCTGAGACAATCAGGCAAAGAACAAAGGAAACAGCAGGGTATATATACATGGGCTGGTGATGGGAGAACTGGGAATAGGTGTGCAGGATGGGCTTCAGGTGGTGGGTGTGGCAGCAGGGCAGATAGGCAGGACAGGAGGTGGGGCAATGGCTGAAAACAAAACAAAAGCACATCCACGGGAAAAAAACAAACAAAAGACACACTCACACTGACAGACTGACAGAAGAAACCAGCTGCTCAGGCTGGAGTACTGACATGAGGGCCAAAAAACAAGGGAATTGTGTGCCCTTGTAAAAGTGTCCTGTAATGCTGTGGCCACAACCTCAATTGTTCTGCCTTAAATGTATATCAGATTTTTAAGGGCTTGCCATTGCAAAGACAGAATGACTGGGGCTTGTCAGTTGGGTGGGGGGCGGGGGGCGGGGGGCAGTAGGGTGGCCAGTAATTTTAGCATGGTGGCCACGGCCCCCCCTGGCCACCCCTTAGGGGCGCCCTTGTGGCTCAGAAGCCGAAGGGAGTGCGCTGATCCGTGCATTTTGACTTTCTCTGTGAGAGCGATCATCTGAGGAGGGTGACAGGGTGACAGAGCATGCCTGCAGGTATCTGTTGGACAGACAAAGAGGAAACGTTTCAGTTTGCTGTCCTAATCGGGATCAATTATTGAAAGGAAATGGCAAAATGTTGATGAAAGTATGGTGGGATGTAGAGACCAGGGCACCTGATCAGAACATCCTGGATAGCCGGTGGGCTTCACTATTGGCATGGTGAGCTTACTGAGCCGAGAGCCTGCTCCAGTCTCAGCTAGGTGTGCATCTCTGGCCCTGTCAGAGGAGGGCAGCTACTGAGAATGCAGGGGGTGGCAGAGAGTTGAGGGCTGTGAGATCAAATGGGATTTAGAGAGTGAGGGGTGAAACGACCAAGCAGGTCAAGGAGTCAGGTGGGAGGGGAGGGTCATGTGAAAAGGATGAAGATGGCGGGCAGGGTGTGAAGGGTGGGTGGGACCAGAAGCCTGAGCAGGCATCAGCACTGGGAGGGGGATGACGTTGATAATTGTGTCCCACGGGACGTTGTTTTGGTCAGCAGGCTCTACAGGAGGACACAGAGCTCACCCTCCAACAATGCGAGCAGAGCAAGGCCAGAAAGAGGGCAAGCAAAACTGATCTCAGTATAAAGTCCAGTACTTCAGGTAACATTCACCAATGTAACAGTGGGGATAGTTAAACCAATTATCACCTCTGTTGTAGGCAAATTTTGGGTTACATCAATGGGAGACAAGGCATGATCTAAAAAGTAATTAGCAGTTATCGCAATTCACCCACTACCCACAAACTGTATTTTGGTTAAATCTGGGAGGAGCTTGCTCAAGCGAGTCCTAGATGGCTGCTGCCATTCCTTTAGACATATTGCATAACGAAGTAAGAAGGCATTCAAAATGAAGACATGGTAATGTACATGAGTACAAACAGTAATGTATGGCACAATAAAATGTAGGCACAAACAATACTGCAGAACATAGAAAACCATTTACGTGCTGCAAGGTAGGTTTCAATTTCTACTGCCACTCTGTTCAACACATTCAACACATTCTTCTGTTGTCTGGGTTTTCAGATATCACAAATAACACAAAGACGAGGTCTTGAGACACAGGAGCCTGTGGACATGTTCTATAATTAGCACTGACTGGCCCCATGCCTTGCTCAGTGGTTCCTTAAATGCACAGGCTGTCTAGGGTCAGTTTCCCAGTTATTCAAGGAATTCAAGGTACACACATGTTGTGGACCTTTATGGTGTCTTTCAGAGTTCACCAGATACTGAATGTGTTGAGCTCTGTGAAAGTGTGCCTTGCTGGTAGCTTTCCACAAATTGCTACACAGATTTTACACAGAGCAGAGCATAATGATCCTGTTTTATTATGAGCTCAGATTTATTTTTCATGGGCATTTGACTCAGACATATTGATCATATTTTTTGTGTTAAGCCAGAATAAGAGAAAAGGATTTAATGGATGGTATTATGTACATTGCTTCCTTTTGCTCTGGATGTATGAGAATGTTTAAAACATGCATTGGCATTACTGAGATAGGATGGCACAGTTTGGAGTGGACTTGTATGAAGGATACCTGCAGAAGCATATCCATCTCTGGTATGCCAATGCAACAGTGAGTGGCTCAGAGCAGAAGTTTCTCTTGCTGTGTGCATGCTCATGAGGTGATTTCAGTGGGTTTGGGTGTTCAGGCTACACAAAGTGAGTGTGTGCGCACACACATGTACACACACCCTGCTCAGGGGAAAATATACCGTCCAGACAGTAGTGAAGTTGTGAACTGCATACCAAATGTACCAAGGCAATTAGATGCTTGTAGTGGAACAACTGTTGTTGGGAAGGGATAGAAACAAACAGGAAGCAGTTGGCACACACCACAGCCATGTGGAGAGTAATACCCCTGTTTCACACATTGCCTTTGTCAACTAACAGGAGTTGTGCTGTCATCAATGGTGTCAGTCCATCTCTCCAGAATATAGTGAGGCCATCCACAACAGCCAATCAAAGGGTGATCTGAAGGTGGTGTCACGGTCCAAGATGTGACAGGTATAAGCCACACTGCATTGTATTCTGTAGCTGGAGGCAATCCCCTTATAGTGGAAATGAAAGCAGTGGCAGAACCATCATGACAGTAGTTTGATGGAAATGTCAGGTTGACAGAGAGTTACCAGGTGACGAATTCTATGCAACCTGTGGAATTGTGCCATTGGGTGAAATGATTAAAGGGGAGAAATCCAGGGATGGTGGAACAGAGTACTCAGCAAAGTGGCAGCACCCTGGATGACAGCAGGTTTAGTAAATGAGCAGGAAGTAGAGCTGAACAGATATGATGCCATCACGCCATGTGCAGGGTTTCTGCTAGGATTTTTTCTTGCCAGTCCAGTGTCCGGAAAGAATTTTTTTTTTACCGGACAAATTTGAAACTTACCAGTCACATTTCAATAAAAGTGTATGTTACAAATGCAAATATAATGTACACCTAGGTTGACGAAAGAATGACAATGACCTCAAATCAGTTTGACTATTTAATGAACAGTAATGACTAAGTAAAACGAACAGTAACGATTGAGCAAACCTCAAAATTAGCCACTGAAATGTACACTATTATGAAACATCTGTAATCTGTAACATCTGTAGCCTGTTTAAAAAAAGGCTAGGCCTACATGGCATCAATTGTAGCCTATAGGCTACCAGGTAACATTTTATTTTCACTGTTTACTTCTTTTTTTCATTGCGGCAAAGTGCTCTGCTGCCTGCTTGAAATCAATCATGTCCAATGTGTCTTTGCAGCTTGCAATGCGCATAAGCCGCGTCACTCTCTCCTCCTCCAGACGACTTCGCAGCGCTGTACTGTAGGCTGTTTATAGGCTGTTTCACTGTCAAAACACAAATGTCCTGTTTAGGGTTAGCCTTCGTTATAACTACGTTTTGTATGAGCATTATTACCAGACATTTTGACCGGTAAGTTTTTAATTTATTGGTTTTTATAAAAAACCGGTAATTATCGGATAACGGAAACCCTGGCCATGTGTTGTCTGGCTAATGTACCAACCAATGTCCCTGGTCTGATTGGCTCAAGCAACACTCTCCTCGCAGGCCTCCCAGCCTGCACCACCCAGCTTCTGCAGCTCATTCAGAATGTAGCTGCCCGACTAATCTTCAATCTCCCCAAATTCTCCAGTGTTACTCCTCTGCTTAAATCCCTCCACTGGCTTCCTGTCGCAGCCAGGATCAGATTCAAAACACTGACCCTCACCTTCTCTGCAGTCAACAGGACAGCCCCTACCTATCTCCAAGACCTCATCCAGGCCTATACACCTACCCGGCCCCTACTGAACGTCTTGCTCCTTGCACTGACAGAGCGGGAGGTTCTTGCTCTGCAAGGCAACAACGTTTCTCCTCCATCACTCCTCAGTGGTGGAACGAACTCCCTGTCCCACTACGGACAGTTCCATCACTCCAATCCTTCAGATGTGAACTGAAGACACATCTCTTCAGACTCTATCTGGACTGACCTATCTCACAAGCCTATACCCTGTAGCTGTATAAATTAGCTAGTACTGCGTCCTCAAACAGACTTTGCTCTCAGCTAACTACTGTCTCATTGTGGAACTGTACACATCCTGTCCCCGTACTGTCGTTATACTTACTGTATGCACTTTTGTACATTGCTTTGGATAAAAGCATTTGCTAAATAAATAAATGAAAATGTAATGTAAATGTATTTCAATGAGTCAAATTTTAGGGGAATTGTCACTGACAAATACTGGTGAGAAAAAGCTAAGATTTCCCCTTAAGTCCTTTAGGGGTAATCACAGATGAAATTAAGAACAAATCAAAATCATCTATTTGAGTGGGCAATGTTATGCTTAACATTTATGCTAACTTAAGAAGGAAGTGGTACTCAACGGGCGCACACAATTTGCAGTGTTATTGAGTATTATTGGTTGAAGTGGAGAAGAGCTGGCATGGGATCCAGTGTAGAACAGGCTTTTGTGCTACCTGGGGCTGGAGTTTTCTAATGTGAGTCTGGAGTGCAGTGGATGTTTTAGAGGGTGCAGGATCCTGACAACCCCTCTGCACACCTGGGCTTGGATTTCTTTGCATGGATCTGGAGTGAGGAGGTGTTGCAGT
The DNA here is from genome assembly GCF_013368585.1 of Megalops cyprinoides. Lineage (NCBI taxonomy): Eukaryota > Metazoa > Chordata > Actinopteri > Elopiformes > Megalopidae > Megalops > Megalops cyprinoides. The sequence goes on along the minus strand of NC_050596.1, from coordinate 2,877,003 downwards.
GGACAGGTGATCCGGCTGCTTACCAGGGGGACTTGTGGGGGAAAAATAAAAGATAAGAACATTCCTTAGGCTTCCTTCTGTTATGTATTGTAGTATTGGGCCCTAATAACCCTAAAAATAAGATGAGCAAGGAGTGAGTTAAGTAAGTAATTAAGAGCATTAGATTGGTGCAATAACCAGACCACACAAGGCCTCCTGGAATATTGTGATAATCCTGGGCTAATGGTTATGCTCAAAGTAGCTACCCTTCAATTTTAGTGTATGCTGTTATTCCCATTTAATACACTGACCTGATCATATTTGACTTATTTCTACCATTTGTTTCCCTGGTGGATGTTTAATTAGTGGGGCTGAGGGGGGCAGTCACAGCAATTCCGCCATGCTGGGGTGACGTTGGTACATAGGACGTTGGTGTGGTAAGGTCTCCTCCAATCCTATTCATAACCAGTCAGCTGATGTTGTGACAGCTTTTCCACAGTAGCTTCTTTCACTCAGTGCTGCAGAAACCACAGTGAACATGTGGCACTGCAGCGACCTTTCAGACTTTGACTTTTCCGAGTATTTTCCAATGTCCAGGACATTGTTTGATGTTAATGATAATGACATTTACAGATGAAACATAGGTTTTATGTCCAATGTGAGTAGTTGCACATCAGAAAATGTAAAAAAAAAAAGTCAGTGTTGAGCTTCTTTTGGCTACATGCTTTATTTAAAATCATGGAACATTAAGATGTTTTTAAACAACATTTCTGATTTTGAAGCAAATATTGTTTATTGAGTGAAGCCCATTTAAACACTATGAGGGTGCATCACTTCTGTATTGTGATGTGTTGGCAGATATTTTTGTAACTTTTTTCCTTCTTCCCATGTTAACCCCCAGGGGTAATTAACTTAAAGTACTTAAATTAACTTAAACTTGAAGGACAGAAGAATTTAAATTAAGCAGTGCAAATACTCACAATGCCCATCCCTAATACAGTAGGATTAAAAAAGGGGATAAGCCTGATTAAATAGCTTTGAAGATTAGAACACTTTATCCTGTGAGAAACATCTCTGTGAGAGATTAACATTCTCAGGGTCATTTGTTTTAAGAAAATTAACCTAATTGTGTAAGTCCTCTTCCCCAGGTAAAAGCTACCCTTCACACTCTGGTTGTCAGGGGAACTTAAGTGTAATTATGAATGAGTCTAAAAACAAATCATATACTGCTACTGCACACTACTAAAATTATAACAACAGAAACAAAACCTCTGAAACTCTTCAGTGCTGTGTTGTTGTCGAAATTGCATCTCCCTGGGTAGATGTTCAGAAATTTCATAAATCTATCCTTAGATATTATTGAGGTTCAATATCACACACCCTCTTAAACAAGAAGTGGCTATTTCAAATTCCAAGTCATGCTTGGAATCAACAAAATGACAAAATGATTTTAAAGACCACGAGTTATGTAGTCACAGGTCTTTTCTCACTATGCTTTAAAAAAGTTATATATACTGTATGTGTGTGTGTGTGTGTGTGTGTGTGTGTGTGTGTGCGTGTGTGTGTGTGTGTGTACAGCGAAAGTGAAAAACAAAGGGGACCATAGTAACTGTAACCATTTACCTTCAGATGATGCCATAACACACTACACCATCTTCAGGGACAAACATTTCGGGGCACACAGAGCTGCACTCTCCTGTCACTGCCACAGGGGGACTCAGGAAGCTTATGTTCATGGAGACAAAGCAATAATGGAGCTGAAATCTTTCATAGTTAGGGCTTCCAATTGGCCTATTATATATTGGATAATATTTTCTACTCAGAAATGAAAATAAATTAATATACTTTAATCTTAATCTTAATGAGTGGATTGAACAAATGCAGATTGTTTGCAAAGATGGTTTTTCAAGAAAACATAAGGATCACATTTATTCACATCCCTGTATTTATTATTCTGGAAGTGCTCTTGGCATGAATTACACAGATGAGACAGCCCTTGTAGTGTTTTATTAGGTTCTGGCACTTCTAAGTGGATTTTCAACCGTTTCCCCTGGAAAAATTTCTCTGAGCCCAGAATTCATGCATACAATTTTGTGATGCTGGATTTGCCATTATGATCAAGAGTGACTTTCTAAACCACTTCAGCAGTCTCACCACCCATGAAAAGATAGCAAGACAGAGATGCATCCTCTTCCTGGCAGGGTTTCCACTGTGCCAGTAGCCCTCAGTTTCTTAATAATGGACACTATAGTGCAAAGTTTCACTTTAGATTCATTTTTTTGTGAATTCCTTTATAGCCATCTTCCATCTTATGCAGTTTGGTAATTATTTACCTGCAGTCTTCCGAGAGCACTCTGACCTTGATAATAATAATGCATGCTGTGACCTTGTTAGTTGAGCTCCTGAACACTCTCAGTTTTTGCTGTCCTGCCTTTTGATTGTGAGTCTTTGCCAATAACTTTGCTCCACAGGTGCCTCTATCAAACATATGTAAACATTATCCATTTACACAGTAACAGTCTGTTTCCTTAACCACTAGACCTTGCAAGCTCCCTTAGACTTTCACTCAGTCCAGGGAGGCATTTAATGTAATCACCATGACACTTTGTTCTTAACTAATTTAAGCAAGTCTTACAGCTGTCCCTCACTTATCATCATGAATTCAGGAGTCAAAAAAATAAATGCTTGTTTAAATAATGTGTTACTGAAAGCTAGAAAAAGACCACCATTACTCTTGACATTGACTGGCCTTCCTAATCAAACAGACTGTGCACATAGACTACATAACACAGACTGCTCTCCTGTGATGTGCGTTCTGTCATCCCTCTAAGATCCATAACATTACAATGCATCCTGTAATTAGACAGTATCATTAGGTGCATGATGTACTTGATGTTAGAGCTTTTAAATTTTTTCCCCACTCTATGTGTTCACTATCTGATTAAAGATACTGAAAATGACTAACTTTGATCTGAAAGTCTTCAAAGATGGAGCACTGCTTGACACTTCTGTTTAACAACCTCTGGCTTGTCGTGTGCATGTGGCATAAATAGCGTGAAAGAGAAGATAATTACTTACTGGGAAAGGAGAACGAGAGCCATCCCCTCATATTTATATTCATCAGTTTCACCTTGCTGAAGACCCTGTGTGATTTTCTAGTGTGAAATAATATGACTCCTCCCACTCTCCCTCTACCTCCCCCACAATTTCAATGTAAAGCTAAAAAAAACTTGAGTTGAAATACAACCCATCATTTCTGTGGTGCTTGAGTGGGAGGGTGTGGATAGACACACTGTTAGTGGGTATTGATGTGCTGTTTCTTGTTTATGGAAAGTGAGTCACATTGACAAGGGAGTGTAAGAGCTCATGCATGCAGTGAGAGGTGGGCCTTTTCCAGCCTGGAAGCGCAATCTGATCAGCCAATCAAAATTTGTTTGTTCTGTGCTGTACTGAACAGGTGACCTGCATGAGGAGCACAGGTCATCTCCAGGAGGTTAAAGCCCTGTGCATCTAAGAGGGGCCATCTGACAGTCTCTCTCTTATAAACCCACTGTTCCTTCTAAACAACTCAAGCATGAATCCTGTCAGAGGGATTTTCAATAATTTTATTAAATATTTTCTGTGGGAAAATGCTACCTTCATTTTATCTGTATAACATCATCTGGACTGGAGCTCTGTATTATGAATGTGTCGTAACATATTTGCAACTCTTAAATACACATTTCTATAATAAATTATGAAAATGTCATGAAAGGCTAGTAGATAAAAGCCTGAGAACTGATTTTTTTTCCTCAACTGTAAGCAATGCAAAAAGATGTTTTTACATTTAGGTATTTGGGACTTGTGTATCAACAGTGCTTCTTTACCTTTGTAAATGCTCTGTCCTGAGAGATCTTTCCTGAATGAAAAACATCACCGCAGCACCTCACTGCCTGTGTCTTGGTCTGTTGGTCTGTGACAGTCCCTCCCTCCTCTTTTCCCCAGGGATCGTGTCCTTGATCTCATTGGCCATTCTCTCGTACGACCGCTACAGCACCCTGACCATCTTAAACAAGCGTGCACTTGACTACCGCAAGCCGCTCCTGGCAGTGGGCGGGTCTTGGCTGTATTCCCTCTTCTGGACAGTGCCCCCCCTGCTGGGCTGGAGTAGTTATGGGTTGGAGGGAGCAGGGACAAGCTGCTCAGTGACATGGACATCGCGCACGCCGGAGTCCCACTCCTACATCATCTGCCTGTTCATCTTCTGCTTGGCCCTGCCCGTGCTGGTCATGGTCTACTGCTATGGGAGGCTGCTGTACGCTGTTAAACAGGTGAGACTGCTGCGAAGCCCCAGTGGCTCATGGGTAAATGCTACCATCATAAACACTTAATATGCTGACCAGATAGCCAGGTCCGCGTGCCATGTGTTATCATCTCTGTCTCCTCCATCACCAAAGCAGTGAGCATTCTGATCTACTGTCGTCATCAGTGTTCGTGAAGCAGTATGATTTCAAATGGCACCCAGGCAGACTGAATAGGAAACTCCCATTACCAGCTGCAAACTGCTAAACAGAGAAAAACAGCAGGTGGGAAGAATTCTGGAGCAGACTATTGGGACATAAAGTAGTGAGTGTATTTTACAGAGGTTTGTAGCTGTCTTTATCCTTGTTGTGTCTAATAGCAACACTGCAGTGAGCTGTAGTCCGGGAGTTCATGCATTAAGCACCATGGTAGAACATCTATAAGATAATGGGCTGATGAAGGTTTGAGCTCCTTCTCTCTGGATGTCTGTGTTACTCTACTCTGTGTTACTCTATCTTTCACAATCTGTGGAGGTGCCGCTGAGCAAATGTACTTTCCTCAGTAGATGAGCTCTGTAAAAACGAATTAATGTCACCCTCGGTGTGGAAATTGATCACTGTGTTGCATTCCCCTTTTCAAGGGGGAAGCTGGAGGACCACTCACTGTTGAGACAGACTGAACCCTTGTCTTTGAAGCACTTGGTCAAGATAGGTGGTGATGCTTTTGCATCATGTACTTGCCAAATGTGTTAATTGAGTTTTTGAGCATCTGTGTGCGTGCGCGTGTGTGTGTATGTGTGTGTGTGCAGGTACCAAAACATGTAGGGGGGTCATTGTGATAATGGTTGAAAGGCTTTCTATAAATATTTTTAGGCTTTAATCATGGTTTCAAAGAGATTCAAAACCTTATGTGCACACAAGCCTCATGTGCTGTCCGAGAAAGACAGAAATGTACCGAGAACCAGCTGCATGGACATTAACCTGGTACTCAACACACTCTGCATCTGACCAGTCTTGATAAATTAGAGATCAGTGCAACAGATGTACTTTCCCTTCAGCTGAAGTTCCATTGCCTGGTGTTTTGAAAACCATTTATAGAACAGAAATGAGCTGCTGTATTCTCATGAGCTGAGTATAGAGATTACATAGCCCATGCAATTACTCCTTTTACTCCATAACTCAAATGTGGGTGGTAAGCAAAGCCTCACAGGTCCTGATGTTGTTGTCATTGTTCATTTTCATTTAAATCAGTGCTTTTCAATTTCACCAAAAAATTGTACCACTGTACAGCTTGACAACTTGCTGCTTTCTCTTCTCTAATAAATACAGACATTCAGGTTAACCTCATGTTTTAAATAGAAAATACAAATCCACACCTCATTAATGCACAATCCAGATTAATCATTAGCTAAACAAACAAGGCTTAAATACAGAAGTGACCCGATATGACCTGCTATGCCAAACTCATGTTCTCTCAACAATGGCCACAATGCAGTCGTTGAAGGCAACAAATGGAATTGGGACAGAAGTGAGAGCAAAAACATGCACACAATTCCCTGTACTTTATATTTTTCCAGGAACTACATGGTTAACAAACTAAAAGGTGGTCTGTTATAATGAATCATTTTTAACAGTGTTCCCTGTGTTACTTGCGGATACACTAGCTTGAGTGTTCCATAATACATACACAACAGCTTTCATGTCAGAGGGCAAGCATTTGTTGATGTGTTATATTGTGCTTCCCCTCCAAGCTCTTGTTGTGGTTTGTTGTCCCATGTTTTTAAAGAGACAAGACATCTTCTCCAGCTTCATCAATGTATATGTGGCACATCACTGTGCTTCTTGTCCTACGATTATACTGCCTTGTGACACACCTTAAAGTAGGGCTGGGCTATCTACTTTTTATGGTATATCGATATATTTTCAAACGAGACACAGGATGAGACAATACTGTTTATATCAATATACACTATATGGACAAAAGTATTTGGCCACACCTGTTAATTATTGAATTCAGGTGTTTCAATCAGACCCGTTGCCACAGGTGTATAAAATCAAGCACCTAGCCATGCAGTCTCCATTTGCAAACATTTGTGATTCAAAATGGGTCGTTCTGAAGAGCTCAGTGACTTCAAGCGTGGTACTGTGATAGGATGCCACCTTTGCAATAAGACGGTTTGTGAAATTTCATCCCTGCTGGATTTTCCCACGGTCAACTGTAAGTGATATTATTAGAAGGTGGGAGTGTTTAGGAACAACAGTAACTCAGCCATGAAGCAGAAGACCACATAAAATCACAGAGCGGGGTCAACGATTGCTAAGGTGCATGGTGCGTAAAAGTCGCCAACGCTCTGCTGATTCCATAGCTGAAGAGTTCCAAACTTCCACTGGCATTCGACTGGCATTAATGTAAGCACAAAAACTGTGCGGCGGGAGCTTCATGGAATGGGTTTCCATGGCCGAGCAGCTGCATGCAAGCCTCACATCACCAAGTCCAATGCCAAGCGTCGGATGGAGTGGTGTAAAGCACACCGACACTGGACTGTGGAGTAGTGGAAACGTGTTCTGTGGAGTGACAAATCACGCTTCTCTGTTTGGCAGTCAGATGGGCGAGTCTGGGTTTGGTGGATGCCGGGAGAACGTTACCTGCCTGACTGCATTGTGCCAACTGTGAAGTTTGGTGGAGGAGGGATAATGGTATGGGGCTGTTTTTCAGGGTTTGGGCTAGGCCCCTTATCTCCAGTGAAGGGAAATCTTAATGCTTCAGCATACCAAGACATTTTGGACAATGCTATGCTTCCAACTTTTTGGCAAAACAGTTTGGGGAAGGCCCTTTTCTATCCCAACATGACTGTGTCCCAGTACACAAAGCAAGGACTATAAAGACATGATTTGATGAGTTCGGTGTGGAAGAACTTGACTGGCCCACACAGAGCCCTGACCTCGACCCCATTGAGCACCTTTGGGATGAACTGGAACAGAGATTGCGAGCCAGGCCTTCTTGTCCAACATCAGTGCCTGACCTCATAAATGCTCTACAGAATGAATGGGCACAAATTCCCACAGAAACACTCCAAAATCTTGTGGAAAGCCTTCCAAGAAGAGTGGAAGCTGTTATAGCTGCAAAGGGGGACCAACTCCATATTAAAGTATATGTATTTGAATACAATGTCATTACAGTCCCTGTTGGTGTAATGGTCAGGCGTCCAAATACTTTTGTCCATATAGTGTAGTTTGATGTTGCATTACATAACCTGTTTCTTCCGTAAAGCCGTGCCAGTGTTTGCATCTCTCCTCTCTCACAATCTCCACGCAACCCCATCCCCTCTGCGTCTGCGCAAACCCGGTGCTCTGTTGATTTGTCCTACCTTATCGAAATACGTAGTGTAGATTGATAGTCATATCTATCGATCTTTGCTAACCTATCGGGAAATACTACCGCAAGTAGGTTGTGCTACTTTAGAAGCCAAAAAAGGTCAGTAATTCTTTTTTACCTTATCAGAAAATGGTTCTAAGATAATTACATTATTGTGTTCATTAATTCATCCAACAGCAATTTTGAAAATGCTGTAAAGTAAATTTTAATAATTGGCATAGCCTACTTACAATTTATCCATCTCATAAACAGTTTAGTTTACGTGCTGACATGTAAATTTGTAGTCTAGTTTGTCCATCAACACACTCTAATCAATACTAACGTAAAACTTTAAGTAGCATATTTTGATATTCTAAACCTTATCAGAAGACTACCAGGATATAACTACAGAATGTTCTGATAGTCTGAAATACCTTATCAGAAAGTGCTATCAACATAAACCTCCTTTAATTTAATATAGGCTACATATTTTACATATTTTTTCATTTACATGTTGATATATTGTGCAGCTGTATATTTTCAAACAGGGTAGGCATGTTGTTATTTTTGTTCTGTTTACATTTTTATTGTTATTTGCACAGCTGTGTGTTTTGTTAAGCAGCAGAGGAAAACCTTTAATTGTACTCTATTTTAATGTCTGTTATTGTTGTTGAAAACAACTGAATGAGCATTCTCAGAGATAGCCTATATTAAATAAAAATAGGCCTATTTATTTTATATAATTTTTCTTTTACATGTTTTGCAGCTGTATACTTTTAAATAGGGAAAGAAACCCTGTCTTTCCATTTTATTTTGATCACAGTCTGTTTTAATTAAAGTGCTTGTGACATCTCACATGTGGCTTTGACTGAACATTTAGCCCACTTCGTAGAAAACACCGAGATATATATTGTGTATCACCATTCAGCCTAAAAATACCGAGATATGATTTTTGGTCCATATAGTCCAGTCCTACCTGAAAGTGAGCGTCACATTGTTAAATGATCTTCATTGATTTTTTTTTTTTTTTTTTTTGTGAGGGATCTCCCGTAACATGGATAGGAATTAACATCATCAGCCTTTCATTGACCAGATGCTAATGAGTGCTAAAAATGAACAGGTAACACTGAAACCATCTGGTTGTGGACATGTCTATTCTACAACAACCAAGATAAGTAGGTGGGGCAATTTCCTTTCTTATAATAACAAGCTGTTAACATGCACATAGGGCTAGTGTGCTAATGTAAAAAAGGCAGTTAGATAGCATAACGCTGAGGCAATTCCTGATTGGATTTGGGTCTTCTGGCTCTCACCTTTATTTCAAACCCCCACCTCCCTGCCATCTGACACATGGGATAGGTGAAAGGCAGCAGTGCATGCATGAATGTTACCTATGTTTGGAGGAATTCCCGCACAGTGAAATGCAGGTCTCAGTAGGGTTAGGAACACTAAGAGCTGTTCTGCTTTCGCAGCATTCCCCACCTCTCCATCCTGCCATGTCTCTCGCTCTCTTAGGTGGGGAGGATCCGGAAGACGGCGGCACGGCGGAGGGAGTTCCACATTCTCTTCATGGTGATCACCACAGTGGTGTGCTACCTGTTCTGCTGGATGCCTTATGGTGTGGTGGCCCTCATGGCCACCTTTGGACGGCCTGGCATCATAACGCCCATCGCCAGCGTGGTGCCTTCCATCCTGGCCAAGAGCAGCACTGTCATAAACCCCTTAATCTACATCCTCATGAACAAGCAGGTGAGCTGCATCTCACTTCCTACTTCCGTTGTGTCTCTTCTTCAGGTGCATCATGGGGGATGTGGTCTGGAAGTCTAGGTTTTCCCCTTCTGTTTTTGCTTTGTATGGCTTGAGCTCAGTTTTCATCATTACATTTTCCTCCTGAGCAGTCCTTAAATATTAGACAAGTCATGTACATTAGGTGTAAAAAACATCATTAGGCAGTGGATTTAAAATGTTTCACGAATGTCCTTTTATTTACCACAGTACAAAATGACTGAACAAATATAAACTCTAACAAAGTATATTCAGTACAAACCAGTAAAAAGAAAGGTTAGATCAGCCCCAAACCTTGAAGGGTGAATTTGAAATTTACTTGAAAGTGAATTTGACTTGTCAATAACACCATTGCATTTATATCAGTTACTGTTTAGGACTTTATCTCTCTCAGTATTTAAGGCTGTAGAAACATTTGAATAAAACAAATATTACATGAAGATAATAGTGCATGAACTTATACACAACAAGAGAGCAAAATAAATAAATAAATAAATAAGAAAACAACAAAAAACATAGCCAGCAAATCTCTGTCACCAAACTTGTGAATTAAACACTCAAAAAAAGAACATCTTCGCATTTGGACATTTATCTGGATGGGCACTTTGCTTTGGACACAGACAGAACAGAAGTCCTGTGGCCAGTATAACAGCATGACTCCAAAAACAAAAACACCAAAAAATATATTGCACAGTATCAAGAAGCTACTGCCAAAGCCAAAGGCAGTGCTCTCTCTTAAGTGCTAAATTAGCTCATGGCTGCTCTGTGCTCCAGGAACCTGATTTATATTACTGATGCAATGATGAATACAGTCTATTTAGTTTAGCGAGATGATCATTATAAAAAAAAAAAAAAAACAGACCAATTACAGTTTTCAGTATCACTAACATGTCTGCTTAAAAAAATATGTACATATATATATCTCCCCAGTGAAGGGGAATCTTAATGCTTCAGCATACCATGACATTTTGGACAATGCTATGCTTCTAACTTTGTGGCAACAGTTTGGGGAAGTCCCTTTTCTATTCCAACATGACTGTGCCCCAGTGCACAAAGCAAGGACTATAAAGACATGATTTGATGAGTTCGGTGTGGAAGAACTTGACTGGCCCGCACAGAGCCCTGAACTCAACCCCATCGAGCACCTTTGGGATGAACTGGAACGGAGATTGCGAGCCAGGCCTTCTCGTCCAACATCAGTGCATGACCTCATAAATGCTCTACAGAATGAATGGGCACAAATTCCCACAGAAACACTCCAAAATCTTGTGGAAGGCTTTCCAAGAAGAGTGGAAGCTGTTATAGCTGCAAAAGGGGGACCAACTCCATATTAAAGTATATGTATTTGAATACAATGTCATTACAGTCCCTGTTGGTGTAATGGTCAGGCATCTGAATACTTTTGTCCATATAGTGTATATAAAAACTTAAAAGACTCTGTAAAGGACTTGAAGTACTGGTCTAACTTGTATGCAATGTTCATTATTATTTATTTTAGAAAATCTGATTAATTTTAATTTTAATATTTTTACACAAATCCAATGTGTAGAACAATCACAGTCACAACTCACAGCTTATAATAATACTACACTTGAGACAGGATGAGGAAATGGCCAAGATGCTGAAGTTCTATGGCCCGAATTCAAAATGTGCCATGAAGTCTTGCCCTGTCCCTTTGCAGTCCTGGTTTTAATCAGATTTTCTATAAAAAAATGGCCAACAGGTGCAAAAACACATTACATTACACATTAAAGGTAATCATAGATTTACATCCATTTAACACCTTGTAACATCATACATAGGTAGACCTTTTTTCTAAATCAGCCCAGTACTCTTGTAGAGATAGAGATTAGGGATCAACTGCAAGTGAGAATGAACAGATTAGACATTGAGAAAGGGACCAGGGGACAGCAGTGTGGCATTTGTCATCTTAACATTAAGCAGAAAAGCTTATGGTACTGAATTGGTGTTTATGGTGTGTTCATCGTCCTTGCAAAATGAAATGTTACATGTCTGATGACCCTAACAGATATCATTACAGATTTTAAGAAGCCTTGTCCAACTCCCTCTTTAAAGAGAAGACATTCATTCAAGTTTGCCTGAATTTTGCAGGTGTGCCTCACACCTTGATAAGTGAGAACATCTAAACATGTGCATACACACACACAAGCTTTCAGATAAACTTCAGACACAATAACTGAGGAATTATATTAGTCTGAGCTGGTTGAATCTTTTGAGGATGAGGTCGATATTCTAAAAAAATGAGGCCTGAATATTGTACAATCACAGACAGAGATTCTCCAACATGAAGCTCAGCTCTCTGACTTTCCATCATCTGTTGACCCTTTGACAAATCCTTTCCAATATTGGTCCTAGGGACTGTGTGACATGGTTTTCATTCCAAAAGAGCTAAACTAATTATGTTCAGTTAAGATTTTAGTTGATGCTATTCTTGTTTTTAAATCACTTGCCGTTTACTTGCTTTATGTCCTTGATTGAAGACGTGTGTCTGCATGAACAGAAAGTTAATTTTAGGCATTTGTAAATTTTAGCGTGCTGATTTGTGCCTCTTAATATAGTGATACAGATTCATTTCAAGATAGTCAAGAATGATTTGTTGCTCTGCAACAAATAGCAGTTTAATCTATTAAGGCTTCTCATATTTATTTTTATTTCATACAATTAACTATTCAAGAATAAAAGTCTACGTATTACGTAAGGCTAACCAGTTGGAAAAAACTAGTGACACTTTCACTGGTCTCCTAAAAAGCTAAAAGCTCTTAAATACTCCCCAAACCATGGGTTTTGCCTGGAAGGCACATCAACAATTGATTTGTGGACAGGATGACGAGTGAACTGACCATTCAGCACAGTTGAAAGGGCTGCTGACTACGTTCTTTTTATTAATCTCTCTGTGAAATGAAGTGCTATGATGGAAAAAAACAAACCTGTATACAGACAAATCAATCTTTGTCCAGTAGATTACAGAAGGGAAAAGTTTGATTCAGATCAATACTGAATTAAAATTTCAATCAAATTTAAATAATTGAGCTCGCACTGAGAACCAGCACACTTAGGGGGCACCAGAACACTGCTTTTAGAACAGTACCCCGGATATAACAATGTATAAACACACAGTAAGTGACAAATGTAAGGCATGTACAGCATATGCATTGCAGCAAAACACCTGATAATAGCTGAAATTAAAAAATAAAACTAAATGACTTCACATAAAATAAAAACATCACACAGCAAATAAAGACTGTATAAAAAATGTACATCCAGACATTTTATGACTTGAGGGTTAAGATACAGTATACCCGAATGATGTTGGCTGATTTTGTAGCTTGATTTGTGTATGTATGGAAGTCTTCTAACATTCCACTGGACCATCATTTAGTTCAGGTTCCTTCCCTTTTAAACAGATACAGACATAAAATCTCAAAGTCTAGCTAAAGAAGACATTTGTCTACTAGTAAATTCCTCTACCACTACCTCAGACAACAAAGAGTTGATGATGGCAAAATATATTCAGATACCTACAACAGTGCTTAACAGTACTTAATCTATTGCTATCTTAACCAGCACTATTTATTTATGTATTCATTTATTATTCTGGGCTCAGCAGATGGAGTGATAAAATTACTTTCAGTAGAAAATGGCTGCTCACACCCATTGATTAAACAGTCTGTGACCACCTCAGTCTCAGTAATGTGTAGCTGTACCATGACACCTGCGTTGTTACTGCATCTGTTGAGCCGCTGCTGGTAGCCACTGGCTCACTCCACCCACTCTAATGCCCATAGCTGTGCTTCTCCTCAGTCAGTTCCCCTAGTCCAGTGTTGCACTGTCTTCCGGATTCCACGATAGGAAGTTCCAGGTCAGATTTGATGGCTCAGAGGTCAAGGGGGTCAGGGGGCAGGTCAGGGGTCGCAGTCAATGGCACTGAACCCGGGCAGCATGACCTTGCCCTTGCGTTTGAGGTCGCGCACAGAGCCCCTGTTCATGCGTTGGATCAGCATCTTCTCATACAGTAGCGGGTGGTAGGCGCCCAGCGTGCAGGCTGCATCATAGTAACGCTCGTGGTAGTGGCACAGGTCTGTCTGCCGCTCCGAGGGGATGTACTCATACACGTCAACCTCTCTGCACAGCGCCATCATGAGGATGATCCCTGCAAATGCAAGGGAGATGAACAGTTCAGCTCACTGTGACAACTGAGAGACACACTACAACACAAAGACACACAGCTGAGACACATTGAATCACATACACACAGCTGAGAGACACACAGCAACACAGACACACAGCTGAGACACACTGAATTACACCAACACACAACTGAAACACACTGAATCACACAGACACACAGATGAGAGACACACTCATAGGCGGAGTTTGACATTTGTGCTGGGGGGTGCAAACATTTTTTAACTGACGTCAGTACACAGTCCAATGTTGTGTGGCGTGTTACGCATAAACATACATTAACAGAAGACAATAGTGCCAAGCTTGCCATAAAGCCAAACATCACAGCGCATCAAATCAGTTTCTGACAACTTTGTACTATATCACACATCGGCTTACGCAGGGTATTTGTCTTTCACACATGAGCGCACACAAATGAAGCGCACTAACCATAAAGTTAAAGTCTGTTAAAAGTGAAATATCAATTTGTTTATATTATACTGTTATGCTTTCATTTCCCATGTACCCTTTTAAAACATTTAGTGTACACTTGAAATAATTTTGTGTTAAATTGAAAACTATGAAATATGCATACTCAGTCATATGCAACTTATTGTGCGCACACACGCACACAATTAGAAAATGCTCAGCAACAGTGTCGCCTGTTGTTACAGTAGGCTTGTAAAATATATATATTAAATAGCTAGTGTCCTACCTAGTGTAGAAGTAAACACCTTTTTTTTGCGTCCCGCGTATATATCGACTATCTTCTCAGGTGATAGGTTTGCTGTTATGTCGTCAATGTCCTCAATGTGAAGGCTCAAAAATGAATTTATTACAAAACCAAACATAATAGAATTCAGATTAATTTATTACAATCATTTTATTTTATTGCGTTACTGTAGGGTTGTCAGAATAATGCGTTAATTTAGGTTAATTAATTACAGAAAAAATAACGCGTCAAAAAATTAACGCAGATTAATTGCACTCCATGATGCCCCTTGACCCCATACGTCACTGTGCATTTAAGCAATATCACACGAGAGATGAGTGCTGTTATACTGAATATCAGCACGGCTGTGATTCGGTCGTAGCTATCAGGCTGCAAGCCGAGTGCCGAAGATAATCACAGCCATGCTGATATTCAGTATAACAGCACGACTTCGAGTGTGATATTGCTTTTACAACAGTTCTACAAACAAGGCTGTTTATAAAGTAACGATCATTTGAGACAACAAACTACCGTTTTTTGTCGTTTATTGGGCTCCGCCGACAAAAATACTTTCTTCAGGATTACATTTACACGTGTTGTCAAGCAACACATAAACAGTTTCTTGACTGCAGGTTAGTTAGCTAGCTAGCTAGCTTCCTGATTTATATCATACACAAAAAGGCTAGCTAGCTACTTTCATACCCGACAGCAGACTCGCGAGCTACTTTTTGTCATACGCGTAAAGGCTAGCTATACGGTAGGCAAGCAAGCCACTTTTAATCATAGCCCACTACAGGCTACCGAGCTAGTTTTTAGCATAGGCTACATGGACGGGCTAGACATATGGTAGGCTTGCTAGCAAGCTATTGTTTATCATACCCAACTGCAGGCTAGCTAGGAGTATTTTAAAAATATTTTTAAATGCTTCTCACGGCAAATATTATATATGCGATTAATTTTCACCGCCACATTTGCTATGCTTTGTAACGCTAAATCACTGTTCCCTTAAAGCTAACATTAGCTAGAATTTTTCCAATCTAGTGTTTTAGTCACACCGGTTTGACCGTATACACGGAAGGGGAAATAACACCGGTGTGACCGTACGCGCGAAAGGGTTAACAGTCTGTAGGAAGTTTAGTTTAATGATGGAAGACATCAGAGATGTCATTAAAACAACCAAATGACACCTTACCAGGCTCTCATCTCCAGTTCTACAGATGTTTCCTGATTCTGTTCCACTGCAAGCGGCGGTCCTCTGAGAATGGCCACTCCTCCATGCCATCCAAAACCACGGTCATCCAGCTCAACCGCAGAGCATACAGCAACAACGTGGCCTGCACTGCCCCTGTCTCCACAGGTAACAACAACCAGGACTGCAGCACCCCGGTCACGGAGAGGTCCAACCCCCCAGAGGTGACCCCCTGATGGCCCCCAACCCCCACCTGGTTAAGATGTGGACTTCCCTGTTTCCTGTGCGAAACCTCACTGTGATTGATTACATAGATTCACCCCCCCCACCACCACCTGTCTCCGGCGGCTCCGCATGGCACACTTGTTATCCAGTCTAGGTGTACATACGATAGCGTCACAGTCTCGCAGTCAGAGGTGTAAGTGGTTTGTTATGGAACAGCTGTGTCTTTTCCCTTGACCTTTATATAACTATGTGTGCGCAACTTACTGTATGCTTGTATTTTGACCGATACAGACACCAACCATGTGCTGTCCTTAATGTTTGGAAGAAATTTCTAATAAAGTGCAATAACCTAAAGCAAATGTTTTACGTGATTTTGGAATCAGTCTGAAACACCTGCAAAGATATATTTGTGTAGCTCACTGCTCTTTTGTAAACTGCATGAAGTCCCTGAGTGTGACATTGCTACTGCTGACCTAAAATTACATCATCATGCTTACATCAGGACTGTGATGCTCCAGAAAATTGTCGTACTTGGGCTTGGTAAAAACCGCTGAAGATGCCACAGCTTTCCCTCTATACACTGTCCTCATTCATGGCACACCATGTCAGTGCTTTCTGGAGGACAGACCCCTCCAACTTGGAGACTGCACACTGTTCCCATGGTAACTGTCAATAACAGGACGCTTCGTGGCAGTGCTTTCAATAAAAAATTTCGTAAGGGTGGCCGTTATGAAAAACATAAACATGAATCCAGTCTAAGCAAAATATCACATAGGTCTGTATTTTCTTATATAGGGCAGATAAATGTAGAATGTATTTCCTTGTTCCTGGTTCTACCTTTTGAACCAGGAGATGGGAGGTGGGCAGATTTGGGGGTTATCTTCAGCAGGAGTGCCATGTCTTTTGAGTTGAACATGGTGTGATTTTCTGTGGTGTGAGGCAAATAAGCACACACATGCAAACAAAATCTCACATACACACACACACAGTCTGACTGAGCAGAGAGAGAGACATGCGCTTGGCATGCGAGCGTGAGCAGGGTGGAATGGGAGAGGCCTGGCTGCCCCATCCCCCCCTAGTCTTTGATGCCCTAACCGCAGGGTCTGCTGATGGAGCCCAGCTGTGAGCATAAGTTAGAACAATACATGTAATCTGCTTTCATTTCCCCTTAAAGAGTGTGCAGAAATGAGGTGAGTGTATCATGTCACACACACTCACTTATCCTTACGTGTGCAGGGAGGAAAGAAACAGGGGACAAGGCAGTATCTGTCTGTTATCTCACCTTTGATCGAATAGGAAAACCAGTCCACCAAAAATGATAGCAGGGAATTCTGCTGTGTGACTGAAAATCTAGTCCTATGCAGAGTTTCTCAGAAAACAAAAACAGTTGGAAGCCATCTTGATTATAGTTTCATCTTCCTCAGTAGAAAGAGGTAAAAATTTGACAGTGCTTTTAGTTGGTTTCAGCTGCCTTATGAGAACACTGCAGTTTGAATGCATCCCCTTACCAAAGACAGAGAGTGAGAGAGAAACAAGTCACCACGCTGAGCTCTTAACTGAGAGGCCAAATGGAAATATAAGATGAGGGATGTCTGCACTATCTTTACCAGGGCATGTAAGTGTATGATCAGTGTAACAAGTCCTGGACCCCAGGAGCATGTTTTTGTGAATTGCAGTATGTGTGGGAAACTGGATGCAGTCTCTGATCATGAATTCCCACAGCATATTTGGCCATTTTCCTGTAGATCAACAGACTGGCAGACAGTCAGACAGACAGACTGACAGACAGTCAGACCAGCCAAATGTCAGACTGACAGACTGACCAACAGACATACCGACAGGCAGGCCAAAAGACCGACAGACAAACAAGCAGACAGACAGACCATCAGACAGCCAGCCAGACAGACCAACAGACTGCAACAGCCAGACAGACCAGCCAATAAACAGACAGATGGATAGACAAACAGGCAGACAGACGGTATTTACCTATGAAACCAGACGAGGGTGGATTGGGCTGGATTGTCTCTTGGGTGTGCTCCTGAATGAAGTCCCAAAGCTGCCAGATGAATTTGGGGTGCAGGATGTAGAAGGGCTGGCTGGGGTTCTTCTGGCGGTGCTGGATGTACGGGGTGAATAGGTTGTAGTCCGGGCTCTTGTACCACTATGGAGACGGGGGTAAAGACTTAGGACCCGATCAATGTGAGAACTATCATGCTCTGAACACAGGCAACAAGACCAAGGGCTGATGGCATATTCAGGTCACTACTGGCAGCTATAGCTACTGATCCCAGATCATCCGAACTGGACGAAGACATAGGACTTTTTACTGAGCACCCCACATTAAGGCTCCACTTGCACAACACTGCACAGAGTCAACACAATCCGCAATAAGGACTGCCCTGTGCAAAGCCATTAAAAAAGGTCATTTAAAAAATGACTTGGCAATAAGGTAACCCTTGCTTTCATACTGCAGGTAGAGAGAAAACACAGAAACAGTGCCCTGAGAGACTGTGAGTTTACACTTTGCAGTGTTGGTCTGTAATAATAATAATAAATTCCAGAAAGCATTACTGCAGAGTGACAGGCCTCACCTCCTCAATTTATGGCTCTGCTCTTTTCCATTTCAGGAATAATATATTAATACTAGATAACAGATATATATCTTGGTATTTTCTACAAAGTGGGCTAAATGTTCAGCTGTAAGTCAAAGCCACATGTGAGATGTCACAAGCACTTTTATTAAAACAGACTGTGATCAAAATAAAATGCAAAGACAGGGTTTCCTTCCCTATTTGAAAATATACAGCTGCAAAACATGTAAAAGAAAAATTATATAAAATAAATAGTCTATATTAAATAAAAATAGGCCTATCTGAGAATGCTTCTTCAGTTTTTTCAACAACAATAACAGACTGATTAAAATAGAGTACAATTACAGGTTTTCCTCTGCTGCTTAACAAAACACACAGCTCTGCAAATAACAATAAAAATATAAACGGAATAAAAATAACAACAGGCCTATCCTGTTTGAAAATATACAGCTGCACAATATATCAACATGTAAATGAAAAAATATATAAAATAAATAGCCTATATTAAATTAAAGTAGGTTTATGTTGGTAGCACTTTCTGATAAGGTATTTCAGACTATCGAAATACACTACCTGTAGGTTTATGTTGGTAGCACTTTCTGATAAGGTAAATCAGACTATCAGAACATTCTATGGTTATATCCTGGTAGTCTTTTTTGATAAGGTTTAGAATATCAAAACATGCTACGTAAAGTTTTAAGTTGGTATTGATTTGAGTGTGTGTTTGAGTGTGCCTATTATTAAAATTTACTTGACAACATTTTCGAAATTGCTGTTGGATGAATTAATGAAAACAATAATGTAATTAGCTTAGAACCATTTTCTGATAAGGTAAAAAAGAATTACCAACCTTTTTAAGCTGACTTGCGGTAGTATTTCCCGATAGATTAGCAAAGATCGATAGATATGATTATCAATCTACGCTACGGTAGGATATCTCGATAAGGTAGGACAAATCAACAGAGCACCGGGTTTGCAGAGACCCAGAGGGAGAGTGGGGGTGGGGTTGCGTGGAGAGTGTGAGAGAGGAGATGCACACACTGGCACAGCTTTACGGAAGAAACAGGATATGTAATGCAACATCAAACTATATCGGTATAAACGGTATTGTCTCATCCTATATATCATTTGAAAATATATCGATATACCTTAAAAAGTCGATATACCGCCCAGCCCTAGTAGAGACCTACGTTCTGTACACTTACAGTATAGTGTGAGAGTAACACTAGGAAAACAGGCATCTACATTCTGCAAACTTAAAGAGTATAGTGTAAAACTACAAATGAAAAACAGACATGCATTCTGTGGACTTACAGAGTGTAGTGTAAGAGTATAACTAGAAAACACAGATCTACATTCTGTAGGTTTACAGGGCACAGTATGCGAGTACAGCTGGTAAAACAAAGACACCCACCTTCTCCAGGTCTACTGCATACGGGGCTGGGTCCCAGGCCACCAGGGTGATGTCTTTATACAGGGAACTGGTGTTGAAATGATGGCTGGGGTTGGCCAGGATCTACATTGGGAGGATTGGGGGGAATTAGGGATGGTTTGTTGATGTAGACAAGTTTCATGTCTGGAGACAAGCCTAGACCCCTGCCACCCATATCCGGCAGTGAATCCCAATAATAACCATGCCAGGCTAATGATAACTATGTCCTCCTTTTACCTGAGAAACAAACACACACAGCTCCATTGTTGCCAGTTTTGTCTTGTTTGTTTGTGGGTTTACTGGATGAGAGAGAACTCAGATCAGACTATGGGTAATGGCTAGCAATGGTCCGTGAATTCTGTTGTGCATGTGAGCTCGCTGGAAGCCATATGTTCCAGCCATTGAGAGAGGAACACTATCTCTCTCAACACTAGAGTGTAAGACTCACATCAATCACAGACCAGAAGGATGAATATCACTCAAGTAAAGTCTGTGTGTGCGTGTGTGTGTGTGTGTGTGTATGTACTGTATATTTATGTATGTATGTGTGTGTGTGTGTATTTATGTGTGTGTATGCCATGTGAAACATTTTAAACATGCCATCCTTCTTTCTTCCACTTTCTTTGTTATATGTATATATTTCCTTATTTTTATCTCCATATATTATCTGAGGGAGACAGCACTTTCTAAAGAGCATCTGCTAGATTTCAAAATGTAAAATGGACATGCAGTGCACTGCAAGTGGACTTTTCATTTAACTAGTGTTTTTTCAGTTGACTATGTATGCATGCACACACATGCAGGTGTGTGTGTGTGTTTGTATATGTACGTGTTGTACAAAGACAGGAGAAAGGGCTCACCTGAGAGTTAATGATGCGAATGGTGGTCTTGTTCCCCACATCGTTCGCGTAACGCTGTGTTGGCGCTGCATTGAAGCGGAGCACAGCCTCATGGGAATCTAATGAAAAGACAAAGATCAATGTTCACAACACAAGTGCTGCCACTTATTTAACACCACCCCCTCCTTTGTGATGGAGAAAATCTGTATTCCAGGCTACCTGCTTCTTCATAATGGGGACATGCAGTGTCTTCCACTGATACAAGAGAGGAGTAATACCTCATTCAGCAGTAAAGTGGGTTTGGAACTAACACCATTTTAACTAAAGGTGAAATTCCCCAAATACTGTGCCACACTGACCACCCCCACGACACTGCCACAACAAATGGAAAATGAGATCCACTGTCACCTTGATCCTCAAGTCACTGTCGAAAAACCTTGGTGAAGAAACGCCTCCCTTTCAGCTAAATTCTCCACTGAAAAGCTTACCCTGACTAGCTTACATCACAAATGAACTGTTCAAGGCAACATGGCTGTTTAACTGCATGAAGGGCACGTTACGCTGCTGTTGCAAAAGAACAAACTCCAGACCTTGAAGCGCTGTGCCCCAGATTGGATCCCAAAACTTGATCTTGACAGAAGGAGACACACTTGTGCCAACAGCTTCACTCATTCAGAGCACAGAAAGACTGGTCAGACTTAAAGCACTTAATCTTCTTCAGACGGCCGAATAACAGGGGAATGGAGAAACAACAGAGAGCGATCTCACCTCCAGTAGCACCTCAGGCAGTCAGACAGAGTCGAGCATGATAAAATAATGCTCTATAAACAGTCACTTCATGATCCGGCCAAACATCATATCAACGGGGAAACTACAAAATCTGGCAAACGCAAACATTAACACCAACAAGGCCACTACAACGTCCAGCACAGTTAAATGTGACACCAATATTGTGAAGACAGAGAGGCAGTTTGTCCTGAAAATGAGCCTACTGACTCTTTGTGCACATTCACAAAAGTGTCCCAGGACCCAGTCCCGTGTCAATTGTAAGAGCGCCATCTAGTGGGAATATTAGTTTCGTTTCTAGTTGATTGTTTACATTGACTGAGAAATAAACTTTTCTGAGAATGAATGTACACACACACACACACACCGAGTGCATGAACACATAAAGTCCTTGAGAAGCATACGCACAAATGAAAGCACATACATCGTAAAACTTCCAATAAAAAAACCTCCAATTAAACTTTATTTGCTTTACCGGCGTTTATTGGAGACGACAATAAGAGACCTGCGTTTATTTCACCTAAAGCCCTCAGACCTCTGCAAGTTATTGGTAAATTCACCATGTCCCCCTCCTCCCCAAGTAGCCTACTTAACAAACATCATATAGCGCTCTTTGGTAGTAACTCAAACAGGAATCCACTAATAAAGTAAATTAAACATTGTCATTGCAATCTATGATGGGAGAGCACAGTCTGTAAGAATAGCAGTATCACTGTGAATTTAAACTACCATGATCCGAAAGACAGCTTGTTTTGTTCGTTCATGTTTAATCTAATTCGTGAACAGATGAACACGCATAAGGCAAATTGAATTCACTAAAACAACCCCATTTTGCCTAATGTAAAAAAAAAATATTTGTTTGTGTTATTTCGTTTTTTAGCCACTAAATAAATAAATAAATAAATAGGACTGCTGCAAGCATTTTAACCCACTACTCTTTTGTTTTATAGTCATTAAAAATAAATATAATTTTCAACAGCGTTTATTTGAGGCATTTGTTGTTTATTTCATTGAAAGGGTCGCGCATACCGGCGATTACAAGAGACCTGCGTTTATTGGAGACTCGGGTATTTTTGCAAGTTTTACAGTACCTATGCATGCAAACATCAATGTACACAGCTTCTTGTGTTGTGTGATATGATATGTGGATGGGTCTCTAACTACTCTTACACTGATGCACTCATTAGCAAGCACACACACACACACACACACTTTGCAAATACTTTGCAAATAAACACATGGAAGTCAGCAAACATTATGTGTCTAACTGCAGTGCATTACAAATACCAGTAACTGAATACTATATGCCTCACCCATCTACTATACCCAAACCACATTAGTTTGGGTCTATATGCATGAAATTCTGTTGACACAAAATGTTGTTGAATGAATGTAATTATTGCTGCAGGACATGATATATATAAATGGGGAAATGAAATACAACGCTGGGATCTTATTACTATCAAGATGGAATAGTCAATCGAGCTCTGCAAAAGTCTGTAAGAGCGATGTTCCAGACAGGCAAGGCTCAAATTCCCAATACCATCCACTAGAGGGCAACAAAAACTAACAATTCCATCAAACAGTCAACAGCAAGGATCTTGCAATTGGTACCCATTACTTTGCTTATTCACATGTGGGTGCGATTAAGCTACAGAAGGGCAAAGACTTAATGTGCTAATGACGAGGAAGCAAACGTCTAACGGAAACAAGATTTCCACTGGGCTTTAGAGATTCACCATTTTGAAGCTACTCACAAATCATAATTCCACCAATTGATATAGAGCACTGCTGGACATTAATGTTAAAGAAAGGACACTAACTAAAACAATACATTTCCTTACTGCTTTGGCTTCTTAAGAAAAAACAAACAGTGCTGTCAAATAGTGACTACAATAGTTTGAAGGTAATTAGCATGATTCATTCGATGCAGTTTGTTGCTAAAACCAACACACAAGATTAATTGGGGTTTTCATGTCCGAGCCAAATTAAAGTTTTGTAATTAATCACACCAACAGAAACCTCATTAGGTTTCTGTTGGTATATTTCCAGGCAACAATTTCACTTTTTAGGTGCTCAACTGTGAAATCAATTTCTCAATCCTGCACAGGAACTGAGAATCGGGATCTTATATTTAAACGATTTTGAACGATAGAGAGATTTATTCCTTTCATCTTTATTCTCAGTCTCTCTGAATTTGTGAATAAAATGCATTACCTCAACATTAAAAAGGACATGTTGTGGCATGTCACAGTAACAGAACACACCATCACAGAACACACCCTGCAAGGATTGCTAATTTTACCCAATGGGCTGAACTCCTTCACAAATTTATTAGCAGCAACGGCACACTTGTCTGTCCTGATATTCAGTCCATATTCTCGCTTCTATTCCAGGAATTCCAGAGGGCGATGCCTCCAGTTGCACCAATCTGTCATTGGCTGTCTGAAAAAGTGGACATGCTTCAACACATCCACAAGTTAAAGGCATTCATCAATATGGTCTATTGTAAGAGACTGAATCCAGGGCATGTATTGAGAAACAAAGACATACAATGCACAAACTTTCTGGCAGGTGTTCTTTGAAAAAAATCCTCTCCCTAAACCCAGAAAAAAGAGACAATTTCTATATCTATCTCACTAGACAAATCCATTCTCTGTTTATTTGGGAAGAACTGGAGCAAATAAAACTAAGTCTGGGGTGACTTTCCTACTCGATTGCTGTGCAGCTTCTGGTGGTGGTGGTAAGGTTGCCGTTTCTTTACAGGGAAGGGACCTTTTTTAATTCTCTCTGTCCCAGCCTGTAAATCACTGGAGTCCTGTACCTCTGTCTGTCAGTGAGGGGCTCTCTTTCTTTTTTGTGAAAACTTTCAGGTTATGCCTGGATTGCATTTGTTTGATCCATTTGCGTTACAGCTGTGTTGTGATGCTTTACAGTGGTGCAGTGACAGACACATATCCCATAAGTCCCACTCTGATATCGCAAAAAACATTGGGATTGGGATTTAAAGAGCATTCTAGCTAAGTGGGTGCCAAGAGATGACAAGAGTCCCACTGTTTTTTAAAATCTTTGTAATGACAACCACAGAAAGCCGATTTTTTTTGGTCACCATCAAGTCGTTTACACTTTCTTTATGTCCTGCTGGGACACTAACAATCAGTGCCGTGTGGAAGACAGCCAGGAGGGTGCACAGAGGAGCAGGGTTGGGTCACGCCTCTCTTTCTCTCTACAGACTTCATTAAAAAACACTTTCCCAAATAGTGCTTGCCGAGGAGATCTGTTTGAACAGGACTCTTTGGAAGCATGCCAGCCTGAACCAGTCAGCAAGGCGCCCGCAGCCTGCCAACTCTTCTGTCCTGAGAAAGGCTGCAGCCGTGCAGGAACAGCCTAAAGGCGGCTGTAATTTAACCAAAAGCCATCCTGCTCTCATGGCCAGAGGAGTCAGTGTGACGAACACCCAATCCTGTCCTCGTGCTGTGCCAGCTACAGGGGGCTGGTACCGGCTGCCCCACCATCAATCGATAGCCTGATGCTCCAGTCTAATGGCTGCACCCGCTTGCCTGTCTAAATTTCTGGCCCAGATCAAATGGGAGTGAGATGCAGGGAAAAATTCATGGGTTTATGTATTCAAACGGTCCCTCTGAGAATCACCACTTTAAGCCTGCTTCACATTTCCGTGGCTTCTTGATGATGAAGAATCACATATTTTTAACATACACAAACTAAGCTAACCTTTTCTAAATTAATTCATCTAGTCATGTAATCAAGAACCTGAATAAAAGAGGAAAAAAAGTGGTCACACGGTTCCAGGATCAGAATAAATGTAGACCTTACAGGCCCTCCACCTCCCCCCAAAAATCCCCCACTCAAAACCTCAACTCCCACCAACCCCCAAAACTCTCACCAATCTCTCTGCCTAAGAGGGAGTTGAGGATGGCACCAGCAGAGGTCACAACTGCACAGGTGCTGAACCCAGGGCTGTAGAGCTGGGCCAGGGTTTGGAGGGGCACCAGCTTGTCCCAGCCCAGGTCAGAGAAGGGCGGCTCCGTCCCATCCAGAGCCTGGATCCGAACCTGCCTCTTCAGCTTACACAGCATCTCCTCCCCACCAAGTGTGGTCCTGCGACGTCCTCCATAGGCTACATGGTGCTTGTTGGTGTTCAGGTAGTCCTTCATGGCCTTCTGCAGCCGCGGGCTCAGCATGCTGGCCGACACCTCGCCCTTCCAAAGCCGATGGATCACGGACTTGGACTTGGAGAAGTAGTATTCCTCCAGGTCCTCCACATCCTCCCAGCGCCTTCGGCTCTTGCGTAAGGCCTTCCTCGACCACGTCACCGTCCCCTCCTGCCTCTCCTTCCCCCCGCGCTCCTGCCCCCCCCCCCCCTCCCACTCGCCCCTATCCTTGACCACCCTATCTTGGCTCCGCGTCACCCCTGGCGTCCGTGTGCATCCTGCCTGGCACCCCAGGGTGGCCCAACCCACAGGAGTCTGGAGCTTCAAGAAGGTCTCATGTTCAGCGGCCTTCTGGCCAGTGTTGGGCTGGGCTTCTGGGCCCTCGTCCTGGTGAGGCAGGCCAGGTGGAGCGCTGGTGGGGTCGGGTCGTGACCCCATGATGACTTGGTTGCTGCCCTGGATGGAGGTGAGGCGGCGGGTCTCGGTGTGGGAGAGCAAGGAAGAAGCACGTGGCTCGTCCATGCGGGAGTCCATACAGTAGGTGAACAGCGCCAGGAACAGGATGACCCAGACCAGCATCCCCACCAGAACCACATGTTTCCACTGCCTCATGCCAGATTTCATCACAACCCTCTCTGGAGCTCGGGCTGAATGGTCCCTGGGAGACAAAAAAACAACCATTATTTGCTTTGCAGGTGCCTTTATGCAGAGCAATTTGAATACCACACATTTATACAGCTGAGCATTACACTGATACTATACAAGCCAAGCAGGGTGCCCAACAGTACCTCATCCTGTCTCCAAAAGGGTGGTGGGCCCTCCAGGGTCACAGTTTCGGCTGTTATACTATGAGAGAGACAGCTGCTGGTTACTTACCTCAACCAGCGTAAGCTTTCATTTCTTATTGGCCCATCCAGTTTGAGGCCTAGCTGTTTTTAGCACAACATGAGCAAATGTCCTAACCCTGTTAACATGTCACCATCTGACACCTCCATACACTTCCATACACGATACGCAGCTTCACTTTCCTCCACTACTCATGAAAATTTATAATGGGATGTTTGTGTAAGGAGTCTCCTGATTTATTCCACAGAGCAAACATTTGTCAAGGCTGTCGTGTCATGACGTGAGTGCCTGTGTATAAATATGTTGTGTTAGAAATGCAATGGAGAAGCATACTTACCACAGTCGATACTCCTATTTTTTTAAATCCATTTGATTGGACAATGACAAGGCCCTAAAAAACAAAAGTGGTCACTAACAGAAGTGGAAGATGGATATAGACTTCTTTCACCACCGCCCCCCCCCCCCCTACACACACACACACGCGCAAACACACACACATGCAAACACACACATGCAAACACCCATAAATGAATAGCTGCAAAAGAAGAAAACAGCCAAAACCTCTTACACTTGTGCTGTTGTTCTGTTTTATGCAGAAATACTTGGCAGTTGGAATTGGCAGTTGGGTATGTTATGTTCATCTCACCCTGACAACAAGTGCACTCATGCAGAAGAACCGGAGTGTAACCAATGCAATTCTCTGATACGCTTGCACACCAGCCATGATTATTTCTTACCCAAACACACTACAGTGAGTTAAGCACCTATTGCAGGATGGGAATGGCTTGACTGACATCATCTGAACAACCTACAAGTGCCTGATGAGTCACAGGGTGACTGAGCACGCTGCGGGCAGTGAGATGAGCAACCTCTGCCGACATACCTACCCAATGTGGAACAAAGCCAGTTCGCTCACTGTTGGCTCCTGGTCAATTTTAGCTGATGACATGGCTGGGATCAAGAAGCACATTCTTCTCTGCTCTGATACATCGAGAGAATCAGGAGATTTTGCTTTCTCCCTCCTCAGAGACACAGCAACTGCCACTCTTACTATCCTCAAGCGTAGAACTGCCAGAACTATTACTCAGGCATCACTTACCATATCAAAGTCACGTTCCCATTATTACAGTCTTTCTATGACTAAAATCAGGGTCACATCTGTTTTGGAGTGGATGCAGCTCATGCTCCCTTTCAAGAGATCTGCAGCGATGTGGATAAAATTCCCTGCATGTCTGTCCCTCTGAGGCTCCAGACACTAATGAAACTAATGAGTGCAAGCCACAGTTGTGTAAAAGAAGAAACGCATGGTGGCTTTTCACTGCTAATTCATGCAGGATGTTATAAGCAGTCAGTGTTTTGCGTAATAAGGAGGAGCGTATGGGGGAGGGGAAGCAGAGGGGGCATGCCCTCATCTCCGGACGTCCCACATGCACACTGACAACAGAACAGGTGACCTGCTGATCAAAAGGCGGGAAGGGCCTAAGGAGCAGCAGGAGAGTACCACATAGCAGGGTACGGTCAGCTCTGACCACAAACACCTGAAGGCCAAGGGACCTCAGTGGAGCCAGCCAGTCGCTCAAAACGTTTCATGATGCCGGCAATGCCTGGCTGATTAACAGGTTGTACCAAAGCTGACTCAACCTTTTGGTGTTCTTCATTCCCAGGGACAGAAAGGTGTGGGTGGGGTTTGTGGTCAGAGTATGTGAAACACTGAGGTAAATCTAAAGCATCTGCACACAAGGATCTCGTACGACCAGTCCCAGCTGTATTGTTGGAACATTTACCACTCTTAACTTGGGAAAAGTGCATCTGCACAGTGCAGTGCACCCCTGCAAAACTGCTGTGCTCTGCAGCCTGTGGGAATGCTCTGATGGGTGAGGGAGGAGCTGCAGTGAGGGAAAACAGCGGAGGGACTCTGTTTATACTACACAGAAACACCAAGTACGTAATACAGAGTTCACTTCAGAGCAAGACACAGAAAGAGAGCCAAAGAGAAACTGAGAGAGGGAGGGAGAGAGAGAGTGAAAGACAGAGACAAAGATGGACAGAGACAGAGAGAAAGGCAAGGACAGACATAAAGAGAGTGTATGTGAGAGAGAGACAAAAGCCCCTTTCAGACATGCACTGAAAGCCAGAACTTATCTAGCCATTACCTGGACGAGCTGTATGTGAGAACGCAAATGTTCGAATCAGTCAGACTGGACATGAGACAGACTTTACTCTGCCAGCTCCCGAGTACAAAGTCTGTCTAATGTCGGATTGAATCCATGTGTGAACAGAGAAGGTCATTTTCTGAAGAATTCACAGCGAGTAGGCGTATTGATGATGTTTCTATCATGCGACTGGCAGGAAACCGGAAGAATACAAACATCTGCTTTCCACTCTTTCGTTGATATTGCAGATACGTCCAAATACATGTTATTTTGAGTCCAATGATCGTTAAAGAGATAGTTAGCTATACCTGCCAAAACTTGTGTCTTACGATGATTAATAACGTTTGTTATTAATGGTTACTGGTTAGTAGCTAGCTAAGCTGTAGCTAAGTAATAGTGATAGGTATACTGAGATAGGTGAACTGGTGACCTTACATTACATAGTGTACAACAAAATCTTACCTTCCTGTTATGATACATATATAATTAATAATAATTTATGTGTACCGGTAGCACCATTTGGATGGCTATGTGATATTGATATGATGATATTTTTTATAGGCTACCCAACAGTACAATAGCTATGTTCGCCTTCTCCTCCTCTGTGCCACATTATGTACTTTACTTATGTGCTTTACATTATGTGCTGTACTTTTCGTGAACTCGTCAATACTTTTCACTCGTGCGAATGCAACTGGCGTCTAACTGGAAAATACCATGAGGAAATCTGGACGTTTATAAACTCGCAATGATTTCACACGACAGTGTAACATACTACAAATTTATTGATTAATGGTTGGATACTGGGTACTACACTGAAAAACGGCATGCAGTATACAGTATATACTTGTGTAGTACGCGTACACAGTATGCAGTAGGTGGTTTCGAATACAGCCACTGCGATTTCTGCAGCGTACTTTTTGCGTCATGTCCTGCCTCCTGCACACTCTACCCAGGCGCTGCCCCTCGCCTAAACCAAACGGAATATTTCCAATAGGTGAGAACGCATCTGACACGGACAATCTCCTGTTGTGTGCTACATGTGTAGCAACTCCAGACAATGTCCAGACCTGATTCTCCGGGAGAGAGAGAGAGTGTGTGAGTGAGAGACAGAGAAAGCAAAAGAGAAACAGAAAGAAGAGACAGGGAGTGGGAAACAAAAAGAGCTAGAGTGAGAGAGCGTTAGAAATACACATTGAGACTGTCAACTTGCAAAAACAGAGCAAAACATAATGCAGGCACACTCAAAGCCTACCTTGATTACATTACTCCAAATAAAGCACAGGGTCAACTGAAGGTTCCTTAACACAAATGAGCGCGCACACACACACACACACACAAACACACACACATGGTCCACTAAAAAACACCCAAATACTTAGAGTTCATTTGCATCACATTTTACATTTTGTCATTGAGTAGATGCTCTTTAGAAAGTGCAGAGAGTGCAAAAACTGCATCTAATAAAGTTCCAAAACAGCATTTAAAAAGCACTTGGCCATTTAAGTCCACAGACCACACAATCATAGCACATCTCTGAAGAGCTATTTACTCTCCCTCAGATCAGACATGGAGATAAAAATACAGAAATAAATCCATGTAACAAAGATAGCAGAAGAAAGAGACAAAGATGCCATTTTTACAGTGTTTCATAGGCCTGTTTTAGCCTTGTTCAGAATTTATTAAGAAAGGAAATGACTAATGCTGTCCCAAGTCAGTGGGTTTCCACTGTCATCACCTCACCACCCCACGTTTAAGACAGAGGGAGGTTTACAGAGGGAAGGAGAATAGGCCACAGCCCTTTATTAAATGTCCTTAAGAATGGATGAAATGGGAATGGAATAAATAAGATTTCTGACAGGTGTCATAGTTTGTAACTGCTCCCTGAAACAGAAAGAGAGAAATAAAGGCAGAAACTGAGAGGGAGAGAGGGACAGAGAGTGGCAGAGACAAAGAGAGAGAGGTAGGGAGAGAGACAGAGAGAGAGGCTGTGTACACTCTGGTCAGAGAGAATTGTAGAAGAGGAATTTCAGTCCTAATGATGCACCATGAAAAGCAGTAGTATACTGTAGATCAGACATATCTGCCCAGATGAGCATTTCAGCATGTCAGGAGGACACCAAGGGTAGTGTTCTGAGACGGATTTGACCCCATAACTCTCTGATGCAGAGCCCTGTGACAACCGATACTCCACTTAACAACAGACTAGTCCTGCTCACTCACTAGGCCATATGGCAGTGAGTACTTTACTCCATGACACTGGCTTCTAGTGAAGGAGAGGCCAAAGGGTAACCAGTTAGGTTAGGGTAATCAGTTTTCAGCCCCTAGGATTTGACCTTCATTCCTCAGAGTCAAAGCTTTATCCTTTAAAGTGTTACTCTTTTCAAAATGCTGACAAATTGATCATAAAACAGAAGATTGGGCTTTTAACTGTGTGCCACAACTGTGCTAAGGTCTATCTCCTTAATGCTGCAAACCACTGCTTTAATGATACTGCTTGCCAGTAATATACTGTATTAGAGCCTTTGTGGAGAAGCTTTTAGCAGTGATTAACAGACAACAGCAATCCTCCATGTCACTATTTCACAAGTCGCTTGCCAAACAGAATGAGACATCAATTCAGATCAACATGGTAATTTTGTTTAATTGAAGAAGACTTAATTATGAAAAAGGAATGCCATTCCATTAGTCTCTTTTTTGAAAAATAAGATAATGCAAGGTGTCTGCACCAGAAAAGATGGTGTTCCATTGTAAATAAGGGTCATTTCTGTAGAGCTGCAGCTGGCCATTTAAGACAGACACTGTTATGACCAGAGAACCCAGAGAGAGAAACTCCACTCTGGATTTCCACAGCCTCGGGGGGTCAGATTTACAGTAGCTTGCCCTCATTCAAGTTCTTGAATCAGTATTCTCTTTTCAGAAGCATTTGTGATCAGTGCTGCTGTTAAACTGTGTACAGGCACCAGAGTGAGGGAGCAGATCTGTGGGTTGGGCCAGGAGTCTTGAAGTAATCCATCTCTCAGCAACTGCATAAATGGATACTGTAACATGAAACCTATGTAAACAAACCCTGGATTTCTGCCCAGCATATACCTAAGTAGATGTGATGGACAAGGACAAGAGGCACCGACCAGGTAAGGTGGTTGGAGACAAGACGACCATGAGTCCCGGGAGACCTATCCTGGAACATATCCATGCCCAGAGACCACCAAAAAGAGGCAAGGGACAGCAGACTGCCCTTTGAAGGATAGGGACAGATCTGGAATGGGACACAGGCCAGGTAACAGGAGAGGACCGGGCCCTAGAGATTGACCAGAGATGGCTTCACACCCTCTTCAGAACACACCTGTGACATCCAGATTCTTTACCAAAGTGCACTGCAGCAAAATGCAGTCATAACTTGTTTATACATGTTTACATGGCATTAAAAATGCAATGGCTTATTTCCTCCCAAAACATAAACAATTCAGCAGCTCAAACAAGGCTGTTCTGATCAGGGTCCAGCACTGTACGTGCCCCCATCCCAAAATCCTCAGGGCATCTGGCATCCCAGGGGAGAAAACAGGAAGCTGGTTGCATCAGTAAATATCCAACTGTATAAATGGATAACATGTAAAATATATAACATGGAAAAAACATGGATAAAACTAACCTGTGTAAGTCGTTCTGAATAAAAGCTTCTGCAAAATTTAAATGTAAATGTGATTACACCTTACAATTATTACATCTGAAATGAGTGAGACAGGATAGATTTATTGTGTATTTCAGCATTCATTTGGTCTTGAACATCAGCTTTAATCTTCCCCTAGGGCAGCGTTTCTCAATCCTACTCCTGGAGCCTCCCCTGTCCTGCATATCTTCTCTCTATCTATCTCTAGCTCCAAACACACACCTGCGTGAAGTTGGCACCCCAAGCATTTAAAAAGTTCGAAATGGTATTACTGTTCGTTTGTGCTACGTTTGTGCCGGTTTGTGCCGTAAAAATTTTCGCTTGTGCTGTTATGGTTTTTTAGATATAAACATTGCATCTTTGGGCGATGACGTCACCCAGCACTCCAAGCTTCTCCGAATTGCTCCAAAATGGTCTCGTTCGTTTGTGCCGGTTTGTGCCGTAAAAATTTTCGTTTGCGCTGCTATGGATTTGTAGATATAAACATTATATTTTTGGGCGATGAGGTCACCCAGCACCCCAACCTTGTCCGAATTGCTCCTAAATGGTCACGTTAGTTTCTGCTACGTTTGTGCTGGTTTGGTGCCATGATAATTTTCGTTCATGCGGTCATGCTTTGGATAAACACTGTACTCCATGGCAAAAATTCTGTGACAACTTCCACAACGCTGCTTTCTCCATAACGAAGAAAGTGGCTTCTACTGTGCAACGTTTTGCTGGTTGGTGCTGTGGTGGAAAATTTTTGATAAAGTGTATACCCCATATGTAATTTATGAGTATTGCCACTTTCACCCTCCCCCCAGAGAAAAGCGGAGCTTGACGTGGTACGATTAAGCTTGTTACATGGTGGAAATAAGTTATTGCCAGCAAACATCATAAGCATTGCCAACAGATGTTAGCTTTTGATTTTAACCACAGTTATTGACATATTAACTGAAGTTATTGATATATTACATTAGCTATTTACTTTATCTTTACTGTACATGTGGAGGTCTGGAAGTGTATAAGGAAACCAGACAATCTAATATGTTAGCCTTAAATAATATGTATTCTATTATACTTCGTATGGTGGAAAATATTGTTTGCATTAAGCACTACTACTGAAAAGTAATATGATGTGATTCTATGCCTAAATAATGCTGGGGGTTACCCTAGGTCATAAACATTGCATGTAGGCCATTGTAAGACACCGCTAGGGGGGTAATCTTGGGGTTATTACAGGACAGTGGGTGACCTTGGAGAAGGAACACTGCCTTCAGCATTGTCCCTCCCTGGAAGTCACCCCAGAACCTTTGTGCGCTATGTTGTTGTTTCATAGTCATGCCTTCTCTTCTCCTATTGGTTCCTAGTCTACGCTTACTGTATCTTTTTTCCCTTCTCTTCTCCTATTGGTTCCTAGTCTACGCTTATTGTATCTTTTTTCCCTTCTCTTCTCCCATTGGTTTACGGTCTACGCTTATTGTATCTTTTTCCTCTGACTCATAGTTATGCCACCTTCGCTTAATGTATCTCCTCCCCTTGACATGCCCCTACAGCATGTCAGCCTGTTTTTGCCCCTTTTAACATATGCATCCCATTTTAGTTTTATATTTTCTTTTATGAGTTATACAGCTAGAAAATAACAGCTGATTGCCTGGATTGGCCTAGCTGACATCTACTGACAAATGCTTGCAAACTGTATGTGGATTTACTGCAATTTGTCATAGTTGCCCATCATAGTAGTGCTGAGCCAACGGCCCCCCTTTGCGGGGTTTAGTTCTTCTGGCCCATCTCCTGGGCCGTGTCCAGACGGGGCCTAGTTCTTACATTAACCCTATGTTTTAAGGCTTAACCTTGTAGCTTATGGCACATAGATATCTGTGTGCCTTCTTACAGTCTGCAGCACCGTGGTCTAGCTAACTGAGTTACTTAACCTTTTTTATTATTTAAATGTGGGCCTGGAAATAATGGTAATATTCCAGGCATATATGCTGTGTATTATTTAATTATGTTTAAAAATCATATAGGTGTGGAGTGGAAATAATGGGAAATTTCAGAAGTGTTATGTTTAAAAATAATATACAATTAATGACTATGGAGTTTATGGGACTTTCCAGGCGGGGTAAATCTAACAGCTTAAAAATTAAATAATGGTGTATTAAAATGGAAAATGGGATGATCATGAAGGAGGAGCCTGGGAGGAGTTGGAAGTTGTGGTCTGGGATAGGAGGAGTGAGAAAAGGCATAAAGGATGGATGTAGGCGGAGGGGAGGGGGAGTGATTGGGGAGTGTTTGTGAATGTATACACACCGCATATACACCTGTTGCTCCGCGGACCAACCCGGTTTACTGTATGTGATTGATCACCATATGCAATAAACCAAACAACCATGATTACATCAGACTCTGTGAGGACTTATTATTTTCTGGAAGGCATCAAAATGTGGAGGAAGACCCTCTGTCCATTTGGCCCAGACCAGGGGGATATCCACCACAGTGCCCTGAAAAAACTTACATTATTTCCTGATAGGCCTATGTGAGATACAGGATATTTCATGTCATGTAGTATTTAATATGTTTAATAAACATAAGTAATACGTGTGTGGTCCTGCAGGTGTACTGGTAATCTTGAATGTCTGTAGACACCGCCCCATTTCATTTTTTTCCTGTACTGTATTTTAACTGCTCTATTTGAGTGTAGAACGCACGAGACCACCTGTGGGTATTTTAAGCTGTGGGAACGCGCTGTTCTTCAGTTGGCAGTTGACATGAACTGAAGTAAAAAAAAATCAGCCGACCCACAAATATTTGTTCATTCATTCTTTCAGGTGGGTAGATATCACCATAACCACTGGTACATTGTATTATTAGCGTACGTCGTCTGGGTAGTGAAACTGTTACTGTCATGTAGCTCGTTGTTATTACTATTATCGTTTCTATAGCAGAAACGTTAAAATGTTACCGATATGCGTATGGTAGCTTGCTAGCCACTAGCTTGCCATTTACGTTGTCACACCTGGGATCAAAACGAGTAGGAGTGAGTCAGATGTAAGGTTTGCCTGGCTCCACGGATACCAATTCAATGACAATAATCCAATAACAGGCTGTTTTTATGTTACTTACAAGGCCTGAGTTGCATTTGCTAAAAACATAGCAGCACGAACAAATATGTTTAGCCTACGGCACAAACGTCGGGGTACTGGTGACATCACAAACCATAAAATATAATGTTTAGCCTATGTCTTTAAAAAAAATGAAAACATAGCAGCGTAAACAAAACATACAAACGTATAGTTAGTTAGCTAGCTATCTATTTTGGACAATTTGTGAATCATTACACACCTACCCTTACGTTTTACAACATAATTAGCTCTCTCTGAGCCGATTAGGCCTACAACTTTGTCCAGGTTCTAGTGCTGCACGAGCTGCGTTATTCGCGTCAAATCTGAGCTACTGACTAGATGTAAGTAACTTAAAAAGTAGTACAAATATCAGACAGACACCTTTAAGTTATATATAAAGCGCATTTATTTTTGTGTGTTTTATTGCCAGCGTTAATGTATTATTTCTACCTAACGTTAATGACACGTTAATTACCTTGATGGCTACTATGTAACTAACGTTAACCAGCTAATTAGCAAATGCAACTCAGGCCTTGTAAATAATTAGCTGGCTTAAAAAATAGCTACAAGTGCTTGTCATTTTTAAGTGTTGGATATTTCCAAATAGCGCTGCAACATAAGTTTACTGGGATCCCATGTAATGTTAATGCTCTTGGCATTGAAGCGCTCTGTGTAGGTGTTACGCATATGGAGTGTGAGATGACTCCACAGGTGACATATTTTTAATAGGTGGATTCTGAAAGAATGAATGAACAAATATTTGTCGGTCGGCTGATTTTTTTTTACTTCAGTTCATGTCAACTGCCAACTGAAGAACACAATACAAATGACAGTGTAACAGTATCAACATTGTATCAGAATCATAAAAGTATTAAAATCTCTCACAGAATACAACAGATATTTCCATTTAAAATTCATAGGCTAATGGAATTACAATAAAGATGAAATACAGTTCTATATGACAATAGGCTATTGGAAAATTATCAATTCTATATAAAGGTACATTTATTATTCTGTAACATTAGATTATCTACAATTTGTACAAGTCATTGCAGGTGTGAAATAGTCACTGTATTCCCATTTATTCTCAGTCACACCCCAACTAGGCTTCATTATCTCAGGCATGCTTTCTGTTTATGTGTGACGTATGTGGCAACGATAAACTAAAGCGGCTAGTCAGCCGTTCGATCTCTGGCTAAACTGTTAACATTCTATACAGTTACGGGAAACATAAATAATCAAACTACGCAGCATATAACATAAAAACAGTCTGTTATTGGATTATTGTCATTAAATTGATATCCATGGAGCCAGGCAAACGTTACGTCTGACTCACTCCTACTAAGTTTTTTCAGGGCACCAACCAGCAAAACGTTGCACAGTAGAAGCCACTTTCTTCGTTATGGAGAAAGCAGCGTTCTGGAAGTTGTCACAGAATTTTTGCCATGGAGTACAGTGTTTATCCAAAGCATGACCACACGAACGAAAATTATCATGGCACCAAACCAGCACAAACGTAGCAGAAACTAACGTGACCATTTAGGAGCACTTCGGACAAGGTTGGGGTGCTGGGTGACCTCATCGCCCAAAAATATAATGTTTATATCTACAAATCCATAGCAGCGCAAACGAATTTTTTTACGGTACAAACCGGCACAAACGTAGCACAAACGAACGAGACCATTTTGGAGCAATTCGAAGAAGCTTGGGGTGCTGGGTGACGTCATCGTCCAACGATGCAATGTTTATATCTACAAATCCATAGCAGCACAAACGAAAATTTTTACGGCACAAACGTAGCACAAACGAACGAGACCATTTTGGAGAAATTCGGAGAAGCTTGATGTGCTGGGTGACGTCATCGCCCAAAGATGCAATGTTTATATCTAAAAAACCATAATAGCACAAACGAAAATTTTTACAGCACAAACCGGCACAAACGTAGCACAAACAAACGAGACCATTTTGGAGCAATTCGGAGAAGCTTGGGGTGCTGGGTGACGTCACAGCACATACAATATAATTTGTTATATCTAAAAAACTATAGCAGCACAAACGAAAATTTTTACGGCACAAACGTAGCACAAAACGAACAGTAATACCATTTCAAACTTTTCCATTTCAACTAAATACTTGGGGTGCCAACTTCACGCAAGTCAAACACACCTGATTGAAATGACTAACATGCTCTTGATTAAATCAGGTGTGCTCAGCTAATCAAAAGTGCCACTGATGAGTTCAGTCAGGTAGGTAGAGCAGGTAAAGATGGAAAACGTGCAGAGCAGGGGGGCCCCAGGACCAGGATTGAGAATCAGTGCCCTAGAGGAACAAGGTCATTCCCAGCCAGATCAACACCTTCACAGCTAATAACAGAAGATATACGAGAGTTAAAATTACAAAACCAGACCTAAGCCTCTCAAAGATGATCTTCACCCTCTCCAATGAAACAAATTGATAAACATATCAGCCCTAAATAAATGAACAATGACTCATGGCATCTTCCTTTTGCCTACTAATCGCTCCACTACAGTGCGCAAGACACACATTTACATTCCTGGTGCCATTAAAGGTCATATGCAGGGAGGCATTACTTGGCAGCTGTCCCGTATAGAAAATAATCCCTCTTTCATTTGCAATATTTCTCTTCACAGAGTTGCTGTTAAAATCCAACTTAAAATTGAACCCCTTCTCAGGCTGCATAAATGCAATACTGCTACATGAAAAGAAGCATGCTAACACAAAGCAGTGATTGGTGGCCCAGGCAACAGACTGAAACACTATATTGGTGTGTTCACATGCAGTTTAAACAGGATGTTGTGCTTAGTGTTGCCTTTGAATACAGAGGCATGACTGTGCACATGATGCAATTGAAATAGAAGTTTCCAATGTCTGTGATGCATCTTCCCTCTGTCAACCAAAGTGTTCCCAGTGTAAAAAATGGCTATTATTTACATGTGTCACTTATTCTCCATAAGCATGTACAACCACATAGGCTTTCACAGTACAAAAATGTTTTCAGCACACAAAAAAACAGCCAGTTACCCATACAAATGACATCTTCTCCCTCAGTCAGTACATACATACATTTGCTGTGGGACAGTCATTCAATATGTATTAATATCAGTATGACAGGAGCTTACAATGCATGCAACATGTCCTCAAACAGACTAAAGTTACTGCCCCAGATAAAAGCCTCCTGATGCCCTATCTGCTCATTCAAGTAACATGGCCCTTCATTTCCTTATTTTGCTTCCTGAAGAGCATGTGGTTTCACATGTTTTTACATCACATGAAACTGTCAAATACACTAAAGTGGAACTGGGGAAGTATGTGCATTTCTGCATAGAGTATTTCTACATATAAACATGTGTCTGAACCAATCACACTGCATCCATCCTCCCCACCCAGTCCCTACCAGTCAGGCTGTCCACAGTCAAAGTATAAACCACACTTTTCACATAAGCAAACTGTACCTCCTCCACCTCAGTTTGCACTGAAAAGGTAAAGGGCAGAGGCTTTTTAAATGCCTGCTTTCTATACACACACAAACACACACACACACACACACACACAGAACGCCCTCTCCAACAGCTTCCTGCACGCCATGACATCTAGTGTGCATGTCAGGATCACCTTTGTGCATTGTATCTGACTGGTCGAATTGAGAGTATCCGGCCAGAACTGAACAACGGTCCCATCCTCATTTTGGGGAGTGGATTCAGGAGAGCCATGATTCAGAGAGGCAGAAGGCAGAAAGTGGAGCAACAGTTAAAGAGGCAGATTCTTGCACGGAACCCTGACTCTGAGAGTTTCAGCCTGACAGGACTCCCTCCAGCAGAGAGCTGCATGGCTAAGCATGTGCAGAAGGCTTATCCGCGTGACTACTGGAATGATGCAGGATAATCTTGGGTGTTACGGTGACTATGCAAGCCTGATTAGCCTTGTCAAACGAACACTGCTGAAATCCACACATCCCTGCCTCATGCTTCCATTGTCTGAGCGACCCTGCATAAGAGCACATGGGTCACATGGCTTTGCGAAGCCGCTTGTCTACTGCCATGGAAAGAACTGGAAAATCTGGAGTGGACAGCAGCGGCTATCTCACATGGCTGGCACCCAGCACCTGCCGCTTGGCTCATCTGCCACCTCCAACCCTGAGCTTATCCCTCCTGCATGTCACTTGCACAGCCAGGTGCGTGGAGTTTCAGCCAGGGGGACAGCCCACGCCTACATAGTCACTGCCTTGGAGGTGTACCATTGTGTTGCTAAGCTTAGGCAGGCTATCTCTCAGGATAAAAGCTAATTTCCACATGTCTGTGCTTACTGTCTTTTAGGATCATTCACAGAGAGGTGCGCAATATGCAGAGTGTGACATTTGCCTTTTAGTTTCTATCACTGGGTCACAGCATTGGAACAAGCTGCCATTCTCAGGCTGTTGCCTGTCTACACCTTCATTAGTTTGTATCCAACAAGAGATCGTTAGGAGATGGTTCTGTGGAACGGCACAGTGTTTGATCTGGAGGCAAGCAATGTATATTAGAATACAAACGCCAGAGACAAGCGATGT
This sequence comes from Megalops cyprinoides, assembly GCF_013368585.1. NCBI lineage: Eukaryota > Metazoa > Chordata > Actinopteri > Elopiformes > Megalopidae > Megalops > Megalops cyprinoides. The sequence continues at coordinate 2,837,136 of NC_050596.1, read as the reverse complement.
GTATTAGAATACAAAGCAATGCCACTACATCCGATCAGAGCCAAAAGGCGACAATTCACAATTACCGCTACTTCCATTCCAGGGAATGCGGGGTTCCTTATGACCATATATGGACTTCCCTTCCAGGGGGTTTCCTGGCCATCACATGTAAATGTACCTCCTGAAAACTGTATGAATGTGAACCATACATTGTACCTGACGAACTTCTGCTCCATGCTGATGTTCCCACGGCCGGCTGTGCAAATAAAACCTTCCTGACTTTGCTACGAACATCGGATCTGCTTCTTTATCGGAACAAAACACGTTCTGGTATTTGGGACATTTACTAACAAGATCATATATACTGAACATATCATACATGCTGTGCCCTCTTTCCTTTAAAGGAAAAACAAAACCACCAGAGGCTTTAACTCTGCACCTGTTAGGTTATACAGATTGATCTCGCTGGTGAAACTCAGCCGTAACTTCCCCTCTCCGGAGACGCAGTCCACACAGCCTGGATGTGGTCAAGGGTCAATGCGACCAAGGGCGTGTTCAAAGACCTGAGAGTGTTCAATGCTTCAGAGTGAAGGTGGTCAAAAATGGACACGATCTTAGTAAGCTCAATGGATCACAGAGAGAGGGTGGACATACAGTGAATGTTCTAAGAGTCTCTTGACTTCAGAGTAGTCAAAAAATCACACAGCCAATAGGATATAATTAAAATGAGACATACACTAAAATAATTTCATTTCAGATCACACTAATAAGAATACGAGTGATGCACATATTTAAAATCAGGCAATTCAGTCTCCCTAAGCAACACATTTATTTCAGTCATAACACATCAGACATGCTAACAATGATTACAAATGTTGCTCTAGCGAAGTTTCAAATACTGAAGCTAGTTCGGAGATAGGAAGAGGCGCTGTAAGAGGCGCTGTAAGAGTTAGACATTATGCTTCTTCACTACGGTTCGTCCAGCCAAACAGCAAGCTACCTAGCTGCATAAAACAAACATTGTTAGGAACTACCGTGCCATAACTAGTAAACAATAGGTAGTCTACCTCATGACTTAAATAAGGTTTAGTCATAACCAGGCAATCAAACCATAATCAAAATTTGAAAAGGTTGATACTCAAAAAGTACAGCAGGTATATCTTTAGTGAAGGAAAAAGTGTTATGTTGTTGACTGCTACAGATGTGTACAATGTACAATGCATTCAGAAAGTATTCAGACCCCTTCACGTTTTGTTATGTTGCAGCCTTATGCTAAAATCATTTAAATTCATTTTCCCCCCTGATCAATCTACACTCAATACCCCATAATGACATCTGAGTATTATGTCAATGTGATATTTCAGTTTTTTTATTTTCAATAAATTTGCAAAAAATTCTAAAATCCTGTTTTCGCATGTCATTATGGGATATTGAGTGTAGATTGAAAAAATAATTTAAATGATTTTAGCATAAGACTGCAACATAAGAAAATGTGAAAAAAGTGAAGGGGTCTGAATACTTTCTGAATGTACTGCATTTAGGAAGCATGACCCAACTTGAAACTGTATGCCCCAGTGGGTTAGCAGGTCAATCTTTAATATATACATGCACTACCTACCCATGGAAAAATGTTGGTGAAGCACAGCAACATTCAAAATACACACAACTGAGGACAAATGTTACTGCACTATGTGCGTTTAAAATATTTTATCAGGGGGATTTCAAAGTATAAAATATTATTTGAAACGTGAGGGTGTCAAAACGGATTATACTATTTTAAGCAACAACTCATGAATAAAACAAAATTCCACTAAATATATATTTGAAGTGAATGCTGTTTGATATAATTATTTTAAAAAATGGACACTGTGAATTCTGTCTGAAATCGCTGGTGAAGCACTGGCTTGACTTTCGCTGTGCATCTTTCTCCAGTAAATAACGTGTGAGCATATGCTTCAATGACATCCTTTTACTCAGGATAATAGAGTGCTGAACGCCTTAAATGGATGCCTCCAAAGTGCAAGGTCTTTGCAAAGTATCACTCCAACAGCATACAGATTGAGGATACAGACTGCCTTAACAAGTCTGGCAAGTGGCAAGCATGAAACTGCAACACTGTGGAGCACTGAAAGTCAGCCCCCACACCAGGGGCAGCAAAATAAAGGTCAAACAGCACTAAGAGCCGGCGGAAACATTGTATGAGGGCTAGGCTATTTAGCCTGGAAATGAAATTGCTCTGAAAAGCCGGAGAGACTACAGTAACACTGTAATTTTATCATTCGCTCCTCTTACCGTGCTTGTTTGTTTATGCGTAGTGGTGACTTCAGGTTTTGGCATGCAGAGATATCGTGACTGTAAACCTCACTTGTCTGAAGAAAAAGGAAACTGCTGGGATCTCTAAAGTAAACAAATGCCAGAATAAAATGATGTTGTTGCTCCCCCTAGCAGAGAAGGTACTGTTTAAGCAGTGACCCAATTACGCGAACCTTCTGTCGCACCGCCCAGTGACTAATTGGACTTAAGATAATTAGCTAAACACTCATCATGCCCATGTCAGGCTTTGAACTCCTTTCATGAAGTAGATGTCAGTGTGGCACTTTAAAAAGGCAGCTGTAATAAATGAAGACACAGCAACACGTTTAAATGAGACGGACCTCATGTCGTTGACAGCTCATACACTGTTGACAGATGTCTCACAACTTTGAAGTTGGAAACAATCACACACTCAAAAAACTGAAACATTGACTTTAAATTTATTTTGTCAACAGATTCCACGAAATTGTATTAGGTTAGTTAAAAGCAAAAATGTTAAGGTCATCTAAGTTAATGAACATGTATTACAGTAACACAATGATTGCGAATTCAGCCAATAAAAAAATAACTTCTGATCATCAAGAGATATTTCAGCTTACCCAAATTAAGTCAGTTATGTTACATGGACATAAAGAATATATTTACAGCCTACATATTTTACATTTGTCCTTTCAACATATATCTTTTTTGTAGTAGTAAAATAATAAATTTAAATTCAATTAATTAAAACATTAGGTTTTCATCCAATTTATTTTTTTTACTAATTAGTGACATAATTCTAGTTTGTCAACAGGTTCCACACAAATGGATTTGGTACACCCAACATATTTTTGTTATTTCCTTTATTCACCAACACAGCACTGATTCAGTTAAGGTTTTGGTGCAGTTGGTCCAAAAAAACAATACAGTAACATTTTTGGCATCATAAGTGTAATGCATATAATTAGAGCTGCAACTATTAATTGATTAATCAATTAATCATTTGACAGAAAATTAATCGCCAACTATTTTGATGAATCAATCATTTTGAGTTTGTGCAGCATTATAAATATCTTGGTACTGAAACTGATGACAAACTGACCTTTGAGCTTCAGGTGGATCCTGTGTGTAGAAAAGCCCACCAGCGTATGTATTTGTATCGCAAGCTTCGAAGTTTTAATGTTGACAATACATGAAAATGTTTGAAAATGTATGAAAATGTTTTATTCTTGTTTTATTGAATCTGTTTTTACATTCTCCTTTGTCAGCTGGTACGGGTCACTTAATCTAGAAAATAGAAACAGATTGCAGGGTATCGTCAAAGTGTGCAGCAAAATTGCAGGTACGACCCTGAATGAGTTAACTGATCTGTACAAGGTCAGGACTTTGAAGAAGGCACAGTCAATTCTGGCTGACCCTAGCCACCCCTTGTTCAAGGAGTTCTGCTTGCTTCCGTCTGGCCGTAGATACAAAGTGCCAACATGCAGGACAAACAGATGTAAGAACTCATTTGTCCCAGCCGCCATTGGCCTTCTAAACAACTTAATGTGATTTTTCATGTTGTAGTCACTTACCCAGTGGGATTTTTTTATGGGATTTTGTGTTTATTGTTTATTTATTTCTTATTGTTCGTCTGATGTTGTGTGGATACTGCTGGCTGTACAACAAATTGCCCCTCGTGGATAATAAAGACATCCTTGATCCTTGAGTCAAGAAGAAAAAATGCTGGAATTCTCCAGTTCCAGTTTCTTAAATGTGAATATTTTCTTGTTTCTTTAGTCCTCTATGACAGTAAACTGAATATCTTTGGGTTGTGGACTGCTGGTCGGGACAAAATAAGACACTTTTGGTTGCACCGGTAAAAAAATGTCAATCACAGTTTCCCAAAACCCAAACGAATAATCAATTAATAGAAAAAATAATCAACAGATTAATCGATAATGAAAACAATCGTTAGTTGCAGCCCTTCATATAATAAACCATACTTTCAGTGGGCAACATTATGGTGCAGCCTGGTCCAACACTAACAGTTGTACACTGCCTTGATGCAGCATAAAATGCAACAAAACATCCCTTTGTTTGTCAATATTATGGTCTAACAATACAGCAGGCTTGCAGTTTTCAAATTTTTTGTAACAGCATAATGGTCTAACCATCTAACAACACACTTGCCGCTGTCAACATTTATTTTAGCATAAATTATATAATAATTTAAGGAAAACAGCATGACACTTCAAACAGTGCTATATGTATAAACATATGATGAAGCAGTGCTGGGTGATTCTATCAAACTTTAGAGATATAATTTTATGTGATTTAATATACTGTATATATTAGATTTCCAAAAAAGTTTTAAAGACTGATTCCACGCAAAATATAACAAAGTAACAAGATTAGTTATTCAAGACTTGGTTTAATACAGGTAGAAACTAAACTATTAAAATTACCAACCACGTATTCTTTGAAGAGGATGTTCGGGTCTTCATTCAGGTAGATACAGAGTGCCCTGAGGATGCATTCCCTCCTCTTTTCAACAGTTTCATTCTAAAGACAGAAAAAAATACAGAAATACTTTAGGACTGCACATACACACATACTACACCTCACATTTCTATAAGCATGTGAAATGGATGAGATCTCAACTGCAGAGATAGATATGTACACAATGACCAATTAATCATCACATGGACATTAATGGTTACCTTGTCAAACAAGGTTACCACCACTTTATAGATGTCCACATTAAGCAGGGAAAGGAAAGAAAAACCAGTAAAGCATCTTCTTTGTTTTAACAACTCTTTCACATCCAAAACTGTTGAACTTTTCAATCATAACTTTTCACAACACTCACTAATGGATAAACGTGAAAACAGAGGCCTCAAGTTTTAGTGTGCATCAAGAAAATGTAGTTGTGCTGTATGTTGAGAAAAAAAAACTTTCTGTTGCTCATTCCAAATGTCAATACATCTGCAGCCGGTTGCACCAGAAGTTCGATCTTTACCTGGTTCAAACGTAAATCGCCACTACGTTCGAGTTTACAAACAACTAAAAGTTATAACATTGCACCAAATCACATACGTTCTACGTAGATTTAAGTTATATCCAGTGGCGGCTGGTGAGCTGGAAACAGGGGAAGCTGAAACATTACCTTTAAATCTATCATTACTTTCAACCCGTTCCCCTTTATCTTCCCTGATTAACAATAAAACAAATAATTTGACAGACACTTTTATCCAAAGCAACTTACATAGGTTACAGTTATTTACAATGTTATCCATTCATACAGCAGGATATTCACTGAGGTAACTGAGGGCTAAGTACCTTGCCCAAGGGTACAACAGCAGTATCTCAGCAGGGATACCACCAATCGCATAAACAGAGTAAATGTATATGCTCGCGAAACAGTGCAGATTGTCTGTAGTTTGTGTGCTTGCGAAACCTACAACGTGAGATTGTTTATTTAACAAAGATGGCATTTATCGATTTAAATTATGTTAAATACTCATGACACATCGCAGCTTTTGTGAAGTCTGTGTTCTAAACGTTATTGTTTATTGCACTCAACCTAACCTAAAAGTTTATTCTCAGTAATTTAAATCGATCTAACCAAATTTAGCTCCGTTTTGTAATTTGAATTTTGTAACACAAGAAAGCTATAATGTGAAACATTTCAGAGAAAGCTTTGGGATTACTTGCCACTTAATTGTACGATCGACCTCACGATCCCTAAACACAGCTACGGTCACTGTTCTGTGTTTAAATTGTGAGGTGACTCCAAATAAAAATAGCAATTTGTTTGAAAGAAGCACATGAGTTGCTGTTCAGGCTTTGTGAGCAACAATCAAATCACAGTTTTATACCCATTAGGGCACACTCACAGATGTGATTGGTTTCTGACTACTAGTCCCTATACAGGGCGACAGTGGCTCAGGCGATAGAGCAGTTGACTGGGGATTGGAAGGTCCCTGGTTCGAATCTGGTTCATCCTGGCAGAGTGTCAAAGTGTCCTTGAGCAAGACACTGAACCCCCAACAGCTCCCAATGGCCAGTTGGTAAGCCTGTATAGCAGCCTCTGCCACTGGTAGGTAGATGTGAGGCATATAACTGTAAAGTGCTTTGAGTACTCAAATGAGTAGAAAAGCGCTATATAAATGCAGTCCATTTACCATTTACTTGTCAAAACAGACTAGTCAACATCAACTTATAATTCCATAATGTTTTCTACCAATAGGAAAACATACCTGTGTGATTGGGGCAAAAATTGTAATATTCCTCCCTACAGGAGCCATCAACTAATGAAATTCATTCCTTGCTTTTAAGAGAACTAGAGATCTGAAAATAAATAAGCTATTCAGAACGAGAGCAAGAGAATGAAGCTGTCATCTAATAAATGTTTCTAAAAATAAAAATACTGACAACCTGATTCACAGTAATTAAGTAGCTAGTTGTGATCATGCCTGTTATGAGTACAGCGCCTTGGACAGAGAGGAGGGAGCACGGATCATCAATGAACCATCATTCAGGACCTGAAATATTGCAACATGATGATTACAAAAGAGATAGAAAATAAACCAAAATAAATTTATAAAGATGTTAACAAATTAATTATTGGTGCACTTTTTACAGGGTTCTTTAGAGCTAAAATAGATAAATTTCCTTTAAGCCTGCTTTTATAACATTCCTTACCATGACTTCCATGCACTCAACCCAATTAAAAAATAATGAATTAAAAAAAAAAATAAAACTGTACTGATTGGGCTGGGGGGCATCCTAAAATATTTCATAGTCTGAATAAATGTGCAAAGTAAACTTTCACATTCACCACAAATAAGTGGATGGTAGTGATGGGAATAAGGGCTCTTTTAAGGGAGCCGGATCTTATGGCCCCGTTCCGTTCATCGTTTTTAGGGGGCGGGGATTACCTGTGAAATAATCACATTGTATAATGAGACTGGTATTGCCAGACCTAATGTCATTGTGTATTTGTGCTTTGCAATGTAACCGCCATTAAAACAATGAGAAGGCAAAACTCACTCACACTCTCACTCTCTCTCTTGATCTCTCTCTCAGCAGGAATCGAACCAACAACCCTTTAGTTACGATTCCTGCCCCAGAGCCACTATGCTACACAATGCCGGGCGGCAGTGTAGCATAGTGGTTAAGGAGCAGGACTTGTAACCGAAAGGTTGCTGGTTTGATCCCCGCTGGGACACTGCTGCTGTACCCTTGGGCAAGGTACTTAACCCACAATTACCTCAGTAAATATCCAGCTGTATAAATGGATGACATTGTAAAGAACTGTAACCTATGTAAGTCGCTTTGGATAAAAGCGTCTGCTAAATGAATAAATGTAAATGTAAACTTAATGCACGAAGTGAAATTTGGGCGCAGCGATGAAATGAACGGCTCAACAATAAAATGAATGCCTCTCAAGTACGACTCGGATCCCTTCGTTCGTACCAAAGAGCCGTTCAAAAGACTCGGATCGGTCGCGAATGTAACATCACTAGTGGATGGGTCCTGCCCTACTGCTTTGAAATAGAAGATGAGTGCCATGCAGTGTCACAGCTAACCATGCCTCAGGTCCACAAATGGGTACCCTTCCCAGTGTTTATCTGTGTTGAATGTAGAAAGATGGCTTCAATTAGTTTATTCTACTTTGAAAGAAAATATGATATGAACAACCTTCTTTTTGGCTAAAGATACATTGACTTTATCCATATAGAGCAAGTATAGTAAAACATCACAGAAAGTCCGATACAGTATATCATAGCCGGGCCCCTAAACACATTCTTTTGAACTGCAAATCATAAATTCACTATAAATGCAACTCAGCAATGTGAGAAACTTCACTTCCTGGCTAAACTGTAGATTTTTTTGTTGTGGTCAACTGCTCAACATTTATTTAGGCAATTGATTTCTGTAGTTGTAACTCAAAACAAAATTCATACCAATGGTGAACTGTGGCGATACCTATTTCTAATCTTCACTGGCAGCACAACATTGCAGGATCACAATACATAGCTTCTCATTAGGCCTATGGCATTAACTGTGTGTGTCACACTTGAAAAATAAGCCTAAAGCCCCTTTAAGTAATCATTGTAAAAAAATTTGTGTATTGCACCTTTAAGAAAAATGTAATACAAAAAAACGGTTAGTTTACAGTTAATACACTTACATATAACATTGCAGCCAGTCATGTGCTCAAAAAGAAATACAAGGTTGAAGAGCAGCCTTAAGTTCTCTCCTTCACTTGCAAAGGGGGGAGGATGCGATTAACTTTTGGAAATTCAGAGAGGGAAAAAGAGGCACACTAAATTTTGTAATTTGTACCATTATATTCACCTAAAACCCATGTCTGCTCAGTGACGTGGCACTCTTTTTTCCATTTATGTTAGCATATAGCTTACACAACTTTAGGCTAATAGCGGTTCATTCAAGTTCATAAACACTACAAACATAATGTACTGGCCGAATGCAAGACAACCCTAATTATAGACCCTAATTAGATGTGAGCGGAATGTGAGGTGGTAAGGTTACCTCAAGCCTACAGCCACTTACCGGTGCTTTATTTCAGTAAGTTATGTGTAACGTTACACTGAATATCGATCCGCTAACCGAATAGTCCAAAATATCTGGTTGTTTAAAACTACCTGTTTTTACTCGCATGCAAACACGTAGCATTTCCTGTACCTGCTTCACAATAAAAGCATCCCGCTGGTTTGCCGATGGAAAGCTTTGAATATGAAGCAGCAGCAGGAAGATGATGGGTTTGTATCAGCAGTAACTTCAATAGCTCTGAAATGGCTGACAGAGATCAGCCACCAGTAAAATAAGCCTGATATCTGAAAGTACAGACAGGAACACCAGAGTAAAACTAATCTCCAAACCACAGAGACTCGGTTACAAAAGCAGCGTATTCAGAGCTAAACACAGACATGTAAAAACAGAGCTTTCTCCGTAGTCACCAGCACAGACTCAGGTGTTGAACTGGCTGTAAACAGTGTTGCTATTGCCTGCATAGAATAACGTTCATAGACTGAATATAAAGTTATACAATGATATTTACATACCGACTATGGTATGGTTGCACAGTGGTAACATGTGTTCATGGATTGGCGGGGCTCGGCGGGATAAAAACAGCCCGACCTGGGTCATGCAGCTAGCTAACATGTCCAAGACCCACTTGCTCTCTAAAACTACACAAGCACGCCAAAAATATAGAACATGTCTTGTATCACAAACACAAAATACAATCATGCTCAATATGAAAATACTACAAAAAATAGGTACGGGTGAAAAGAAATGTCCTCGTACCTCTTCCAACTCAGAAAATGAAGACCAACAGCAACTTGTCCGCCAAAATTAACTCAGGGAAGATTTGGAGGTAAACAAGCAGTCATGTGGCCTTGCGCATGTGCAGTCTAAAGCATCTTAATCTTCTTGCATTACTGCCACCTTCTGGATGTAAGAAGTATCTCAATCCTAATTCACTTAAATGTTTGTGATTAAACAACACAATACTTTGTACAGATAACGAGCCATAATAACATGGCCTTTATTAGAAAAAAATATTTTAACTTACCAAAGACACGTATTTTAAGTAAACTGAAAATAAAAAAAATTAATATAAAGCGCACAACCCACCTCATTCACTTTTTTGAGTGAAGCATGTTTTTTTGTCTTTTTCTCTGGTTGACGACCACCTTAACGTTTCATGTACAGCATTTGAGACAGACTTAAATTTTGTTTTAGGGGGTTGCGCAACATCGCTGATCTGTCATTTGCTGCTTTATGAACCCCCAGCCTTCCAGGGATCGTCTGCCTGCGTACCCTCACCTGTCACCCGACAAGTTTTTAGGCAACGTTTGAGGACAGCAACCAAATGGCGCTGTGCGGCTTGTGAGTCTTTTGCCTTGCAGTTCTTCCTGCTCATTTTCAAACGCGGTGTGAAGCGGAGCTCGGGGTTCGGGACTCTGTACCGCAGTCTGCAGTGTTTGCGAGCATAATCATTTATTCTAATTACGCCATTGGTGTCAATTATTCTGTGAATTATTTTATTGTTAATCAAGGAGGATAAGGGCAAACAGGTTGAAAGTAATGACAGATTTAAAGGTAGTGTTCTGGCTTGCCCTGTTTCCAGCTCACCCACCACCATTGGTTTGCAGGGTAAGAGAGGAACTGTTTGTGGCATGCGATTTCTCTGTTTCCTGATCTTTCAATCACAGGTTTCCTGGTGAAGCTGTGTATACAAAACCATGGTGGGTTCCTTAACTGGTGGGCAGCTTCCTGTCTGGGGAGTGACCCCTTATAAAGGAGCTGCTGCCTGTTCCCTCAGTTTCTACCCAATAGCTGTTCAGTTACAACAAACCATTAATTTCCGCTTTGATAACGGAGAATGTGCTCTGGCAGAGCACGCACCATGCAAGGCAGTGACGACAAAGGTTGGTAATTGAAGTAGCCTGAGAATACTGAAAGCCTTGACCCTCTCCAGCAAGAAAGAACAGCGTACCTGTTCACCCCCTTACGGCTGTCACAAAATGCAGGGTAATCTCCATGCTATAATGGTCTAGAGTATTGAACCTGCGGTAAACTGTGATTCACGTGCGATTCCTTCATTTTGCAGTCAAGAAATCTCCAGAACAGCCCATATTCTGGACTATGGCTTCGGTACAGCTGTCCCCGTCCCAAAAGTGGGGAAGACCTGGCCCAAGCAAAGAAGTAAATAAGGGCATTGAGCCTGCACAATGGACCATATATTTCAGTGTCAAGATTACAGTTAGGTAAATACACTGTACGACGGTGTAAACGTTTTCATATTCTGCAAGCATTCTGTTTAAAATGAATCAGTTCAACTTTTATCACAATAGAATACCCTTGCAGTATGCAAATTAACCTCCACATAAGCTTTAAAAACATGATCGATATTTTACGTGAGTGTTATGTTAAAATGTATTACATGATTCATTCGCACAAATTTTCACCCATCTTTCTTGCTCTGAACATTTCTTTTCCTTCTTGCAAACACAGAGAAAGAGAAAAATAATGACAATGACATCATATATTTGGTAAGATTCAAACCAAGCCCGCTGACCCTTGAAGCACTCAAAAGAGAAAGACACTCAAATTCTACTAGAAAAACGTGCTGGGAAAGGTTAATGGGGTGGAATCCCGGGGATTTCAATCTAACACGTTTATTGACAACTGAACCGACAGAGGGCTCTTTTCACACCTACATACTGCACAGTAGGCACTGCTGACAGAGGGTTAGTGAGCAGTCATTCAGAGCAATCTTCATCAGCCGCAGGTACACTGAGTGTGTAACAGTGAGACTTAATCAGTAGACAACTAATCAAACTGACAACATCAACATTGTCTTTGATGATTTATGATTTCCTGAGAATTAACAACCGTTTACAGCCACTGTTGCCTGCATAAATACCATATCCTCAATTCTTGTAAATCTGTGAGTACCTCTGACACGAAACTGGCATGTTCCAGATGTTCCATCCTAATTCACTCGTTTGCACTGTCTGCTCCATCTTTTCATCCTCCAGCGCGGGATGTCTCAGGCTGTTCTGAACATTTAAATCTGATAAATATTAACAGCTGCTTAATATTCACGATTACATTACCGTGCTGGGCGCGAGACTAATATCAGTTATGTGAGCTCATCTGAGGAGCCAGCACTCATGAGAGCACTGTATTGTTGGTTACACAAAAGGGTACCGCGATTTCCCTCAGTGCAAACAGTAATCATGCTTGCGGAGAATCCAAACGCGGTGAACGAGGGAAGTTACTTTACTCGTTGCACGATTACTATTGAGAGACTATTGTGTAAAACGTGTTTCAGAAATGGAAACCGACATCCTACATAAGCAGACATTAACACAACAAAATGCGCAGCAATAAAACAGAAAAAATACCGTACAATACACAAAATAATAACACCGTCACCAAGGACCTTCGCTACAAAAAGGACACCATTTTCCTGACAACCTAAAATCATACCAAAGTTCCAGTTAGAATTCATTTTAAAAAGACAAGCCCTACGCTAAAGTGACTTGAACGGTGTTATCAATCAGACCGAATCTCCCTAGACTAGGCCTATTTTGTGTGCCCTGGAGTGTGGAAAAAGTGTTCCAACCATAGACTGTAAACGCTATTGACTTTGGATGTCTACAGATGCATTATCTTGTTATCCGAGTTGCCTTTTCCTGCATTCAGCTGGCGAGGCCACCCACTGCTCTCCAGGTCTGTTCCGGACACAATTATCCAGAACGGTTCGTTTCCCTGAGAGTTCGCTTGCGGAGACCCCCTCTTCTTGAGCAGGGAGTAGCATTGAGCATTTTCTTCTTGCGTCCCCTTTAGTATTTTTCATCAAACCGGACAAAATCACAGTGGCTTACAGATGTTATAGGAGTAGGGTGATTCGGGCGTGTATGTGTGAATTTCAGAAGACCCAATCCAATCACTCTGCCAGCCATAGCACGGCTCTTATTTATTGCATACGTACGCAGTACTATTCGTGTTTTTGCGACAGGAGTCCCATTAAAATAAAGCTACCTTCGTGCTTCTGCATGCACATAACTAGCTCTTGACCAACGTCCAGTTGGAGATATCGAAATACCGTGCACATTACTGCCGAAAAGAAAGAATGCCTTACCTGCAAAATTCACCCACACATTCACCACCACATTCTGGGATTGACTGTCGAATCTCACGCACGTATGCATGTGTCTCAGTTTTAACCCAGCAAATGAACGACTATTCTTAGTTGGGTTCCGGCGTTGCCAGTCATGATAATCCTATTTCGCCTCCTTCTGCTGTGTGTGTGTGTGTGTGTCTGGAGACAGAGTGCAACGCGTCATCGGAGGGAAAACCACGCCCCTCGTGGGGAAAAACATCCCGCGAAGTTGAAAGGGAGTGAATGGGAAATTGCGGGACACCGTGTCTTGAAACAGTTTTAACATAAAATGTCAACACCAGCCTATTTCAATACCCTTCTGCCCGAAGAAAAGGCCAGATATATAGAGAAACTAAGTCTGATTGGACTCCCTCAGTGTCCCTTTTCTATCCCAAAATCAGTGTGGAAAAATGACCCCACAGAGTGGCCAGCCGTCACTTACTTTGACTTGTACCATTACCTGATCGTATATCCTGATATATATACCTGATATATATATATATATATATATATATATATATATATATATATATATATATATATATACCTGATATATATATATATATATACGGTATATACCTGATACCTAGTATAACATATTCCAAATGCCATTTTTCCTTCACACCCACATCTCCAGTGTAAATGCAATGTAATAAGAAAAGGACGGATGAGTGATATGTATATTTACGCGATAATACTATAAACGCGTGTACGTGAAATGATCGCTAGACTGCGTGGATTAGCGGGACACTCTGCAGCCCGCAGTCCAGAGCTATGTAGCATCACCTGTTTTCTTTTCATCCTCCCTGTTACGTTACACTGCAAAGGGTAAGGTTTGATGTGACCGTGTGTGTAATCACCTGTGTGTGTGGGTACGCTCAGCTGTCAAGACTACATGGCCTTGCATGACTATGTCAGTGTTCTTGACAATGATGATCTTCCTCTCACCGTATTCCCCTTTGTGTTTGAGTACTGAGACATAGGAAATGCAGTCCTCCAATGCACATACATGCCAACTGCCAATATTTCTCAAACTGCAAGCCCCACAGAGCTTCCTCTGGGGAGCAAATGCCTGATGTAAGATAGGTGCATCACTCTGATGTCATCTGAGCTGCTTGGGCATCCAAACAAGTCACAGGGTGCTAGGGCTGAACGATTTGGGGAAAATATCTAATTGTGATTTTTCTGACAGATATACTGCAATTGCGATTTGATTTGTGATATCATTTTTTAAAGACAAGCTTCAGTTCAATATTCACTGTGTAATCGATTTAAAACGTGATAGAGCATTACCACATGAGATACCATCAAAATATGAACTGCTCTATATTCTAACTTAAAGATATGAATTGCTTCCAACATGTATTTATTACATTTTTTTAATTGGCACAGAACATAGAACAATCGAACTTACAACAATTATCACAAAAGCTGTGACTGTGATAAGTTAAATAAATATAGTAATAATAATAATAATGAAACAATTCCAATAAGAAAATAATAGCAACTTTATGTAAACAATATCTGATGTTGAAATAGGTAGGTCATTCACTTATGGTTCAGGAGCAGCATCTAAATATTGCACATTTAACTTTTGAACACACATACACTATATGGACAAAAGTATTCGAACCTGACCATTACACCAACAGGGACTATAATGACATTGTATTCAAATACATATACTTTAATATGGAGTTGGTCCCCCTTTTGCAGCTATAACAGCTTCCACTCTTCTTGGAAGGCTTTCCACAAGATTTTGGAGTGTTTCTGTGGGAATTTGTGCCCATTCATTCTGTAGAGCATTTATGAGGTCAGGCACTGATTTTGGAAGAAAAGGTCTGGCTTGCAATCTCCGTTCCAGTTCACCCTAAAGGTGCTCGATGGGGTTGAGGTCAGGGCTCTGTGCGGGCCAGTCAAGTTCTTCCACACCCAACTCATCAAACCATGTCTTTATAGTCCTTGCTTTGTGCACTGGGGCACAGTCATGTTGGAATAGAAAAGGGCCTTCCCCAAACTGTTGCCACAAAGTTGGAAGCATATATCATATATGTCCAAAATGTCTTGGTATGCTGAAGCTTTAAGATTGCCCTTCACTGGAGATAAGGGGCCTAGCCCAAACCCTGAAACTTCTGTCCATATAGTGTGTGTGTGTGTGTGTGTGTGTGTGTGTGTGTGTGTGTATATATATATATATGTTCGGTGGAGTTTTTGAAACTCTTTGGTCACAGAGACGGCTACTCCGCAGCGTTCAGAGATGGCGAGTTTAATTTGTGTTTCAAAGCAGTCTGTTACCTCCCAGCTAGCAAGAAGACTAGGGGCAAGTCCGGGAACTGTTTGGCGCCTTCGGTTAAGACTCGGCATCGGTCAACCGTCATCTAGCCGAGTGCGGCTCGCCACCTGACAGACCAGGGCGTCGGCAAAATGCAGTAATGCCGATGTCGTGCGCGTTTACTCGGCCCAGATGCACATTAATCTATATGTGCCACAGGAAACCGCGAAGGATAGCCGATCACAGCCGTAACCTGAATAAATTACCTTAAGTAAAAGAAATTCCTAGGCTACTTGTGATTTCTTTCGTTCGTATTTCACTGTGACATTGGAATAAAGAATATTAGCCAAATTAGCTCTTAATTAGCTGACCAAAATCAACATTTTGGAAAATATTTTAGCATATAAATATGTACATTTTAATTACCTCTTACATACTCCAAACTATGTTGCTGGCTAAATATGTGGTGAGCAGCAGTGAACAGTTAAAAATGAAGTCAGGCTTGTTAACGTTATTTCCACATGGCAAACCGTAGCTGGCTACCTTTTCCGCTACCTAGCTAACCTGAAGAGCTTCAGGCTGACGAAGCAGTTGCCAGTAATCATTTAGCTATTACCGGTCAAGTCATTGAAAATTCTTTGTCACGCGATAACGATAAGGTTATCTAGTTGAACAAATTTATGACACTCCTCTGGCAAATGCTCGCACTCAGCTAACATTTTGCAACTATTTGACCAGATCATGGACGGATTATGAAATCAAGGGCCCCTGGGCACGAAAACTTACAAATGATTGCTGACAAATTGATGCAAATCTGTCAAAGTCTTTTCAAGGGTAATATTTTTCACTTTTTTACGACTGCATAGGAGCAGATTTTCATACACATTTCCAAAAATGTGTCCCTTTATCTCGTTAGCTGGAGCTCATTTAGCTCTTGCTTACTTTTCAGCAATACGTAGGCTACGAACATCTGCTGGAATGTAAGGCTTGTTTGCTAGCGATGTTTGTTAACCATAACGTAGCTAAATGTCTAATTTTAAAAATCAGAACTTACCGATGGCATTGTAGGTCCACTCGACGTTGGCGTGGTTTACAGATTTTGAACTTGAGTAACGTGCATGCCGCGAGTTCATCACTTACTATATGGTCTTCTTGAGCTGTGTTGCCAATTTTGTAGGCCTACTGGCTAGCTAGCTGACATGATTTAAAGAAAAAAAAAGTCGTTAAAGCACAAAAGCACTGAAAAACGTTGCTTCCATTTCCAACATCCTGTCTCTGCGAAGCGGGGTTTTCCGCAACGGCACCAAAAACGAAAATTACTGAGTAGACAGGACATAAGGAACATACTTCGGATTGCAATGTTTTTAGTATATCGTCATTGAGAGAAATATGCACTTAACATTTTTTTAACAATATCATCACGTTAGACCTACTTAAACTAAAATGTTATGAAAAAGCGGCCATACTAAACTTATAGGCGGTCGTGCTATTCCGGTCATGTAGTGATACTCTCCAACACTCAGCCGCCCCCGACGGCCGGTCCGGGAAAATATTGTCTATATGAAACCGGTCCATGGTGCAAAAAAGGTTGGGGACCGCTGCTCTATGGAACTGTCTTCGTCAATGATGTACTGCCCTCCTATCGTGTCAGTGTTACGTGTGTTACCTCCTGGTTTGCGCTGTTGCAAAATAAAAGGCTTGTTGCCAAAAGAGCTATTGTAGCGTCATCACTCCAGAGAAAACCCAGCTGGCCACATATTTGTTATTATTATTATAATTATTGTCTGGTCATTAGTAGGCATTATTATTTAGTTTACATTATCAATATTAATTTTTTAAAAGCACTGTACTGCCTGTAGTAGCAACTCAAGCATTAAGAAGTTTATTATATGTTTATTATACATATTATAAGTGAAATAACCTAATAGTCATAGTTCACTTTCCAATTTACAGTTTTAATTGTGCATTGTCTTGTTTTGCGTATTATGTTTTTTATGTATCAAGATATTAAATATTCATCATTCAATGTGCAGTACAAAGATGCCTCAAAAAGAGAGAAGGCAAAAAGCCAAACTAAAGTCACTGCGTGAGGCAGCTAAGGGTAGTGGATCCCTGACCAGCTGGATCAAAGAAAGCAGCACAACAGGTAAGAATTAACACATGTACACTTCAAAGGTATTAAATTATAGAACAAAAGAACAACAAACAACAGTAAATTGCCATTTATTACTTCCTTAATGTTTTCTACCATTACTTTGGGTAGGTTTAATATTGATTAGATTCAAGAGTTGATTATCAGTAATATGGTTAATCAATGAATAGGTTAATGCTGTTATAACAAGGTGTGCTTTGTTCCCAGATGGAGAGCTAGTGGAAAGTGGTGAGTCAGGTGAGGAGATGGAGACTCAGGGAGAGACAGAGGGAGATATCCAGCCACAGCCCACAGAAGGTGTGCAGGGAACACCAAATGAGGAGACAGAGCTTGCAGAAAAAAGGGAAACATTGAGCCACAGCCCACAGAAAGTGTGCAGGGAACAGAAGCTCAGGAGATAGAAACTAAAGCCAGAGAGGGGCCATTCTCTAACCTAGTTAACCTACAATACCCAACTGATCCTGCTCATGTATTAAAATTCAACATAAAGTATGACGAGGCCTTCATCCAAATGAGCAATAATATTGGACCCTGCCAACCAGTGCTGCCATTTCCAAAGAATGAAGAAGGGCGTTCATTTCAAAATCATTGGTATGAGGAAAAACCCATGGCTGGAGTATTCTCCTAGTACTGAAACATGTTTTGTTTCAGCTGCTGCCTTTTTTACATGAGAAAAAATACAAGAACTGTAACACCTGGAAAACAGTAGGGTTGAATTGGTGGAAATCTACCTTAGAAAAAATTAAAGAGGACAGTACCACAGAATCTCACATGTGTAGTATGGTGAGGTAGAATGCATTTAAGAAAAGGTCACTGGAGGCAGCTTTTGAAATGGGTGACCTTCAAGTTTGAGTTTCAAGCTGCAAAAGAAAGAAGGAGAGGAACAAGGAAATTTTGTCTCATTTGATAGCCATTACACTTTATCTGGCAAGACAGGGTATGTCTTTTAGGGGAGACAATGAAACATTGTCAAGCCAAAATTGAGGAAATTTCTTAGAGTTGGTGGAGTTGTTCAGCAAGTACGACAGTGTAATTAAATTACACCTTGATGCCATAAAAGAGAAGCAACAGGGAACTCAAAAAAGACCCCTTGTTTCACTGCTCTTGAAGAGATCCCAGAATGATTTAATCAAAGCTTTGGCCATATCAGTAACACGTGTCATCCGAACAGAAATTCAAGAAAGCAAAATCTTTTCCATACTCATGGATGAAACCACAGATGTTTCACACAATGAACAGGTTTCTTTTGTTGTCCGATATGTACACAACATGAAAATCAAGGAGCGCTTCATTCAGGTGTGCAATGTGTATTCAACAAGCGGAGATGCTCTTGAAAATTTAGTAATGGCTCTACTGAAAGAAAATAATCTAGAAATAGATAACATCTGGGGTCAAGGTTATGATGGGGCTGCAAACATGAGTGGGCGCTATAAGGGACTTCAGTCAAGAATTTTCAAATAAAATCCAAAAGCCTTGTATGTGCACTGTCAGGCACATTGCCTTAATCTGGTGTTGGTAGAAAGTGCAAAGTCAAACATCTGTTTTGTTAATTTTTTTAACTTAGTTGAAAAACTTTACACTTTTGTGTCCAACTCATCAAAATGACACTTTGCCTTTATTGAAATGCAAAAGAGAATGCACCCAGATCTGCGTGCACTGAGCTGAAGAAGCTGTCGGACACTCACTGGGCCTGCAGAGAAACTGCCCTCAAGACTTTGACGAAGGTCCTCCCAGCAGTCATGCAGTTCCTTGAGGAAATGACCCAGCAGGATCCCCCAGACTCCTCAGCGGGTGACGCGATGATTCTTCTCAAGAGCATCAATTTTGAGTTCTTCTTGTGTCTGGAGATCACCTGTCCAATCTTCCAGGTAACTGCAATTGCTTCTGATGCATTGCAGCAGGAAGACATGGACCTGGCTGCAGCCTTCAAAATTGTAGATGGAGTTTTGCAGAGGCTGGCCCACAGCAGAATAAAGGAGGAGTTTGAGGAAATTTTCAAACAGGCTACAGAGAAGGCAACATCAGTGGGCCTGGACCCCCCATCTGAAGTCCCTGGACAAGCTAGGAGGAGAAAACTGCCAGCAAAGTTCAAGTTTGATCTGACATCAGCTACTGCTGATCATGCTTTCCCAACTTTGCAAGAGTACTACCGAGCTAAAGTGTACTATGTTTTTTTGGACACAATGACACAAGAGCTTCAGAGATGCTTTAAAGGATAGGATAATTCCATGTGGAAAATTGTGAATGCCTTCCATTGCCTGACAGTCCCAGATATCTGGAAAACAGCAAGAATTCCAACAGAGGAACTCCAGGCTACAAAGAAGCTGCAAATTCTATAACATCGAAAATGAGGGCCAATTGCAGACAGAACTTAAGGTCTTTCATACCTCATACTCATGCCCTGCACCAGTCAGTGTGACATCTATACTTTCAGTGGTCAAGAAAACAATGCACATTTGGTTTTCCCTTACATGTTTGAGCTGCATAAGGTATATGGCACGCTTCTAGTGTCCACAGTGTCCAACTGTGGAACGTTCCTTCTCAAAATTAAAGCTGGTGAAAACCAAACTTCACAGCCTTTGTAAAGAGGAGAGGTTGTCAGAACTTCTTTTATTAGCAATTGAGAAAGATGTTCTGATCAACCACAATGATGTCATAGACATTTTCCGGGACATGGCCAACAGGAAGATTCTGCTGTGAATGCAACCAGGAGGAGAGGATCTACAGATCAGTATGTGTGTGTGTGCTCTGTTATGCATCAATTGAATATCATATGATAACACACAGTAACATTGCATGTGTGGCTGTTTTGAGTGGGCACCAAAGATTCTATTTCATATTATTCCACAGTACTGTACCCTTAGTAGTCATTATAACATGCTCTCTCTCCCTGTGTGTCTATATAGGAAGGCAGGCATGGGGACAGGACTGACTGCAGGGGACCGTGCACCCAGAGCTGGCCCACAGCAGAGACAGCTGAGACACCAGCAATGAGACATAAGAGCTTTAGATACAAAACCAGTAAGTGTGAGACAAGAATGTTAGATAAGAATACTAGCAAGCTGTAGATAAGAAACCAGTGTTGTTATTAGTATTTTATTTATTTTGTTGTTTTGTGTCTCTTTCAATAATAAATGACAGGTAAAATATATTGTTGTTTTGTATTTGCTTCATTATATATTGCATATACATTACAGATTCATAACTGAACAGCCTTACACATTCCCAGCCTTACCTAACTTATCTGGGACTGCTCTGTGCACATCAGTGCTCTCTGGAATGCATGCAAAACTCTTCTAAGGTG
The DNA here is from genome assembly GCF_013368585.1 of Megalops cyprinoides. Lineage (NCBI taxonomy): Eukaryota > Metazoa > Chordata > Actinopteri > Elopiformes > Megalopidae > Megalops > Megalops cyprinoides. Next base: position 2,816,450 of record NC_050596.1, on the reverse strand, counting down.
TAATCATGAAGTATGATGAGGTTTGTTATAAGATTCCATTTTACATTCTCCTTGAATATTGGTTGCTATAGTTCAGCAGGTTACTCTGTAGTTGGTGTTCCAACATCTTGATCCATGTGCCCCTTTTTAAATTTGAGCACCTGCCCCTCTAAATGTCTCTGCACGGCCCTGTCTAACTTTGTATAGCTGTTATATAACTGTTATCTAACGTTCCCTAAATCTACTAATTTAGTGGGGGATCATCCACAACTGAAATGTTCCCAAACAGGAGACCTGAAGGATACGGGAGGGTCCTCAAGCTCTGGCTTTGCGGTCGCCATACTTACGAGGCTGCATCACTGAAAATGTGCTAATTCAGTTGCTAAGTTACAGCTGCATTATGGAATCAGCGAGGAAACTGAGTGTTTATTTTTAGTTTCGCACTCAGGAATGTAGAAGAGAGGGCACACTGTACCTTGTCAAGTATCACTTTATTCGCTAATGTTTCCGTCGACTGACCATCAAAGCATAAAGAGTTATGTGCATAACGTGCGTGCTTAAAGCTAGCCTGTATTCACTTCGATCACAACGCACACCGAACCGAACGTCCTGTACCGAACGGTACGGTACAAATACGTGCACTATTACACCTTAAGCACTGTTGCCAACTTAGCGACTTTTCAGACCCCTTTAGTGACTTAAAAAAAAAAAACACCTAGCGACAAATCTGTCAACTTTTTGGACAAAGCTTAGCTACTTTCCATAGAGGAGAGTTGCCAGTACTGTCCCGCGAGCGGGAGAAGCACACCTCTCTGTGCGGTGACGCTGTTCAGTGAGTGGCAGACAGGCGGAGCAGCACATTTAGTCCGCATGGCAGCTGACATAGACGTGAATGAGCTGCACATGTGCAAACAGTATTGCCAAGGACCAATCACTAATCTGTATTGTTTGCTCCTCCTTTGTTTTAATTTAGACAATGTAATTTGATCGTTTTGACCGTTATCACTATCTTATCACTCACTATCACGCAGAGGAAAAAATAAGATAGATATTCCGTCGCTTCTAACTTTCTCTGATCATTTTACATGTAAATATAGCTGAAATGAAAATTAGGAGCGTAGCATAGCTTCTTGTGTGGATACGTGGGTTTTAACCGAATGTAAAGCGAAAGCAAAGCGAACCGAACGCAAAGCAGCTAGCTAGCTAGCTATACAAGTTTATCTTACCTCAAATTCTTTGACATACGCAGACATTACTGTATATGGGGCTGACTGATTGACATTGCTTAAAAAACTGGTTGTCATTTACTTATACAAAAGCGAATAAGTTAGCTAGCTACCTTACATTACGCTGTCAGCTTCACATAAATGACACAGGTCTGTAGGAATAGGATATCACTACAAGGAACCGAGCCAACAAAGTCAACAAAGATGATCTGTGTGGTTGTTGATGTTTACCTAATTTGCATATCCAGTCCTATAAATGTCAATTTCGCGGTCATTATTATTGTACCGTGTTATCGGCGATCACAGAGCGAGAGAATGGCGAGTGTTGTACGTACATTTTTAGTTGGGACAGTAACAGCGAGGAGTTTTTTGGTTTTGAAGACGAGGAGCTGGAGGGGGTGATGGAGAGTTTTGGGAGTGAGGAGGTGGCTGAAGAGGAGGGAGAGAGGGTGCTCCATGGCAGCGGCGAGTGGCGTCAAGTTGACGCTAGCTTGTCCGGGAGACGACTAGGCACCTCAAGGAAGAAGAGGACGGGGGTTTTCAAACCTTCCCAGGCCTGGTCCACAGTGAGCATGGAGTAGCAGTGACCTGGTGGATTATTTTCTGTCCATGTTTTCACCTGACATGATTGATCTGATGGTGACCAAAACTAACAGGTATGTTGAGGCTGTGCGAGCTCTCAAGATAGCACCAAGCACTCGCCTGAGGGAATGGAAGCCCACAGATGCGGCAGGGATGCAAGTTTTTCTTGCTATATAGATTATTTTAGGACTTCTGAAACAGCTGAAAATCGCCGATTACTGGAGTTCAGACAGTCAGTCACTGATGTGGACACTGAATTTTTCCTGTGTCATGTCCCGAAATCGATTCCAAATCATCAGCTGCTGTTTACATTTTAATGACAACTGTACTGGATTATTTAGGAATGAGCAATGGAGCTAGTTCAGGCAGGGCGGAATCGCTGCAGGTGTGTCCAGCAAGAACACAGACAACAATATCCAGAACTGCTTTTAATCAGGTGGGGTGTGTGTGGTTCTGCAAATACAAACATAAATCTCTTATTGCAGTTACATATATAAATGATTCATATTATACATTAAAGTACAAAAGTATATAAGTAAAGTAGTTCCATTTGCATATTTAACAGATAACTGTACAATAGAAAATAATACTACTTATTTAACGAGTAACCACATCATTAACTTGGCATGTACAAGCGAAATTTGGGTTATTCTACATCAACTGGAGCTACATATTATAGCCAGAGATAGTAGAGACAGTTAAATACAATTCACTAGTAATTGGCTACATCGAACATACATGATCAACTACGAATGAATACTCAACATTCTTAACAGGTGTTCTGTGAGCCGGGCAGTGCAACAGCCCACTAAGTTATATTAAACTGAGTGATAAGTTTTACAGTCGGAACGAAAGATTTACATATACTAGGCAGCTAAGGCTCAGCACGAACTATTCAGACATATTAATACTACATTCCTTCACATAACAGGGAAACATTGTCCATAACTGGTCCCAAACATAAACGCTGCAGTACTTACATTTAGGATGCACTCACACAAACCGTAGCAGGAAAAGAAATACGACCGTACGAAAAGAAACTAGCATTCCCGCTATACGCGATGTTTACTGCTAAATTGACGCAGTCTCTCCGGCGCTCCCTCATTCGGGATTAGGCACGTTCACGCGACAGCTGCATAGGTTGCAAGGACCGCCCACCGGCAGAACGACCGAAACGCAACTACATTCCACTTGGGCTTCGCAACAACAACGCTTTGAGGGTTGAGAAAGAACATCCAAACTACAATCCGCTTTTCAAACTTCGACCCCTTCTGGACAAAGTGCTGAGAAACTTCAAACGTGAGTACTACCCATGGAAAAATCTAACGATAGATGATCTATGGTTTCCTATCGCGGAAGAATTTTTTTTAAGCAGTACATTCCGACGAAGCGCCATCGTTCTGGAATGAAAAACTTTGCCCTCACTGATGTGAAAACTAACTACACGTACCTGTGGGATGTCTACACTGGAGGAGCCTAGGACTGGAAAACGGGATGAGACGCTTAGGCTACATGACACTACAGTTATATCAAAAAGAGTAAGGTGTAAGAGGCCCACTGGTTTTAGGACTGTGAGAAAACCACCTTGTGTGGAAGATTACATTTACATGGGTGGTGTGGACAGAGCATACCAGCTCTGCACCTACTACGAATATGGATACCGCAGTGTGAAGTGGTACCACCGGTTCTACCACCATGTGAAATAAATGGCCTTAGTGAATGCTTTTATTGTGTACCAGGAGTGTGGCAATCCATTGGATGCTGGGGATTTCAGGAAGAAAGTGGTGGAGAGACTTTTGCAGAGAGGGAGGTCCAGGGATGTGCAGGTGCCATCACTTGACATGGCAGTAGTACCTGAACATCTGGTGGGGCAACACTTCTTGGGGCAGAACTCGGCATCTAAGCCAGACTGCAAAATCTGCTCTTCTAGGAAGAGGACCAGTGAAGGGAAGAATGGAAGGAAATGGACGTCTTTCTTCTGCAAGACCTGCCCAGACAAACCTGCCCTGTGCCCCACCACATGCTTTGAGCTGTACCACACCAAGATGGTCTACAAACAGTGATTGGTGAGTTTTTCAATTTTTCCATTTATTTTGGATTGAAAGTTTATAATGTTTTCTGTATTGGATGGTGATATATTGAATAGTGAGGTAATCTCTGCAGTAAGAATGACGTTTTCTTTGTCCATCCTCCCTCTTTAGATTGCTGTCCCTGGCCTCTCCAACCGTCTGCTGGCCTATTCAGTCATCTGCGAGAGAAAGCATGAAGTCTGCAGGCATATTCCTGCGCGTCATACAGGCACATGCGTGCGCGTACACACACACACACACACACAGGCTCTCTACTTCGGCGCACTCTTTTGTGTTTTTACTCGTTGCTTGTCTTGTTTTGCCACGGAAACTTAACCTACAGTCGCCAGGAATTGATAGGCAATGGACTTCAGCTTAACACTGAAGTCACAAGTGCCTTCACACGGACTTATAACATCCCACTGGAGTTAGCGAGACCGCCGGGAGCTCCGTGGATCGTTGCCGGGCCCAGCAGGCGACGGAGGCGGTGCAGAGAGAGGAAGCAGAAGCGGGGATGCAGAGCTGGACTGCTAGCTTGACTAAGGAAGCAACCGCACAAACCTCCGCTACCATCTATTTTCCTCACAAACGCCAGATCCCTCTCAAACAAAATGGATGAGTTACAGTCACAGATAGCATACAACGGCCTCATCCGTGAGTGTTGTCTGTTGATTGTGACAGAATCCTGGCTGCACTCGCAAATCCCCGACGCTACGGTGGAGCTAGCAGGACGGACCATCCATCGCCACGACCGGAACAAAGCCTCCGGTAAGAGCAAAGGGGGGGGACTCTGTGTTTACGTACTTGAGGGCTGGTGTTCTAACAGCAAAATAATAGACAGCCACTGCTCACCGGACCTTGAGGCTATGTCTGTCCAGTGCAGACCGTTCTATCTGCCGCGGGAGCTAACTGTAGTCATCATTACCGCTGTCTATATCCCGCCGGATGCTAACGTTAGCACGGCGCTCGGACACCTTCAACACATCGTCAACAAACAACAGAGGACTCATCCCGACGGCGTCCACATAATCGCCGGGGATTTCAACCAAGCATGCTTAAAGGCTGTGCTCCCCAAACTCCACCAGCATGTCAAGTGTTCTACTAGGGGAGAAAATACACTTGATCGTGTCTACACCAACATTAAGCATGCTTACAGAGCGATGCCCCTCCCCCACCTAGGACAATCCGACCATCTCTCTCTGCTCCTCATTCCGGCCTACACCCCCCACTGAAAACAAACAAAACCGAGCACACAAACCATCAGAACCTGGCCTGAAAATGCTCTCCCTCAGCTACAGGACTGCTTTGCTTGTACAGAATGGAGCATCTTTGAACAGCAGGACCTAGAGGCATACACAGAGACTGTGCTTTTCTACATTAAGAGCTGCGTAGAAAATGTCACAGTGGACAAACGCATCCGGGTTTTTCCAAACAGGAAACCCTGGATGACGAATGAAGTCCAGACTCTGATCAGAGCTCGTAACTCTGACTTCAGGACGGGAGACAGCTCACTGTACAGCATTACCAGAGCCAACCTGAGAAGAGGCATCCAACATGCCAAGGTCTACAGGAGGAAGATGGAGGGCTACCTCACGGACAACAACCCTCGGCAGATGTGGAGGGGCATCCAGGCCATAACCAACTACAAAGGCCAGAGCCCAACGACCACCGGCAGCAGCAGCACGCTGGCAGAGGAGCTGAACAGCTTCTTTGCCCGCTTTGAGACCACCACACACCTGCACTCACTGCCTCCCCACAACTCCAGCACCCCCCCTCTCTCTCTCCAGGAGCATGAGGTGAGAAGGACACTGAGAGCAGTGAACCCCAGGAAAGCTGCTGGACCTGACGGCATCCCGGGGACTGTGGTCAAGGCATGCGCAGGCCAGCTGGCAGGGATCCTCACCAAGCTGTTCAACCTCTCCCTGATGCATGCCACCGTCCCTTCATGTCTGAAGGCCGCCACCATCATCCCCATTCCCAAAAGACCTGCTATAGACAGTCTCAGTGACTACAGACCCATAGCCCTCATGTCTGTAGTCATGAAGTGTTTTGAGCGGCTAGTCTCTCAGCACATCAGAGACTGCCTCCCTCCCTCCTTTGACCCCCACCAGTTCGCTTATAGAGCGAACCGATCTACAGAGGACGCCATCGCCATAACACTTCACAGAGCACTGAGTCATCTGGAGAACCGGAAGAGCTATGTGAGGATGCTCTTTGTGGATTACAGCTCAGCGTTTAACACAATCATCCCGGACATATTAGTTACAAAACTGTTCAAACTGCGGATCCCCCTCCCCACCTGCACCTGGATCAAACATTTTCTCACAAACCGCCCACAATCTGTCAGACTTGGCCCCCACCTCTCCTCCACGCTCACACTCAGCACTGGTTCTCCTCAGGGCTGCGTGCTGAGCCCCCTACTGTACGCCCTGTACACTCACGACTGCGCTCCATCCCACCCTACCAACGCCATCGTTAAGTTTGCGGATGACACCACCGTGGTTGGGCTCATCTCCGATGGGGATGAGACGGCATACAGGGCTGAGATAGAGAAACTGTCCGTGTGGTGCTCAGAAAATAACCTGTCACTGAACGTCCTTAAAACAAAAGAACTCATCATGGACTTCAGGAAACACAGACAAGTCCACGCCCCTCTCCTCATAAATGAAGAACGGGTGGAAACTGTCACCACTTTCAGGTCTCTGGGCACCCACATCTCTGCAGATCTCTCCTGGACACCCAACACCAAGGCCTTAGTGAAGAAGGCTCAGCAGCGGCTGCACTTCCTGCGTGTCCTCAGGAAGAACAACCTGGACAAGAAGCTGCTGCTGGCCTTCTACCACTCTTCTGTGGAGAGCATATTAACATACTCTCTGGGGGTGTGGTACGCAGGCTCCACAGCTGAGGACAGGAAGGCTGTGCAGAAGGTTATTAACACCGCCCAAAAAATTATCGGCTGCCCTCTGCCCACCCTGGACGACATAATCCAGATCCCCGCTGCCTCAGTAAAATTAAGGCCATCACAGGAGACCCCTCACATCCCGCCTATCACCTGTTTGACCTGTTGCCCTCCGGACGGCGCTTCAGGTCAATCAAGTCCCACACCACCAGACCAAAAAATAGCTTCTTCCCCTGGGCCATACAGACTGCAAACAAACACTGACCCCCCCCCCCCCCCCCCCCAACCCTCTACCTCAATACAACTGTGCAATTCCACTGTGCACTTTAAGTAGTTTTTTAAAAAAAGGCCATATCAACGCACAAGTTTTTCTTTATATTTCTTTTCATTTACAATGTGTCTTTTTTAAATTTGTAAATTTGTATTTTACTGTATTTATTGTATTTTACTGTATATTTTGTATATTTTTTTCTCCTATGTCGCGTGCCTTATTTGTACTGTGTGTACATAAATGTTCCTCAGTGCGCTGCTGTTGTAGACCACCCACAATTTCATTGCACCCCCACCGTGCAATGACAATAAAGCCTATTCTATTCTTCTATTCTATTCTATTCTATTCTACTCTTCCTCAATCTCTCTCTCACTCTCTTTCTCTGTCTCTCTCTCTCTCTCTCTCTCACACACACACACACGCACAAAATAGGTTGACTGTTGATGTTGTTGATGACGTTTATAATAGCTAATTTTTTCAATCAAATGTGTTTTTTTCAATCAATATTGTTACAATAGTTGTTCATTTTTACAGATCTATACAAATGGTCGTTCATTTTTACAAATCTATACAAGTGATGAGATGTTGTTTGTTGTTCATTTTTACAAATCTATACAAATGGCCAGAAGCTGTATCTATTGTTTGTTTTTACAAATCTACACAAATGATCATAGGTCATATTCATTTTTTATTTCTACAATCTATGAACCACTCCGAATTTCTCGTTTTTCCCAGTCCACTTACTCTGTGAGTATTAATTCCAGTTGTTCATTTTTCACAAATCTATACAAACAATTATACAAACTGTAGATGTTTACATAAGTTATTTATGCACTACTGTATGTTGCACTTACTATTTGAATATATAACTACTGAATTTGCATTTATATGTACTTTTGTTTACTTGGTTACTTTGTGGTGTATTTATGTTATTATGTGGTGTATTTATGTTATTATGTTTTTATTATGTTATTATGTTTTTACATTCATACCATTGTCACTTTTAACTGACAATTATCTGAATGTTCACTCCATGCTAACTTACTAGCACTTGAATAGTACTTATATTTTCTATCTGATAAGTTAATCATTGTGCCAGTGCTTTTTAGGCCATCTGTAATGAAAGAATAATACTTTCAAGCACAAATAAATATTTGTAATGATTTGACTTATGTGTAGTTCCCTTCTTCATCTTGTTAGTCATTGTTGGAAATACTTTTTATAAATTAGATATTCTTTTTTGGCTATTTTACATCACGTCATACTGGAATAATGTGGTTAGAATTGGAGGTACATGTCTCTTCATACATGTGGTTTTGCATATTGAAGTTGTTAGACTTTGTAGAAAGATAAATACATTGTTTTATTAGAAGTTGTCTTATTTCAAAGGTTCATTTTCTCACTTACAATGTTTGTGGCCAAATTGGCTTGGCACTGTAGGGGGTCAGTGTTCCAGAACAGTCTGGCAGTTGTGTTAATGGGCTGCGTTTCAGTCACTGTTTCATACTCGTCCCGTTGTCTGACAACAGAAACAGAAAAACAGAATAACATGAAAAACGGCTGTATTAAAATATGGTATATGTGAGCACAGAGAGTAGGAGAGAAGCAACCAGATGTAAAGGGCTGACACCATCTGACACTAGGCAGAATGCAAATAAGATGTGATGACATCAGAAATATGATAATTAGCACATGATGTCATCTAGCGACATTTAGCAACTTTTCGAGCAGGCTTTAGCTACTTTCTATTGAAAGTAGTTGGCAACACTGACCCCGAGTTTCAACCCCATTCTATAGGACTCAGCCTGCCCTTGGAACAAGTGCTTTTGGAAAGTGATTCTGATTGCTTTTTGCAAGACAGCTGCTAACTTTCTTAGCCTCAGTAAATTTAAAGGGGAAATGGCCCCATCTTCAACTGATTTCCTGTGAACTTGCAGTGGGTCGGTGAGCAGTAATTGATCTATTCCAAGCAATGCAACCATGTTAGGACTTTCACCACCATGTGCCATAAATCTGATTCAGGTTGCTTAAGTGGTCCTACCTGGCCTGCGTGCTCCATTGTTTATCAGTAAATTTCAACCTTCAAATTGTTCTGCGGTGTAGACTCATTCATGTGTGAAATAAAGATTACCCGGATTAAGCACAGTGCAATTAAAGTATGGTGGAGAGAAAGTGCCTTGATAATTAATCATTAGCAAGAAGAGGAATCCTTTGGGATTTTTTTTAGATGTCAGAGGACAAGAGGACACTTAAGTTGCATTTCATGTCCTGAACAGCTATTTACATACCATTTGAAGTAAAATTTAACCCTTTGAAAGTCAAAGACTCTCAGAATTCTACTGAGATGAAAGTCGCTCAAAAGTCTGAATGAAAAAAATAAGGCTTCAGGAACTCCACAATAGAGGAATGCTAGTCATTCAGCACCTCCAGAGCTTGGCTTATTGATGAATCGAAGACTCCAGTTACGTCAGCTGACAGTACATTGAACCATTTTCCTTGTTCTGTTATGGACACCTTTTTTAGCGTGTGTACAGTATAATGTATGGGGCTATAAGACAATGTCGAGAGACATACAAGTGCCAACATGCATATGATGCTGTGTATGGGTGCCTGTGTTTCAGTGTGAATGCTTGGGTGTTGTTTGTATTTGTATGTGTGAGGATTGTAAGCTTAAAGGTATCTGTAGGAAAGGGGGTTTTTAGGCTCTGACCTAAAGATGTTTCAAAACTGACTTTAGCTAAGGCATCACATTGAGTCTCTCATTTGAGCATGAGAATAATTGGCCATCTATGAAACTTGCCTGATCTAAAGCATCAGTGCTTTACACTTGTGCAAATTTCAAGGTGTGCATGTCTTTCCTGGTGCGTTTAAATGTATTGCTTTTGTGAATATGCAGTTGTTTCAGCATTGTTCAATACTGTGGATCTATGGAAATGCACAGTCATTCATGGGACTTAATATAAGGGACACTGACCGTACGTTAACACCGGGAGCGGCGAGAGCATCAAAGCGACCGGAAGTCATTCATTTTCTATGTGAGCCAGCATCTCTCAGCAGCAGCATGACCGTTGGTGGTGCGTCTTGGGCGGTGTAGGCGTTAGAATAAAGTTGAAGTTCGGGCAACTTTATGGTAATGAGCTGTTAGTAAATGTCCCAAATACCAAAACGTGTTTTGATCCGATAAAGAAGCAGATCCGATGTTCGTAGCAAAGTCAGGAAGGTTTATTTGCACACCTGGCTGTGGGAACATCAGCATGGAGCAGAGGTTCGACAGGTAAAGCATTTAGTTCATTTTTATACAGTTAATAGCAGGCACATTTACATATGAGTTATGATGACCAGCGGGGTGCTGTTTCTGATTGGTTTTGTGGAGCTGTGCATAGCTAAACAGCTCCCTCTCTAATTGGGTATTTCCTGAGCCCTGTAACCTAATTGGCTCCGTAGGGTTCACAAGAGGCGCCGTTTGGCTCCGGTCAGATGTAGCGGCATCTCTTTGTATTCGAATAACATTGCTTGTCTCCAGCCTTTGTATTCGAATACACATCGCGTGTCTCCAGATCAAACGCCATGCCGTTCCACAAAACTGTCTCCTAACAGAGCTATGATGTGGTTCGGCAGCAACCGATCGGAATTGGTTGAACTCCGCTCTAGAGAATTCTACAGAACACAACCGTGTAAACTTTTGTTCCCACCAAACATTAGTTCCCAAGCACAATGGAGGAGAGGTGGATAATTGCCATGGTGGGTTTCCCCATTATTTACTTTAATGTAGGCTACACACAAATTAATGTTAATGTTAATTAAAGACCAAGGCTAGTAAATGTGTCCTATAAACTGCATGTTGAAATTTGACTTCGCACTTGGCATCAACACAAAAGTCACACCATACAAATCGCTTTTAATTCGTTTATTTCGTTACCAAACATGTAATTATAATTGTTCATTTCTTTCCATCATCGATCAATTTCTCGTCTTCACATTTAAAAGATTTAATGAGGTTAACTTATACCTTACTTGTGGTCAGTCGGCACAAAGATACTGGTCGACATGTTTGTTTGCTTTACGACCCCTTTAAATAACATTTGCAAGACCAAGGATTCCAAACGAACTTGTAGCCATCTACGTCAGAGCGTCCACTTCTTCGACAGCTTTGTTGGCAGGGCAGCCAGAGTGAATTTTGACACTCTCAAAGCCTTAATTTACACACAGTGTTTGTAGCTTTTGTAGCCTTTATCTCTCAGTGAGTCAAAGCTTGATCGCCCAGATCTGTAGTCAATCAGTGCTTTGTAGTTGTTGTGGATTGGAGTAAAGGAATTCCCAGACTCCCCATAAATGCTCCATCATTATTAAAAAAAGTCAACACACTCCCTAACTCATTAATTATCTAAAAGTATGGAGAATGACACACATGAATACAACAAACATTCAAAAGATTGCAAGGTGTAGACCAGCATGACTAAACAGCTACATGAATAAATCCCTTAAATACCCAAGGATGGTTAAAAGGTGCTTAGTCACAGTTATATCTTATTTGTGTTACTCTTTGATTTTTTTTTCAGTATTTCTTGACACACTAATGATTCATCCTCCCGGGCAGCATTACCTGATTGCAATAATTTTAGAATAGCTGAAACTGACAGCCCATCCTTCAATCTGTTTATTTTAATAATGCAAACATGATTTCATTTCTTCTGACTCCATGTGCAATATATCATCTGTGTCATCTCATAAAACCTTCTACCTCATTTCCCAGCAGGTCCCTGGAGGAAATCGTGGTACTGTCCTGCATTAGTCCATTCCCATTGTTTCTACAGGCTGAAGTATGTTAGTTGTGCTCTCACTGGAGTATAAAGGACACCTTGGGTGGGCACCTGGCAGAGCTCTTTTTGCCAGCCCCTGTGGGCATGTTGCCAGGATCGGCATTTCTTCCGCTCTCCCAAGCAGGAGACTGAACTGCCTCATGGCTGCCAATCATTTGATCTTCAGTTCCTGAAACTAAGGGGGCAGTTTCACCCGTAAACTAGGTACAGGCTAATTTGCTGTCACAGTGGGGTGTTGGTCAGGACACAGGAGTCAGGTTCTGCGTTCAGAAGTTTATTGAGGATTTTCATGGAGTGGGTGTGGAATGTGTGTGTGTGTGTGTGTGTGTGTGTGTGTGTTGTTTGTGTGTGGTTTCCTGCAAGGGAAGGAGCAGCAATACAGAATTAGGCCAGTACAGTCACGAATGTGAACAATTCCCACAGCATTGGGACCAACACCACAAGTACATGAATACTTGCAGGGTAGGATCCAGCAGTCATGGTCCATGTTGGAGCCAATGACATAGGAAAGGATAGGTTCGGGGTTCTGCAAGAAAAATTTATTGAGCTAGCGGGGAAGATTAGGAGCAGAACCTCCACAGTAGTCTTCTCTGGAATTCTACCAGTACCACGTGCAAGCAAAGGGAAGCAAGCCTTTATATGGAGGTTTAACACGTGGCTACAGACCTGGTGTAGGAAAGAGGGGTACAGGTTTATGGGGTACTGGGACTCCAGGGGTGACCTGTACAAGCGGGACGGGTTACACCTGAACCGGAGGGGTACAGCTGCACTGGGCCAGCGTATGCTGAGGGTAGCAAAGGGTTATTTAGACTAGGGTCTGGGGGGGCAGGGAGATTATACAGTGAGATGGGTAGGAATAGACAGACTGCTGGAATAGAACACACCATGGCTAAATATTTTATTAGTAGTGAGGAAACAATGCTTGTAAATCTGTCAGAGCAGCACTGTAATAAAGGTGGTTTTGAGCAGCTGGGGCCAGGGAGAAGGACAGGAAATGTACACGTGGTACCCTGAAATTCCTCTGTTTAAATGCTAGAAGCATAAAAAATTTAATTTTGGATCTAGAAACCATTTTGAGTAATAGTAGTTATGATGTTGTTGGGATTACAGAGATGTGGCTTGGTGCAGGGGATGGGGATGAGTACAATGTAGAGGGATACAAGCTGCTAAGAAAAGATAGAATCAATAGAAGAGGAGGAGGCGAGCTCTCTATGTAAAGGAAAATCTTAATATTGAGGAAATTCCAGGAATGGAGCCCCTTGGTGTTAGTGAAGACATATGGATTAAAATATTGGGGGACTGTTTTTTGATACAGTCTGTTACTCAACCCACGACAGAGAACACAATTCTAGATCTGGTTCTGTGCAATAATCCTGATAGAATTGGCAGTACTGAGGTAGGGGAACCACTGGGAACAAGTGACCATAGTTCAATTACATTTGACGTTTTTTGGCAAGTTAAGTCTGCATTCTCCAATGCTAGAGTATTCAACTTTAGACAAGCTGACTTTATTAAGATGCGCGATTATCCAAGGAATATAAACTGGGTACCTCTTCTAGATGGTAGAACTGTGAAAGAAATGTGGTGCATATTTAAAACGATTATTCTGGATGTACAGCGTAAATTCATTTGGCAAGTGAGAAAAGGGAAGCTGAAAAAGAAGCATCCACAGTGGATGAATAAGTTGTTACGGGACAGTTTGAAACAAAAAAGGAACTTATTTAGAAAATACAAGTTGGAGAGCTCAGAGAGTAATAAGATTGAATACAATAATATGCAAGCTCAAGTTAAGAAAAAAATAAGGGAAGCTAAAAGGCGTTTTGAAAGACAGATTGCACTAGATGCAAAGAGCAACTCTAAACACTTTTTTTTCAATATTACGGTCGAAAAAGGATAGTTAAGGATGAAATAAGAGGTATAAAAAATAAGGATGGAGTTATAGTTTATGATAACAAAGCTATTGCTGATACACTAAACAGTTACTTTGTGGAGAGTTTCACTAGTGAAGTGTTTTCGCATATGCCTTCAGGTGCAGTCAGTTCTCAGAGACTTATGGAGGAAATTGATTTAAATGATGCAGAAGTACTAGATAAACTTCAAAAACTTAAAACAAATAAGGGAGCAGGCCCTGATGGAATATATCCAAGAGTTCTCAGAGAACTAGCAGAGGTGGTTTACAAGCCTCTGACAGTTATTTTTAAGCAATCCCTTAAAACTGAAGAAATGCCAGATGATTGGAAATATGGCAGTGTAGTACCTACCTACAAGAAAGGAGACCGGACTGATCCAGAAGATTATAGGCCTGTCATCTTAACTTGTATCACATGTAAATTACTGGAATCCATCATTAGGGATAATTTGGAATTATTCCTGGAACAAAATGGTGTCTTAAATGATAGCCAGCATGGTTTTCACAGAGGGAGGTCGTGCTTAACAAACCTCCTGGACTTCTTTGAGGAAGCTACAGCATGTCTGGACTCAAACCAAGCTTATGATATTATCTATTTGGACTTTCAAAAGACATTTGACAAAGTCATGCACAAGAGGCTCATATTGAAAATGAAATCTGCAGGAATTACAGGAGATATCACTGAGTGGGTTCAAAGTTGGTTGTCTAATAGAAAGCAGAATGTAACTGTGGGAGGAATTGTATCAGAGCAGGGTCCTGTATGAAATGGAGTCCCGCAAGGATCGGTGTTGGGGCCTTTGCTATTTCTTATATATATAAATGATCTTGATGCAGAGGTTAGTAGTAAAATAGTAAAATTTGCAGATGATACAAAACTAGGGTGTCTAGCCAACAGTTTAGAATCAACTAAGGTAATACAGGAAGACCTAAACAGCTTCCAAAAGTGGGCAGATACCTGGCAGATGACATTCAATTTAGATAAATGTAAAATCTGGCATGTGGGAAATAAGGACCTTAGACAAGACTACTTCATGGGTGGGAAAAAACTAGAATGTGCTCAATTTGAAAAAGACTTGGGAGTAATAGTTGACTCAAGCATAACAGGATCTAGGCAGTGTGCTGTAGCAGTAAAAAAGGCCAACAGGATGCTGGGATATATAGCCAAAAGTATTGAGTATAAATCTAAAGAGGTTATATTGAAATTATACAATGCCTTACTCAGACCTCACTTGGAATACTGTGTGCAGTTCTGTGCACTGCACTATAAAAAAGATATTGAAGTTTTTGAAAAGTTCAAATAAGGGCAACTAAATTAGTTCCTGGTATGAAATACAAAAGCTACGAGGAAAGACTCAAGTTATTTAACCTATTTAGACTAAGCGAGAGGAGGCTTAGGGATGATTTAATTGAGGTATTTAAATTTATAAAAGGAATCAATAAGGTTAACTATAATCGATTCTTTAGGGTGAGTTCAGTCTGTAAAACAAGAGGACATCAATGGAAACTAGTTAAGAGTAAGTTCCGCACTGATATAAGGAAATATTATTTTACACAAAGAGTTATCAATACATGGAATAGGTTGCCAGGTCATGTAGTTGAGGCAGAGACCCTTGCTGTGTTCAAGTCTAGACTTGATGCAGTTTTGGATACTCTTTAATTAAGAAATGGCAAGCTTAGTTGGGCCGAATGGCCTGTTCTCGTCATCATATGTTCTTATGTTCTTATGAACACAAACGTGACCTAACCAAACCTACAGAATTGGTGCAGCCATGCGTTCAAGAATTTCCTATACATGCAACTGATACACTACTTGTGGTTAACAGTGGCATAGGCAGAAAACCTTTTACGGGTGGGCCCAAATAAAAATGAGTGGGCCAGATTTTAAAAGGCTTGAAAGGGCTAATTCGGTTCTGCGCAGTGTGTGCATGTACACAGTCCATTCCTCTCCCCCTCACGCAGCACAATTTGGTTATTGACAGAAAGGCAGAAGGCATAAAGAGACAGAAGGAGAGGAAAAAGAGAGATATTCATAATTTGATCCATTAAAACGAAACCGGAGATGTGCTTTTACACGCATTATTGTTCCCCAGACATTATTAATAACAGGTGTATGCCTATATAGACAATAATCAAATGCTAAACCACTGCTTTGTTTCTATATCACAGTGATCTACACAATCAGTAGCCTACTGCGAATGACCACATTCCACAGTATGGCAAGAGTAATAAACATAGCTAGTCTAACAAATCCAATGATGGATAACAATCATAATGCACAGACACCAAACCAGCCACAATAATAGCCTAGCTAAAATTGAACAATTCCCTAATCAGCATAACCAACACTGCAGGTGTCAGAACTCAACTCTCTCAATGTACCGGACAAATAGTACTGCAAAACAGAGGCTACAATCATAGCTATACCATGGCAAGAATGAAAAAGTAAACATTTTATGTAGTTGATTATTCAGGCTTAGCCTACCTTTGCTGGCTTGTGAGTGGGGCAGGTATGAAATTGGCCAACACCAGGCGCAATTGTCTGGCCTTGGAGTTGAAGTGGCTGATAATTTCATCATACTCCGAACTATCCATTAGTTACCATTCAAAAAACAAGAGAGCTAGCTAGCTAAGTTGTTTAGACGAGCTGTCATTGTTCAGGATCTGTGTTTTTCGATTTGTTGTGGAGAAAAGTCTTTCAACACTTTAGGACGTGGTAGGGAGAGTTATGATAGCCCTTGACAGACATTCTATGTTGGAAATATCTAAAGGGAAAGTATTTTGATTGCTGAAGGGTAGCTCCTGTGTTCAGCATCCATTTTGCGTCTTATCTTTTGAATGAAAACGGTGAATTCTGCATCCCTGATTGAAATTCCATACAGCTCGCAAGAGGCTCTCAACAGTTCTTTAAGGTCTAAGTGTCGGATCTGAGCAAAAAGGACGTAAGCTTGCATGATCCCATTGGTCCTCTTGAAATCTGCAGCTTAACTCGGCTATCTGACTTTCGAAACTACTGTTCGACATTTCCTTAATATAAATGTTGCTCTTAATGCTGGATGTTTTCCCAATGTGGTTGTAACTACAGAATCACACAATTGGGTAGTTGTTATTCCCTTAATGCAGTGACATCCCAACTCCTCTGTTTATTGAAAAAAAGGGCTAGCTAGCTTCCCACAACAATCAGCTAGCCAGCTGCTATCTTAAGCCCCTTTCACACATGCACTGGACGCCGGAACGTATCTGGCCCTTAGCCGGAGGAGCTGTATGTGAGAACGCAAATGTCCGAATCAGTCGGACTGGACATGTGATGGACTTCGTTCTGCCAGCTCCTTAGTAAAAAGTCCACCTCATGTCGGAGTGAGCCCATGTGTGTATACAGCAGGCAATGTTCCAGAGAATCCACCGTAAGCTAGTGGGCGTGTTGATGAAGTTTCTGTCATGCGACTGGCGCAAAACTGGAAGAATACAAACATCTGCCTCGTAGTCTTTTCTTCGTGCCTGTATATTGCTTTCCACTGTTTCATTGACATTGCGGATACGTCCAAATACATGCTATTCTGAGTCCAATGATCGTTAAAGAGATAATTAGCTATAGTTATACTGTCAAAACTTGTTTCTTACGATGATCAATAACGTTGGTTAGTAGTTTATTATCTGGTTAGTAGCTAGCTAAGCTGTAGCTAAGTAACAGTGATAGGTATAGTGAGACAGGTGAACTGGTGACCTAACGGTACATAGTGAACAACAAAAACTTACATTCCTGTTATAATAAATGTATAATTAATAATAAATTATGTGTACCGGTAGCACCATTTGGACGGCTATGTGTGATTTTTTTATAGGCTACCCAATAGTACAATAGCTATGTTCGCCTTCTCCTTCTCCGTGCCACATTATGTGCCCGTACCACCGAAAGGTAAGATATTGAAAAGAAAACACTTCAACTCATGAATGCTTTTCATGAACTCGTCAACACTTTTGACTCGTGAGAATGCAAGTGGCGTCTAACTGGAAAATACCACAAGGAAATCTGGATGTTTCTAGGCGGTTTCGAATACAGCCACTGTGATTTCTGCAGCGTACTTTTTGCGCCATGTCCTGCCTCCTGCACGCTCTACCCAGGCGCTGCCCCTCACCTAAACCAAACCGGAGTATTTCCTGTAGGTGAGAACGTGTCTGTCACGGACAATCTCCTGTTGTGTGCTACATGTGTGAAAGGGCAATTCCGGCCAAGTTCCTGACCTGATTCTCCAGACCTTGTCCGGTGTTCATATGTGAAGACGGCTTAAGGCGACCGAAACCTAATGCAGGAGAGGAGGTTCTGACAGACACATATTGAATTATAGCTTTATTATTCATTAATATTATGCTACAGGACTGACCCTCATGAGGACAAAACACACACAAAGAATTTTTAATAGTATTATTTTCTATAATTTTTTTCCCTGTGGATTTGAATGGGTGGGCCAGCTGTCAATTTGGGTGTCCTTGGCCCACCCAGGCCCAGCTGTAGCTACCCCAGTGGTGGTTAATCAGTGCAGCGCTTCTCTCACAGCCGCGGTACACACAATCCGGCTGTACAATAATAGCGGCTAGGTTGCCTACTGCTTAGGAAGCCACCCCTTACACTACTGCGCATGCGCAACAAGGCTAACAATAGGACGCGGTTCTGTCTGCGACCGCAGGAGGTCTTAGGTGTGTACCATTCTGATTACACTGTACCGCATTCATGTAGAAGAAACGATGACGCTAGCTGGATTTATGGAGGGAATGATTGTTTCGTCTGCTATTTGCTCCGTAACAGTGTAGTTTCCTCTAAAAACAATGCGTGATGCTAAGGCGTTGCCCTCCACAAACAAACACTTTGTATTGGTACAAATAAAAGACTAACACAATCTTAATTAATGTGCACACATAATATGTATTGGATAAGAATGCATATCACGCTTTTCTCTCTACAGACAATTGTAATACAACCAGTTGAACCCAGGCATAGTACTTACGTAGGCACAGACACACACAATAACAACACAATACCCGGTCCCCAAGGACTTGGTCTCCCCAGCTGTTCACCCCACAGGTATTGGTGCAGTACTGAGGTGGGGGAGGTCACCACTACTTTAATATTGTCTTGTATCCTTGGCCCTATTGAGATTCTTATTGGTGGCCAAAGGATACGGACAGGTCAGAGGGCAAATGGTGACCTGGGGGCCGTCCTTGTGGGTGCGCCTGTGCCTCGGGTTACCTGTGGGGGTCCTGCTGATAAGGGGAGCAGCAGGACCGGTTTGGGCAGGTTTCAACTGGGTTGTAGACAAAGTGCCTGTGAGAGGTGGGGGTGGTGTGTACAAACAAGGACTAATGCTGCATTCCATTTGCCTCAGAAGTCAGACATCGGACCTGGGAATGACATCACAACTGAGTTGATCGCGTTCCAGTACAAGTTGGAAAACCAAAATGGACGCCTCCAGGAAAACTTTTGTTGTGCTTGCTCTTTTGGAATATAGACAACTACAGAACAAATATGAGGTCCACCTCGGCTTGCAGTATGAATGTTAAAATTAACCATTTGTTTAGAAGAGACATTATGAAGTTGTATTTGTTTGATAGTTAGTTAGCAAAGTGCATGAAAGCCAAATTAGTTAGCTAGCTACTTGTACATTCAGCTGAAAAGTACAAATACCAACTTACAAACACAAATCGAGCTAGCTAGCTACAATACAAATAAAACAATAAACGTAACAAGCTAGCTACTATCACATTTCGCTGACAAATACAAATATCCCCTTGCAAACAAACACATAGCTAGCTACAATAAAAAAACAATGAACGTAGAAAGCTAGGTAGCTTACTAGCTAGCTAATTTGGCTTTCACACACTTTGCTCAACTATCATTTTACTAATAGCTAGTTAGCTATCAAACTAATACAGCCTCATCACATCTCTTCTAACCAAATAGTTAATTTTACCACAGACACTACAAGCAACCTGTTGTGACAACTACTGTTAAGCTAGCTAGCTACCCCTGACCCGCCATTGTTGGCCACAATACCAGTTGATAACAATGCATTACATGGTATTTTGCACATACAGTCACCATAGCAACATGTTCATAGATAGACGTTGGAGAGTACTGTATGTACAACTGATTTAATAAGACACAAATAAGACAGAAGTGCTAATAAACAGTATAATACTACATCTTTCACTATTGTTGATGCCTGGAGCAGCCATCTTGGATTATGAAGTCGGGGTTGGTGAGGTTCCTCCAACTTTCCGAGTCGGAAATCCAACTTCAGGGGGCGTTCCAGTTGAAATTTCCTTCTGGGAACTTGGAAATTCCAACTTCCCAGTTGAAATGGATGGCAGCATAAGACAAAGACCCGTGGCCCTTTTCTACAGTTCCTGAGCACTGAGTAACTAACAGGGGTTATGGGAGTCTGCAATCTTGTTTTCATGTAGGGTTAGGAATATTGCTGAAGGATTATATTAACTTAAACTTGACTTCTGTATAATTTTGTTTAGGCTATTCAGGTTGACAGTAGCTTACCTCTCACTTTTTTCTTTTTTGGATGAGAGGTATTTGGTATGATGTAGAGAGGTTGTGGGAAATAAATACATCTCTATTAGATACACTATATGAACAAAAGTATTCGGACACCTGACTATTACATCAACAGGGACTCTAATGACATTGTATTCAAATACACATACTTTAATATGGAGTTTTTGCAGCTATAACAGCTTCCACTCTTCTTGGAAGGCTTTCCACAAGATTTTGGAGTGTTTGTGCCCATTCATTCTGTAGAGCATTTATGAGGCCAGGCACTGATGTTGGACGAGAAGGCCTGCCTCGCAATCTCCGTTCCAGTTCATCCCAAAGGTGCTCAATAGGGTTGAGGTCAGGGCTCTGTGCGGGCCAGTCAAGTTCTTCCACACCGAACTCATCAAACCATGTCTTTATAGTCCTTGCTTTGTGCACTGGGGCACAGTCATGTTGGAATAGAAAAGGGCCTTCCTCAAACTGTTGCCACAAAGTTGGAAGCATAGCATTGTCCAAAATGTCTTGGTATGCTGAAGCATTAAGATTGCCCTTCACTGGAGATGAGGGGCCTAGCCCAAACCCTGAAAAACAGGTGTGGCCAAATACTTTTGTCCATATAGTGTAACTTCAGTCACAGTAACCACAGAAACATGGACAGAATGGCCCCTATTATCTGAAATGGAGATGTTGTTTTGTAGCATTATCTTTATCCTATCTGTACACCTTTGTAGTGTGCGGCCAGTGCGCTCTCACCTGCACATTATCTCAGTCTTGGATCACCAGGGGCTTTGTGTCACACTGAGGCATAACCTGTGCCTATCAGGGCTTTTGTTTGTGGGGTACAGCTGAGAACCGGTCAGACATGGAGGGATTTCTGCCTCTTTAAAATCACTGCTTTGGGAATAGTGGCTTCCTGAAGGCTGGCATTGGATGTATTAAACTAACATGACTGAGTAAGCTTATTGACTTTTAACACAATAGATGCACTGCCAGAGGACCATAGGGGGAGAAAAAGAGGCAAGGATCGATGCTGTTCTTTGGCAAACCAATTAAAGTAACAGAAAAACAAAAAAATAAATAAAACTGAAATGGACCCATCAGGCTCAGACAAACATAACCCAGGTAACTTTAACAAGTGCTGATGTTTACACCAGGACATAATGAGGTTGTGAATTAAGATAATGACCAAAATTATCTGGGTGAGGTGAGACAACAGCACTACAGCCTGCTTGGACAGCTCCAGGCATAAGTGCATGACATTGTGGGACACTAGCTGATTCTTCCTTTCAAGAGTGTATCTAGGGGCAGAGGGGATGGTGTTGTGCTACAGCTGCACATTGATGTTGAGGGTTGATGCTAGCTTTTGGAAAGCTGAACAGGTTTAGTGCAACACTACTGTTTAATTAGAGCTTTCCTAATTGGGTTTGTATTGTTACACACTCAAGGAAGCTGCGTCAGTCTGTTGTGAAGCTGTACTCCTCATGAAGCTACAAGAAAGTGTTCAAGAAGAGCTACCTCCTATGTCTTAGCTAGCTAGCAATAGAGGTAACAGCATCTACCTTACGATATCTACTGGAGTCTTAAGACAGGGTATAACGGTCTGAGACAGTGCTGGTTCTATGCCAGCTCAGTATGTTTTGCTGCATCCATCTGGACCAATTAAGGTGTTCATCACCCCCTCCAATTCATGAACCCTGCATTCATCCACTTCCTCGCTCCAGACGCTCTCGCTCGCTACCTGCTGCTCCTCACCTTTTTCGTGCTCTGCACTTCCTGTTGCTCGTTCCCCGAACGCCAGACGCAAGATGCCGATCGGTTAGGACCCAGCCAGGACCCAAACCCGGAGTACTCGCCGATTTCGACACCCTCGCAAAAACTACAGATGTAAGTAGCCACTAGTTACGTACAATGGCTTCTCGCAGCTCTGTTTCTCCAATCCTTAGCTCTCCTCCCTCTCGCTGTCTCCCCTGCTCTGTGTGCAACATGTTTAGTTATTCCTTCTCCGCCATTACTACCAACTTCACCTGTGTTAAATGCGGGCTTAACGCTAGGTTGAAGGAGAAGGTAGCAGAATTAGAAGTACGCATCCGCACCTTATACGAGATTAAAGCAAGTGAAAAGTTTATAGAATCCTTTTCAGTACCGGATGCGTCAATTAGCCTTTCCCCTAGTTTAACCCCGGCAGAGCCTTTGCAGCAAGGCGAGTGGGTTACGGTTCGGGAAAATAGACGCAAGCGCAAGCCCCTGGTGCACCACTAACCCTCGGTTCACGTTTCCAACAGGTTCTCCCCCCTCAGTAACACACCTGCTGAGAAACCTGTTAAAAGAGCCCTGATTATTGGCGATTCTATTCTTAGAAACGTGAACGTAGAGACACCAACGACCATAGTCAATTGCATTCCTGGAGCCAGAGCTTCCGACATTGAAGCCAATTTGAAAGTGCTGGCTAAAGCTAAAGGTAAAAGTAAAGCGAAATACTCAAAAATTGTTATTCACGTTGGTGCTAACGATGTTCGCATGAGACAATCAGAAGTAACAAAGTTAACTATTAAATCGGTGTGCAGGATCGCTAAACAAATATCGGATTCAGTAATTTTCTCTGGCCCCATCCCCATGCGGCGTGGTGACAAGATCTATTGCAGATTAACATCACTTAATCGTTGGTTGTCTGAGTGGTGCCCCTCTAACAACGTGGGTTTTATAGATAATTGGCACAAGTTTTGGGGGAGGCCTGGTCTTTTAAAACGAGATGGCATCCACCCCTCGAGGGAGGGTGCAGCTATCATCTCTAGAAACATGGATCATAGTCTGAATTCCTCTAAACCTTGACTTATCAGGGCCAAGGCCAGGCAGCAGACTTTCTGTCCTACACAGATGTCTGCTTTTTCCCTGGAACCACCACTTAAAAATCCCATAGAGATAGTGTCTGTTCCACGACCCTCCGTCCCAAACTTCTTAAAAACATCCAGTAGGGGCATTTGTGCTGATAATTTGATAAAAATTAAGTCTGACAAACCTGAAAGTACTACCTGTAGACAAATGATCCTTAAGATTGGGTTAATAAATATCAGATCGCTACAACCTAAAGCTTTATTAATAAACAAATTGATTACTGATGACCAGTTTGATATCTTATGCCTGACTGAAACATGGCTTAAACCTAATGACTTTGTTGCTCTCAACGAATCAACTCCTCCCAGTTACTGTAATCACCAGGTCCCTCGACCTACTGGTAGAGGTGGCGGCGTTGCTGCTGTACACAGCTCCAAACTCTTTGCCACCCTTAATCCTGGCTATAACTTCCAATCATTTGAACTATTAGTACTTAGCTTTGCACATCCTGACAAGACTGCATTTCAGCTATTTACCCTTGTAATAGTTTACAGGCCACCTGCCCCTTACAGTGTTTTCTTATCGGAATTTGCCAATTTTCTATCTGACCTGGTTGTCAATACAGAAAAAGCTGTAATAGTAGGTGACTTTAATGTCCATATGGATAATGAACATGACCCGTTCAGAACAGCATTTTTGTCCATCATCGAATCCATTGGACTCTATCAAGCTGTGGACAAACCCACACATTACCGCAACCATACTCTTGATTTGGTCCTCACATATGGAGCAGACATTAACCAGGTGAAAATTATGCCACACAATCCTGTGTTATCCGACCACTATCTCATCTCTTTCAATTTACTACTAACGTGCTTCACATACTCGGAGCCTAGATTTTCTTCCAGGCGCATGTTTTGCTCTCTTACAGCAAATGCCTTTATCGACGAGCTCCCTACATCATACTACCTGCACAACGAAATCTCCTCTAGTTTATGTTCAAACCCTAGCTCAACTGAAATTAATCTACTCGTGGACAGTATCGACTCTACTTTGCGTAAAACTCTGGATGCCGTTGCGCCCCTCAAAAGGAAGAAAATCACAGACAAGAAGCTAGCACCTTGGTATAACGACCATACTCGTGCTCTCAAACAAGCTACGCGAAAACTCGAAAGAAAATGGCGCTCCACCAAATTACAGGTTTTTCTCCTGGCGTGGAAGGAAAGTCTCCTAACTTACAAGCATGCCCTCACAGCTACCAGATCCAAATATTTCTCTACCCTTATTGAGAGAAACAAGGACAATCCTAGTTACCTGTTTAGCACTATCGCCAGATTAACCAAGAGTCCTGCATCAGTTAACCCTACCATACCAGCAATTTATAGTAGCAATGACTTCATGAACTTCTTTGATAAAAATCTTAAAGATAAGAGACACAATACAAAAATTCTCATCAACTTCTGGCTCCTGCCTGGCCAGTCCCATTCCAGATTATGTAGGCATGTCTATTAGGCCCACCTCGCGCTTTGACTCTTTTATACCGATTGAATTTAGCGACTTTTCTTCTCTTATCAATTCATCTAATAACTCTACCAGCCAACTTGACCCCATACCAACTGGCTTCCTAAAACAGCTACTGCCTGCAATTGGCACACCGCTATTAAATCTTATCAACGCCTCTCTTATGTCTGGACACGTACCTCAGCCCTTCAAAGTAGCAGTTATCAAGCCTATTCTGAAAAAGCCTAATCTTGATCCCAATGACCTGTCAAACTATAGGCCCATCTCGAACCTTCCATTCCTCTCAAAAATTCTGGAAAAAGCAGTATCAAAGCAACTCTGTGCCTTTTTACACTCTAACAACATTTTGGAAGTTCGGATTTAGGCCTCACCACAATACGGAAACCGCTCTCCTGAAAGTGCTCAACGACCTTCTACTCTCCTGTGACAATGGCTGTATCTCTCTTCTTGTGCGGCTAGACCTAAGTGCAGCCTTTGATACCATCGATCATTGTATCCTCCTTGACCGCCTCAAAAACCTGGTTGGCATAAGTGGACATGCCCTATCTTGGTTTAGGTCTTATCTATCAGAACGATATCAGTTTGTCTCCATTAACAACGAATCTTCCGCTCGTTCCAGAGTAAGATATGGTATACCTCAAGGATCTGTGCTTGGACCTCTGCTCTTCTCATTATACATGTTGCCTCTTGGCGATATCATCCGTAAACATGACATTAATTTCCACTGTTACGTGGATGACACTCAGTTATACATATCAGTCAAACCCGATGTCCCTCTGAATATTTCAAACATGGAGGCCTGCCTAACAGATGTAAAGAATTGGATGGCCCGAAACTTTCTCCTCCTTAACCCGGACAAAACCGAAATATTGGTCATAGGCCAAAATTCAATCAGGAGCAAACTCACTCATTTTACACTGGACCTTGATGGTGTCTCCCTTGCCCCGAGTGCAGCCATCAAAGACCTTGCTGTTGTTATTGATCCCAAGCTCTCCTTTGAAACTCACATAACTAACACCTCTAGGACTGCCTTCTTCCATCTGAGAAATATTGCTAAAATCAGGAAAATCGTATCAATTAACGACGCTGAAAAACTAATCCACGCCTTTGTAACATCCAGATTAGACTACTGTAATGCCCTCTTGTCAGGATGTGCAAACGTCTCATTAAAACCCCTTCAGCTGGTGCAAAATGCAGCTGCTCGAATCTTAACTAAAACGAAACGCTTTGAGCACATTACCCCAATTCCAGCTTCTCTCCATTGGCTACCTATTAAATACCGGATCGTTTTTAAAATACTCTTACTCACATTTAAGGCTTTAAATGGGCTTTCACCCCCTATCTTAAGGACCCTCTTCACCCATATCTTCCGCAGAGAGCCCTTCGCTCCCAAAATGCCGGGCTTCTCACCATTCCAAGAGTGGGCAAAACTACTGTAGGCGGTAGAGCCTTTTCCTATCAAGCCCCTCTCCTGTGGAACAGTTTACCCTCTGAGATTCGGGGAACAGACTCTCTCTCCACCTTTAAGTCTAGGCTCAAAACATATCTATATAGTAAATCCTTCAGCTGAGGGACATGGCCTGGTGCTGGCGTGGATCATAGAGTCTCTGGTGGACTAAGTGGTCATTGCTCTCATGGACCCTGCGCCGTGATCTGGTGTTGACTGTCTTAGGGTCGCCCTCATGACTATGCCGGTCCCTTGCCTCCCGTCCCCTAGGTATGCTGCCATAATGTTAGCCTGCCGGGGTCTTTCCTTGTTGCACACCTTCTTCTCTGCCCCTCCTCTCCTGCCTCTCTGTTCTACATCCCTGCCATTCTTATCATCCACTAACCACTGTTTTCTGTTTGCTTCCTATCCCTGCTCCAGGCTCCTGTCCAGAGCTGTAGCCCAAGCGTCTCATCCCATTTTCCAGTCCTGCTACCTCGCTGCCCTGCCCATCAAAGCCAACTGCGTTCCAAGAACCGGACATCCTAGGAGACATTCTTATAATCACTCTACTGTTAACTACTATTGTCTGTCAATCGTAAATGTCTTAAAGTACATTGCATAATTTGTCTCTAACTCTATCTGCCCAGTGCCGGCCAGAAGCAGATGGGCCCCTCCTACGAGCCCGGTTCTGCTCAAGGTTTCTTCCTGATAGGGAGTTTTTTCCTTGCCACTGTTGCCTTAGGCTTGCTCTCAGGGGGTCTCAGGCCTGGGAACAATGTAAAGCTGCTTTGTGACAACTTGTGTTGTAAAAAGTGCTATACAAATAAAAATGAATTGAATTGAATTGAACTCCCCATCATGCTTTGTCACATCTCTCTAAGGTCTATCATAGCCAGTCAACCCCCCATCAACATCCCTCTCACCATCAGTGTCATCATTCCTCCCCAAGTCTCTTGACCTGAGTGGCTCATCTGAATATTTATATTAAGTGGCAGTCACATATTGGCTTTCACTTCTCAGTTTCAATTTCAGTCTAGCTTTATTGGCTTGAATAAGTATGCATTTGTGTTGTAAAGTAGAAAATAAATAGAACATTTATATAGAACACATACGCACTAACCAATGAAGAAGATCTACGAAAATATTCAGAATCGATTGGACATCCTCTCTCACACTCCTTGTCCCTCAGGCTGTGACATGTGGCCACATTCATGTAAGCCCTTCTCCCTAGCATGACTGATATCTTCTCTGTGCCAGTAAGCTTCTTGAAATTGGAAGGGGCCCATTTGATCTATCCTTAATGAATGTTTCACTTGCTTGTGAGTAGTTACTACATTGCAAAAGAAAATGTATCTCTGTCTTCACCTCTCTTGTTTTGTAGCAATCACAGAACCTGACTTCCCTTCTCTCTCTCTGTCTCTTTCTGTCTCTTCACCACTTCGGTCTCTCTCTCCTCACACTGTAAGGTCACATTGTTCTCTTTAATCCCCCCTCCTCCCTTAATCACAGTGGTCACAGTCCTCACACCTTTGGTATTATCATGACATGTCCTCGCCCTGTGTAATTACTTTCAGGGCTAATGGCCCTGCAGGGTCTGCTGGTGTGTGATTCTCAGCCTAGAGGGTATATACAAATATATATATATATATATATATATATATATATATGTATATACACACATATATATATATACACACACCCAGGCAAGGGAGAAGGTGTTTAATGTGCTATAATCCCTGGCACAGAAAATCCCTGAAAGTACCGATGGGCCAGCCGCTCGCCAGCTGGAACTGGGTTGTTTCCATGGTGACAGTGGACATGATAGACGTGTCTGTGTGCGTGCTTGCTGGTCCAACATGATGGCTGCCTTGCTCGGAATCTAAATAAACTGTGCTGTAATTAGTGACTCTCTTCCAGTCCCCACATCCATTCTCAGAGCTCTAAGTGGGCTTCATCTGAAGATCCCCCACACCAAACATTGTGCCATTGTTTATAAAGTGTTTATATCTTTCACAAAACAGTGAGGGATGTGAAAATGCAATTCCTTTTCTGGTTGTTTTGCTAGAAAGCATTTGTAATACTATTGTTACAGCATTGTTTTATTACCTTTGAGTTCTGATAGAGATATTTGGTATTTTATGTACAAGAGGAAGAGGCAGACTCCAAAAGGAGTGAAGCTTGTACATAGGGAACAGTGGCAGTGAGGAATGAAACAGATAGAGTAATTTACTGGGACATTGATAAATGAATGAAGGCATAAAGACATTACTTATGGATATTACTCTTTTACTGACTGCTACAGCACCATAACAGTGGGTTAGTGTGTGGAATTGGCAGCTTTGAACTTACAATGAAGCAGGAGATGATGCACAGAACATGAAAGTTAAATGTGTCTGTTGGCCGTGTGAGCAAGCTTTGATAGGTGTACTAACTGAAGTTACATACATCACTAGCATACATTATACAGTAATAACATTTTCATCCTTTATGTAAATCATGAATTATTTACACCAGAACCCATACGTACAGTCCAGTCCAACTGAAGGGTGGCTTACTTTGTTGAGCATAGTTGAGCTAACCTCTGTGTCCCTGCAGATGCAGTTGTGTACTATCTGATTGGCCTGAGTGACTTGCCCTGCGAGAGGAATGTGGGATCTTAACATATCTTGTCTCGCAGTGGCTTTATGTCCCAGTTCCACAAAGCTTAACAGTGGAGTCTGCAGGCATGAAGTGTAAGCCACACAGAAATCGCAATATTGCGTTGGTTCAATTGATCGAGAGAAAGCATCAGTTTAGCCAAACAAAGCATCCCACACATTAACATGCACAGCATATGGTCATGTGACCACAGATAACATACAAGCATATAGTCACAGCCACTATGACCATACTCAACACACAAGCACATGGTCACAGCCACTGTGACCACAGAAAACCTTCTGACTCCCAACACACAGAAAATCAACTCAGAGTATTTTACAGAACCATTACCATTAAATGTAGAACAATGTGGAAAGATAACTAGCAGCAGCACTGTTAACTGGCATCGCTGAGTTCTGCTTTATTTCTGTCCAAATAGTTACCCTGAAAGACAGATGATAGGTTACCGGTAATAATGCTGTTTTCTTGCCTTGAAGCAGATGTATCAAGGTGAAGGATGGCATGTCTAGACCATTAGTGCTTGTTTCCTTTGGCTCCCACACACACAGAAGGATTTGCTGGTTCACTAATTTAGACATCCTCTGAAGGTGCAAAGTAACATTGGCCCACTGAAATGAGAGGACATTTGTAAGAATTCCAGGTTTTTTAAATAGATACATTGGATACATTGGGACTCTATTAACACCCTGTGTTTCCTAAATGGTTTGGCAATATCATTATTGTCATCACTTATTTTAATGTCCTATTTCTAAGGTGGATATGCTCAGTAATATGCAATTATCTGATGCAATAAAGTGTGACAATTTAGACTGGAAAAAACTGTATTCCTGATTAGTTCAGGAATCATCCAACCATATTACAAAGTTTTTCGAATCAAAGCTCAGCAGTGCGCCAGTTTCCACTTTGAAGGCTTTAAAATCAGGAGGGCTGAGTCCAGTGCTGTGAGGTGACTGCCAAATGAGGCGGGAGCCCTCACCCTTCCACAGCCTCGTGCCATCTCTGCCTCTCCCCCTCCACCTACAGGTGTACAATATCAGTCAAAATACTCTTTCACTTTGAGCAGGAATGCAGCCATTTTGTGGCTACATGCACTGTTTGACTGGCCCCATGGTTGTCATGGGCATGTCCTTGTAAGCAGGATCACAAATCTGGCCAAAAATGTGGATGTTACATGCCTGAAAAAGCCACTAAGATGAGCCTCCCAAGAGTACCTGCCTAGTCCGCTATGCTGTAATCCAGCTGAAACCACTTGGAGAGGCTAAATGCCCACCCTATGTGTAAACAGTCCACTTGCAGGCAATGGGGGAGGGGATTTCTTGGAAATCTCTGTATCTGTCAGTTGGCAATTGTACACAGGTGTGGTATTGGTTAGTAAACAGTAGTGCACTTGCACTCAGGGTTAATGATATGAACGGCAGTGGCAATCAAAGCAGTATGCACAGCACACTGTGGTCTTATTCTGACACATCCTTCTTCCACAACACATGGGATGGCACCAGGATAAATGAGATACGATATAAAAAAAGAGAGAAAAAGTCCCAGATTTTTAAACTCATAACTTGAACTTGGCATTGAAAAGCTCCTCTTTTCTAGCCAGAAAGACAGAGTGCCCCCAGGTTGTTCAGGGTAGTTGATACTTTGGGACATTTAAAGGTCTTCTCAGTGTCGTTGATGTGCCTGTAACTCCAATGAGGAATGGAAGATGCTGCAGTGAAACTCTATCCATCTCTGCTTCTGTACTCACTGCACAGCTTTCTGCATGTGGGGAATTTATTTATTTACCTATCTGTTTAATGTTTTTCGTTCCTACTTCATGCGGCCCTGTTCTTGGAATTGCCAGTTGTGCATTATGCTCTCTTGTATTTTCAGATTTTGTGTGGCCACATGCCAACATGTTGTTTTTTTTTTGCTGTGTAGCCATGGTGAGTTTTTATGGACACAGAAAGCTGTAATAGGCTAACAAAGATATAAACAATGTCTTTCCTGGTTGCGGTTTGTGCCAGTGTAATTGCTTTATTTTACATTACATTATTTTATTATGGTCATTTAGGAGATGCTCTTATCAAGAGTGACTTGCATAGGTTACAGTTTTATCCATTTATACAGATATATACTGAGGCACATATGCTCTGGCAATTAAATAGAAAAAACTTTGAACTTTGAATTGATTCAAACTAGCAACCTCTCAGTTGTGAGCCCTGCTCTTTTCCACTATGCTACACTGCCCCCCTACCTCTTATGGAGTGAAGAGCAGCTAGTAAATGAATAGGGACTGCAGTGGCAGGTGTGGTTAAGAGCACCTCCTACAGGATTAATGTTGGACTGTTTCAGGGCAGGCAGCTTTCCCAGTTTTATTGAATGTGCAAATGATAACTCTTGTCTCAGGACCTGGGGACTGGGCAAAGGTCATTTCCAAGGAATAGGTGAGTCATTGCTGATGGTAGTACAGACAGCAACACCTGTTGATGTTAGCTTGTGCATGGTTTCTGTGGGCCACTTAGAGTGGTATCCCAGGCCAGATGCCAAAGCCTTTACAGGAATACAGCAGCAGCAGGGGAAATTCTGGGGAATTTGGTCCATCTCTCAGCAGTGGATTCCAGCATCAAGAGTCTAAGGGGAGTCAGAGCGTGCCCTGATATTCACCACAATCTGTAGGAGATGCCAGCTCCTTATAGGAAATTACATTTACATTTAGTTACTTAGCAGAGAGTCTTATTCAGTGACTTGCATAGGTGTCCATCCTTACAGGTTGTTCATTTATACAGCTGGATATTTACAGAGCTGATTCTGAGTTGAGGTCCTTGCCCGAGGGTAAAATAGCAGTGCCCCAGCAAGGAATCAGACCAGCAGCCTTCGGGATATGAAAGAAACTGCTGCCCTTACTTCCTGGTTTAATGTTACAGGAAGTGCTGCCATGCTTTGTAGTGTCACATGCTTTTAAAGATATCTTTTCTCTAATCCAGAGCAGGCCCTGACCAATTTGATGCCCTAGGCAAGATTTTAGCTGGTGCCCCTTGCATCGCAGCCAATTCCACCACCAGAGTTAATTGTGGTTTTAAATCATTCTTTAGAATAGAATAGAATAGAATAGAAAGCCTTTATTGTCATTATACAAAGTACAATGAGATTTAAAGCTTCTCTATACAGTGCACACATAACTTAAACATAGGGAAATATACAATAAGACTAAGTAAAATATAAAACTATAGTAGAATATAAAACTATAAAAGTATAAAATATAAAACTACAAACAACTGTACATAAACTCTGCAAAGGTTGTGCTAAAGTGACTGAGTGGCTAGATATGCAGTTTGGAAGGAGACAACTAAAACAGATTGTGCAAAAGGGCAGTTAACAGGTAGTTATGGTATAATAGTGCAAATCTGTTATGATAAGTCAGTTCAAGTTCTTAGCAGCTTTGTGGTGGTGATGACATTGCCAGTGGTGAGCGGGCATGTCAGTTTCTTAGTGCAAACTTGAGTTGAGTATGGAGACAGCTCTTGGGAAGAAACTGTCTCTGAGTCTGTTTGTTTTGGCTGATATGGCTCTGTAGCGTCTGCCCGATGGCAGCAGGTTGAAGAGGTGGAAGCCGGGATGTGTATAGTCCTTTATGATGCTTCTGGCCCTGCCTAGGCATCGGGAGTTGTAGATGGTGGTTAAGGTAGGTAAAGGGCAGCCAATAATCTTTTGTGCGATGTTGGCTACCCTCTGCAGTCTGTGCCTGTCAGCTCCTGTGCAGCTTGAGTGCCACTTTATGGCACAGAACATAATGGTTTTGTTTTATGGTCAGAACATAACAAACACCTGCCAACATTTCACAAATCTGAGGTAGAACATTCAAAACAATTATAATGATAAAATCTTTTTTCAACATCAAAATATGCATGAGTAAAATTAAGTAAAATCCTTTTTCAGTCCTTTTTCCTCAACAAAATAAATATCTTACTAGAAAAATTAAGTGCTGCAGTGTGATACAGCACACATGTAAGATGGCTCAGACTGCAAAGTGTTTTAAAGGATAATGTCAATAAATAAAACAATAAATAGACAAAGAAATCTTAATTCTGGTCAGCATGCCAAACATTTTGTACAAAGGGGTTGAAACATTTTGTAAGTGTTTTAGCCGACAATGTAAACAAAATAAATAGACAGAAGAAAAATCACTGTGGTCAGTATCTTCTGTACAAGTTTTAAATAAGCAAAGCCATTACCCTACAAGTTACGGGCAAGAAAGACAAGTCTGTCTACAGTCTCAGGTTTTAAAGCTGCCTTGTGACAACTGATAAGCTTCTTGAATCCCTCATTTTTGACAGTGCTAATGGGAAGCATATCTTTTGCAATGCAATATGCAATTGCATTTGTGATGTATTTGTGTCTTTTCGTTTTTTTGTCGTAAGGCACGGTGCTGGAAAATGCTGATACGATCGCTTGCTGCTGGTTAGTCGCACTGGGTACTGGCCTGGTGCTTGTCGAGGGTCCACTAACAACACTTGTTTGGAACTGTAATTTCTTACTTTCTGCCTGTTCTAATAGGTGATATTATTTCAAACAGGGTTCCCACCCATTTTCACTGACAAGATTTCAAAACTTTTCCATGACTTTTCAGTGAAATTTCCAATGAAATTTACATGACCTTTCACTACCTACAACTACACAAAATTGCATACTTGACTCCACAGGTTGGGCCTAATCATTAAATGACAATTAAACAACAACCTTTTCCATTCACGTAATGTCAGTTATTTTCATATTCGCTTCAAACATTCAAAATACAAACACTGCAATTATATTGTTCTTTATTAAGCACTTTGGTATAACAAAGTATGGCACTGACTTTCTAGTATCAGGGAAAACAACTGATTTGCTGTTACACAGTTATGACTATTAACGACACAAAAAGGGCTCTAACCAAAAACATGTCATGTCCAACCAGATGTGATAGAATTGCCGAAGAATTCTACACTGTACTTCAAGTACTTACTGTGCATAGTAGTACATCAAAGTATGGCACTAACTTTCAAGCATCAGAGAAAACAACTGATCTGAACAAAAAACATCTCTTGCCCAACAAGATGTGACATACTACACTGTACATCAATTACTTACTGTGCAAATACAGCTTTCTTTTAAAGTTATTATGAACAGACTCACAAAAGAGAAAATGTTGAGCTCCACAATATATTCTTTAACAATTAAATTATTTCTGTAACAATTACGTATTACCTTCACATAAGAAAACAAAGCAATTCAAGTTTACACTCAAAAATTTAAGTTCACATTCATCGACCAGGACTACTACTTCACTTTTTTGAATTTCTCCTCAATGTCCTTGTCTAAATCTGACAGGCCTCCTCTCTTGTTTTTAGCTGAGTGTCGCAGGCTATTTGACTTAACAATAAATGTCATATTGCGTGTTGCCTCTGCCTTCTCTGCCAATTCATCAGCAAACTGCTCAAGCTGTTGAATGTCAGACTCAAGGCGCTTTGTTTTTTGCTTCAGTTCTTGGAGTTCATCCGCCAAGCTTCTCTTTTTGTAAGATTTTGATTTGTTTTTATTTTCTTTCCTCTGATTATCAAGGTATGCAACATACCTCTGTCTGGCGCTTGAGGCAGTCATTTGAAGCTCATTGGTGATGGTCACTTTCTCAAGGCCACCAGCTGCCCTGATGCTATCAGCAATCAGGCGCTGTGCAACTATTGAATCTTCCTTCATATTCTCCACCATGACTTGTTTATTCACTGAAAACCCTCGCTCCACACTGGCTTGTCCATGAGACCTGACCAAGAGAATTTGGATCACATCCCAAAACTCTGTCATCACTGAGAGACACTGCTCGGCTAACCTGGAATTTCTTATGTTTAAGTGTAGACCTTTTTACCTGCCGAGGGAGTTTACTTCCACAATAATAGCCACTACTTATAACCCCCCAGATGCTAATGCAAAGCTTGCTATAAAAGAACTACATGCAGCTATTAGCAAACAACAGACTGCGCATCCAGAGGCTGCTTTTATCGTTGCGGGTGATTTTAATCACTCCAACTTGAAGGCAGTGCTGCCTAAATTCTACCAGCATGTTTCATGCCACACCAGAGGAAACAAAACTACACAAACATAGCTGGATATACATATGCATACAAAGCTACCCCCCTCCCCCACCTAGGACAGTCAGACCTCCTTTCTTTGTTTCTCACCCCCAAGTACTCACCACTCATCCAACTTGTGAAGCCATCAGTGAGGACCATCAAAGTGTGGCCTGAAGGGACGGACTCTGTACTACAGGACAGGTTCCAACGCACAGACTGGAGTATGTTTGCCTCCCAGGCTACCTGTGACTCTCACACGGACATTGACATCTACACCTCTTCTGTGCTGGATTATATTAATACCACCATTGAAAGCGTCACTACCCAGAAACAGATCACCACATACCCAAATCAGAAGCCGTGGATGAACAAGGAGGTCCAGCTCCTGCTGAAGCCGCCTTTTATCCAGGGCCAACTGAGGAGGGGCATCAAGAAGGCCAAGCACTGTTACAAGTTAAGGGTCGAGGAACACCTCACCAACTCCGACCCCCAACGTATGTGGCAGGGCATCCAGGCCATCAGAGACTACAAGCCCAGCAACGCCACCCCGACAACCACTGATGTCTCCTTCCTCAACGAGCTAAATGACTTCTATGCTCGCTTTGACCGAGACAACCAGGAGACAGCTTCTAAGATCAGACTCCCTGCAGACCACCAGCCCCTCACACTTTCCACCACAGAAGTCTATGCAGCACTGAGCTGGATCAACGCACGCAAGGCTACTGGCCCTAACGGCATCCCTGGACGCGTGCTCAGGACATGTGCTGGACAGCTGGCTGGGGTTTCTACGGACATTTTCAACCTGTCCCTCAACCAGGCAGCTGTGCTGACATGCTTCAAGACCACCTCCATTGTGCTAGTGCCTAAACAGTCCACCCCAATGTGCCTGAATGACTACCGCCCTGTAGCGCTCACGCCCATAGTTATGAAGTGCTTTGAGTGACTCGTCCTGGCACACCTAAAGACCTGTCTCCCATCCACTCTGGACCCCCACCAATTTGCCTACCACAGGAATCGGAGCACGGAGGATGCTGTCTTCACAGCATTGCACTCTGTCCTCACGCATCTGGAGAATAACAACTCATATGCAAGAATGCTGTTCATGGACTTCAGCTCAGCATTCAACACCGTCATCCCGTTCAAGTTAACCACCAAACTTCAAGCTCTAGGCATCAATACATCTCTCTGCAACTGGATCTTGAACTTCCTGACCAATAGACCTCAGCATGTTAAGTCAGACAACACTTGCTCCTCCACCATCACACTGAACACCGGCGTACCACAGGGCTGTGTGCTGAGCCCGTTCCTCTACTCCCTCTTCACCCACGACTGCAGGCCTGTATATGGCTCCAACACCATCATCAAGTTTGCAGAGGACACCATGGTGATCGGCCTCATTAGTGACAGCGATGAGACAGCCTACAGGGAGGAGGTAAAGAACCTGGCAGCATGGTGTGCTGACAATAACCTGCTCCTTAACGCAAAAAAGACAAAGGAAGAAAGGAGGCACGCTTGACCCCATCCACATTAACGGGATGGCTGTCAAACGTGTCTCTAGCTTCAAGTTCCTGGGGATCCACATTTCGGAGGACCTGTCCTGGACCACCAACACCTCCAGCCTGGTCAAGAAGGCTCACCAGCGCCTCTTCTTCCCGAGGACACTGAAGAAAAACCATCTCTCTTCAGCAATCCTGGTGAACTTTTATCGCTGTGTGAGAGCATCTTGACCAGCTGTATCACAGTCTGGTATGGGAACTGATCGGTTTCAGACTGCAAGGCATTGCAGCGGGTGGTGAAGACTGCCCAACGCATCACAGGGTCTCTGCTTCCGGCCATTGAGAACATACAGAGGATACGCTGTCTACGTCAAGCCCAAAGCATCATCAAGGACTCCTCCCACCCAGCTCACAAAACTGTTTTGTCCTCCTACCTTCTGGGAGGCGCTTCAGGAGCCTCCAGTCCAAGACCAGGAGGTTCAGGAACAGCTTTTTCCCCACAGCTGTCTCCTTATTGAATTCTGTCCCCCGCTGACTTCCCTACACCACTACGCACATCTCATTGCCCCTCACATCCTTATCCCCCTGGCCGGGACCGACTTTAATACTGTTAGAATGGTGGTAGGGGCACAAACGCGGACCACAGGGTATTCCGGTTCCAGGCGTTTTATTGAAATCGACAGGCGGTTCGTAATTCCAGAGACAGGCAGGGTTCGAAACACGGAGAAGCAGTCCGGGAGCAAATCCAGAATCGGGAGTCGGGGCAGACAGGGTCAGGAACCAGGCAGGTGAGTGGTAGCAATCAGATCCAAAGCGGCAGGCAGAAATTGTAGTCAGGAAACAGGCAGGAATGGCAATGCGGCAAATGATCAGGGAAACTAAAGCGGGGACGAGACAGGTAACAAACACTGAAACGAACTAGCAACGAGACAGAGACAATCAGGGATATATATAGCTGGGGTAACAAGGAGATGGGATGCAGGTGAGCAGGCAGGCAGGTGATGGTAATGAGGAAATCAGGTGGGCGGGGACCAGGCTGGGAGCGGGGCGGGGGCTGGAACGCAAGGAAAACAAGAGTACATGGACAAGGAGAAACAAAAACACCGCTTAAGGGGGAGGAGCTCTGACAGTACCCCCCCCCCCTACGGATGCCCCCAGGCGTCACGCTGGGTTCCCCAGGGTGCCGGCGGCGGAAGTCTCGGATCAGGGCAGGATCCAGGATGTCCCTGGCAAGAACCCAGCATCTCTCCTCGGGTCCGTAGCCCTCCCAGTCCACCAGGTACTGGAGACCGCGCCCTCGACGCCAAACCCCCAGCAGACGGCACACAGTGTAGGCTTGGGCTCCGTCGATCAGGCGGGGAGGCGGAGGAGTCCGGAGAGCAGGCCAGAAACGTGAAAGGTCGGGTGGATGTGACGAAGAGAGAGAGGGAGCTTAAGCCGGACCGCCGTGAGGCTGATCACCTTGGCGATGGGGAAGGGACCAATGAATCGGGGAGCCAGCTTGCGGGAGTCCACCTTGAGGGGGATGTCCTGGGTGGAAAGCCACAGACTGATGGTGGCGCCCAGTAACCTGCAAAAGGCCCTCCAAAAGTTGGACGTAAATTGTGGTCCGCAGTTGGACACCACATCGGAGGGGAGACTGTGCAGCCAGAACACATGTGTGACCAGCAGCTGAGCGGTCTCCCTGGTGGAGGGCAGCTTGGGTAAGGGGACAAAGTGCACGGCTTTAGAAAACCGGTCTACAATGGTGAGGATGGTGGTGTTACCGTCGGATGGGGGCAGGCCAGTAACGAAGTCCAGGGCGATGTGGGTCCAGGGCTGTCTGGGTACAGGCAGGGGTTGCAGCAGCCCAGCAGGGGGTCGGGTGGAGGTTTTGTTCTGGGCGCAGACCGAGCAGGCAGTGGTGAAGCTCCGGATGTCCTCCGTCATGGTGGGCCACCAGAACCACCGGCTAATGAACGCCGCGATGCGCTGGGCTCCCGGGTGGCCAGCGAGCTTGGACGAATGCCCCCACTGCAGGACCTGGGAACGAATGGGCTAGGGGACAAAAAGGCGGTTAGGGGGGGCAAGAGCTGGGACCTGGTTCGTTCTGGAGGGCGGCGCGGACGGCGGTCTCGACGTCCCAAAGCGCCGCCGCGACAATGCATCGTGCGGGCATGAAGGTGCTGGGCTCCTGGGTGTCTTCGGCCGGAGCATGCTGGCGGTAGAGGGCGTCAGGCTTACCGTTTTTAGAGCCTGAGCGGTAAGATAGGGTGAAATTAAAACGGGAGAAGAACAGGGACCAGCGGGCTTGTCGGGAAGTCAGGCGCTTAGCCGATCGGATGTACTCAAGGTTCTTGTGGTCAGTCCAAACCAGGAACGAAATACTCGCCCCCTCCAGCCAGTGCCTCCACTCCTCAAGCGCCCGTTTGATAGCCAGTAGCTCCCAGTCGCCGATGTCGTAATTACGTTTTGTGGGCGTGAGGTGGAGGGAGAAGTAGGCGCAGGGGTGGAGTTTGTTGTCAACAGGCGAGTGCTGGGAAAGGACAGCCCCCACTCCCACGTCTGAGGCGTCAACCTCCACTACGTACTGACGAGCAGGGTCAGGCTGGGTTAGGATAGGCGCCGAGGTGAACCGACCTTTCAGGTCGCGGAACGCCTCCTCGGCTGCTGGGGACCAGGTGAACCCCCGATTGATGGACGTAAGGGCGGTGAGGGGAGCCGCTACCGTCCGTAATTGCGGATGAAGCGGCGATAGAAATTGGCAAAGCCGAGGAATCACTGCAGCTCCCTGCGGGAGGTGGGGCGAGGCCACTCCTCGACTGCGCGAACCTTCTGCCGATCCATGCAGATACTTCCCGCCGTGATGACGAAGCCTAGGAAGGAAGTGGTGCTCTGGTGGAAGGCGCACTTCTCCGCTTTCACATACAGGTGGTTTTCGAGCAGACATTGGAGGACGCAGCGGACGTGCTGTACGTGTTCTGGCAGGGAGCGGGAGTAAATCAGGATGTCGTCCAGGTAGACGAACATGAACCGGTTCAGCATGTCCCGAAGGACGTCGTTGACCAGGGACAGAAACACGGCTGGTGAATTCGTTAACCCGAACAGCATGACCAGGTACTCGTAGTGACCGGATGGTGTGTTGAACGCCGTCTTCCACTCGTCCCCCTCTCGAATCCTGCCAGTTGGTAGGCATTGCGGAGGTCGAGTCTGGTGAAGATGGTGACCCCTTGAACTTTGTGTTTTCGTTAGTATAATAATGTGTTTTTCAGCTTATTTTGCATGACAATGCCACGAAGAGAGCCTTGCTTCAGAAAAGATTAATCACTGTCAGTAAATCCAAGGTGTAACTTCATCGAAAAGACACAATACTAAGCTTTATCTACATATACATGTCAGGAGTTCCTCCTGACATGACCGCGCTGCACTCCCTGGGAGAGCGAGGGGGCTCGGGATGGAATAATTGGCAATTGACGGTGTTCGCTGCCTGGTGTGTGCTCCGCACCTGTTGCCTGTCTGTAAGTAATTTCGCTGGGACTATTTAGGCAGGTGAGTGGAAGTAGCACGCCAGAGACGCTGACGGAGGTTGCCACACGGGATTTTAGCGTGGAGCCAGGTTTTTTGATTTCTTTTATTTTCTTTTGAACGTGCCGGCACGGCTGAGTTTAGGGTTTATTTTGGTTTGCTGTTTTTTTCTTTGAGCTCTGGGAGTCGCGACCCAGAGCGGGTTTTGAGTTTGCTTTGTTTAATTTCTTTTGGTTTTTGCTTTGGTGTGCTGGATGCGCGAGTGTGTTTGTGCGTTTTAGGCGGCTTCAGAAGAGCGGCGACCGAAGGGGCTCTAGCGGTGAATCCCTGAGGGAG
This sequence comes from Megalops cyprinoides, assembly GCF_013368585.1. Taxonomy (NCBI): domain Eukaryota; kingdom Metazoa; phylum Chordata; class Actinopteri; order Elopiformes; family Megalopidae; genus Megalops; species Megalops cyprinoides. The sequence continues at coordinate 2,776,295 of NC_050596.1, read as the reverse complement.
CGGGGAAAACAACGCTTGGTTCCGGACGCAGCCGGGGTCGAAGAGAGTCCCCACCCCGTGGAAGCGCGTGCTGGGGAGGTGGATCCCCTAGCTGGAAGGGAGGTGGCACCGCGGAACCTCAAGAGAGTGCGTGGGTCACCAGCACGGGGTGGAGAGGGAGGGCTGACCGGCTGCTGTTCTGTGTCTCCCTCAGTGCGATCCCGCGGAGCCGGCGGAGTTACTGCCGGGGAGAAGACGTGGGTCGCCGCCGGAGCCGCCAGCCCCCGCAGGAGTGACGCGGGGGCCTTGTCTGGAGTTTATTTAATTTTTTTTGTTTTTTTGGGACGTAGGCGAAGCCCGGCAGTGTGGCGCGGGCTGAGCTACGTCCCCATTTATATTTTCGTTTTGTTTTGTACGTCTTGTGTGGTGTGCGTGCGTGTGCGTGCGTGCGTGTGAGGAGCCTCCCCCGCAGCGGCAGCACTTCCCCCTCGGTGGTGAAATTGAGTAGTCCTCTCTCTCCCGGCGTCCAGGTGGGCGGGGACGCCAGATCACGGGTGGTTGCAGTGAGGCTAAGTGTGTGTGTGTGGGGATTCCTTTTTTTTCTTTTTTCTTTTCTTCCTTTTTTTGGTGTGAACGGCTGGGTAGCGTTCCCGCCTGTTTGTAGCCGGGGAGGGCAGACAGGGGTGGACAGAAGGATAGGGGGAAGGGCTTCGTTGGGAGAGGGGTAGCGGCGTCTCAGATTTTATGAATTGTGTTGTTGTGTTAAATTTGTGTTTTTTTAAAAAAAGGAATAAAGAGTTGCTACTACTCACCTTGTCCTGGCATTCTTGTGGCGGGCGGATCCCTAGGAGGGCGAACTATTTGGGCATAGTGTCACTCCTGACATACAAATCTTTGCTGACCTGACATTGATTGAACTTTTCTGAAGCATTAAAATATTGTTGTCCGGGACACCGTGAGCCCGGTGGCTGTATGGCCTAAGGCACACCGTGAGTTTGCGCTACTGTCAGACGTGCACCCATTCTCTCTCGCGTCGTAGCGGCAGAGATCTTTAATCCCTGTGAGTATAGGCGGTCCTTCAGTGTGGCCCAGGACACATTCGCATACACACTGCTAAAAGAATGTGGCCATATGCAGCCCAGACCACCTCTGAATGTGGTCTGAGCGATCGGATCTCAATGCATCTTGGGTGCATTCACACCTGTACTTAGAGCTGTCCACTTGTGATCGGATCACCCAAGACACATGTTAATGCCAGGTGTGAACAGGGCCTCTGATACATTTAGCCTGAGGGCAAAACCTGTAACTAGATTTTATTGTTCAAAGCATCACATCCCCACACGGTAGATAAAAATACTCTAAACATACTCGATACTGATATGAAGGTGTACTACAGTATATTGGACCCATTTAACATGTGAATTACAGTTACAGGATATATAGATCTCACCCACAATGGTCAATTGTTCCACCTCTCCAAAAAGGTATAGTGAAATGTTAAAAAAAAAAAAGTAATTGTGGTGCAGACTAACTTTGGGCTTTAAGACCCTACATGTTAAATTACATTTTTCTAGTATTAATAGGCTACTGTAGAACTAATGCATTTCAATATACAAAGAGACAAAGAGAAATAAGACATATACTCCATTTGTCAAAAAATCATTTTCAATATCACAGAAAATTATTTAGAAGGCTTCCCTTTGAGTAACTCGAACATGTCTTCAGTCATGAAGGGAGCATGGGTCTATCCGTTTGGTAGGCAGTCATGAACGGCACGACCTGCTTAGCAATGCTTCCAAATACTGCAACCCCCACACAGAAAAGCTGGTCAGAAGCACGCTTCTTCACCTCTTCATAAGATTTGCATTTTGGTTCTGGGATGTCACCTCGGTTCGCTGCTTCAACATAATGCTGCACATTTGGCCACATAAAAAGTGCTCTGTCGCACACATTAATGTTGTCAATCCAGCAGTGCTGGCAAAATTTCAGCATGAAGGTGTCACTGCCTGTGGCTTTGGTGTAGTCTTCTCCACGGGCTGGACTATCTTTGAAAAGCCAATACATGCTGGATAGAGTATGGTCTATCTCCCACCCACTTGCCTTTGAGCCATCACGGAAGGCATTGTGCATTATGTGTAGTCCACATGAGCCAATATTTAGGAGAGATTTGTCCCCATCAAAGAGCAGTTCTGTCTGTATCCGGTCGAATATTTTCCAGTTTACACTGGGGCGTCCATAGATATCTGAACTAAGTTTTTCAATCCGATGCACCAAGAACTGAACTCATTTGTCAACATCTCGAGCAGTGGCATGACCAAAAAACTCTGAGCAAAGATATCTTGTCTGCACCTTTCCAAATTTGCACATGCAAGTCCATCTGTTTCCATTGCAATTCATGGTTCAATGACTCATCAAATAAAACACAATATCCACTTTGTCTTGATATCTCTTTGACGAGGAGAGATTTAAAGTAAGGTGCGACACCGAATGTGTTGAGGTAGACGGCCTTGGTGCTCCCACATGAGAACTGTCCAGCGATCTCACTGTCAGGCCATGTACAGCAGCTTAAATACTACATATACATTTATTCCATTATGTTTGCTTGGGATCCTCAATATCACTGTCTAACAGGCCTGACCTATGTGTTTTCTTTTTCAGGATGAGTTAAACAGCATCAGGAACATCTGGAACATGCATCGCATCCGCCCCTCTACAAACACAAATGTATGCTCTGGCATACCTGATGTGATGTACGTGGCATCACATTTGTGGGGAGCTGACGATCTTCTTGTTCCTGTTAATGAGGATGATTTAACTGTGTGTAAAGCAAATTGCATATTCTTGAGTGCAGTTCCATGCAATTCTGATAAATTTAATTTCTGCACGAATGTGATGTTGGAGAGGGAATTGGAGTTTGCCTCAAGCTCTTCACAGGCACTGGAATTGTACATTACTTTGCAGGACATTGTTCATCCACTATTAATTGAGTAGGGCTCTGTAGAGAAGCCTGACAAACAGACATCCGTTTCACCTGTGATTACAGTAATCCTGAAGAATATTAGGATAGGATCTTAATCTATTTATTTTGAACACATTATGTAAGCCCCAATTTAAAAAGACAGTAGAAAATAAGTAAAGCACACATAAGATGACTTCTGCAAGAACACAACATTGTCTATAGTTTAAATTGCATTGCTTCAGTTCAACAAGTTTATCGTTTAAATTGCATTGCTTCAGTTCACCAAGTAACAAGGGGTATAATATCAAAAAAGTAAAAAAAAAACAAAAACAAAACTGTTGGCTTTTAAACTAAAAAATCTGCCCAATATGTAAAACACCACACTGCACATGGCTGAGAGGAAAAAATATTTTGTGCATGATAAAATGTGAACACAACATTGTTTAAATTGCATTGCGTCAGTTCACCAGGTAATTTTTTCAGCATAACTGAAGAATAAAGGGCATAATAAAGTTCAAAAACTGTTGGCTCTTAAACTAAAATAATCTGCCCAATATGTAAAATCCTACACTGCACATGGTTGAGAAAAGATCATAATAAAAACAAGTTATATGTTTGCTAAATTAAAGGCTATTCATGTTTTATTTCACAACTGCTTGTTTTGACCACTTGTGTGAGATATTTAAACAAAAGAAGGTTGAAACCAGTTAAATCCAGCAATGTTTACATAATTGGTGGTTCATAAAGAAAATTTTTTTTACACATTCATGCAATTTTCTATAACAATATAAACTGAGTTGTTTAGTATCATAACAGCTTATCAAGTCCTCACCTTGAGGCAATGCAGTTTTTTCAAAAGCTAACCAAACTACATATTGAATTCTGTAAACTGACCATATCTAGACTATAAGAGAATCTACACTATATCCATTACCCATACAGAACTAGTCAGCACACTATTGAAATCATTTCTGAGGTCTGGGTAACTGTAATAACCAACAGGCAATTTAAAAATGCATCCACATGTGTGAGCTTGAGGCCTGCACTGAAAATCAGATGTGTCAATGAACTCAACTTTAATTCGATTCCCCACCAAATTCGATCCGGTGCAAAACCTCAGGAAGTTCTGTAAAGTCTGATGGTCACCTTCAACAATGTAACGCTTCAGATGGCGAGCAACTGCATGCTGTACTGCTGTCATCTCGTCTGGGAATTGGATTAGATCTTTCACTGTCTTCAAAGCTGGGTTTTTGAGCTTTAACAGTTCATGCAGCCGTTCAACAGGGAGAGTGTGCGCTAAGGTACCAACTATGGGGCGCCAGCATTCAATGATGTACATTGGCGCTTGGATTATGCACTTGTGACCATCTGTGAGAGTAATGGGACTAGATTATCTTCATTTGGAACCTGATGGCACTCATGCACATCAAGGAGGTCAAGCAGAGTCTCCATTTCAACAGAATCAAAGTCATCTAAGGCACTGAGAAGAACCTGTCTCTCCTGCTCTGACACATACTGTAAGAATCCATCCTGGTAGCTGCTGACTGCTGTTCCATACAGTACCTCTTCAAGGAATGGGGCTGCTAGCTGCACTGGTAGTATCCAGCATGTTTCCATCCTAAACCCAGGACTCTTGCAACAGCCTGCCGTTCTTCAATTTGAAAATTGTACCTTATAAAAGGCACTTTTGCACCACGCCCCAAGGTGCATCTTTCATAGAACTCCATCCAGAATTCAGTCATGCAATCTCTAAACAACCCTACTCTTTCTCCCTCTTCAAGCTGACCATTATGTATATTTCTGACCCTAAAACATCTGGATCTTGGAATGCCTTAATAAGATCAGTAAGACAGTACCCTCTCTGTATGATTAATGTGACACTGGGCGCATTGTCACTGTCTGTCTCTAATTCAGGGGAAGACTCTTGTCCACCAAGAGTCTGCTGAGGTTGCAGCATCTGAGAGCTCATGGGTGGTGATTCAGATGTTGTGGTTAGGTCGACAGCAGATTCTCCTACTAACGAGTACACTGTATGAGATTGCACTGATTCACTGGCTGTTGTAGAGACATTGTGCATTTGGCCTATTCCTGTAACTCTAGATTCTACCTCTGCAACTAATGGATGGCTAATTAGAGGGGGTTCAGGGTCACTGACAGGCTGTGCTAATGGAGATGAATCAACAGGGGGAAAACTGTAGAACAAGAGACACTGTGACTGGGGAAGCCTCATTTTCTGCTAGTGTGTACTGTCCAGACCAAACTTCTGTGTCATCCATGTGATTGTTTGTTGGAATGTCAATGTTGACAACACAGTCATTTCCTGGTTCTATGTACTGCCTGGTCTCAAGTGAACTTCCTGCAACATCTGCCACTGGAGATGAGCTCAGAGGGGTATGGGGATTGATTTCTTCCTCTACCTCTACATCCCTTAACTTAGTGCAGAGATACAGTCGTAGTATTCGAACTCAATTTAGGCTGTACAGTTGCTCAACAGTGTTTGAAACCTCCACTTCAATCTGTGAGGAATGAATTTCAGAATGATAACATGAATGTCATATGTCTGGTTCTTCCACCTTTAATCGCATTAACCTGCTTGTACTGTTGTTGTTTTTTCTGCAGGAAGTACACCTGTTGTAGTTGCTAGACTCCAGTGTAGCCGAGTCAGTATATGGTCTCTCCTTGAACTACTGGCTGTGCTGCTTCTCCTACAAAAGGCCACTGTAGCTATTCGGTCTCCTGATTTAGGAATGTACTTTGCCAGGTCACCATCACTCATCAGTGGTATCACGGATGGATCAATCTATGAGAAATAAGTTAGCATGGAAGAAAAAAGTTATCATTTAATATAAATTAATAAATCACAGCTTCATATGCTAGTTTATCATTTTATCAACACAACAGCTGACTGGACTTTAAACACAATAACCTCTAATGTTTTTTCCAACATGTATAGGCTAAACTATGATCTGAAGAATCGATCTGCCTTATAGTCTACGAACATACAGACCACTTAGGCCTATTGTTTTTAAAATAAATTAGACAAAGTCATCAAGAATAGTCTAGGCCCGGGGTCGGCAACATTTACTATCCAAAGAGCCATTTTTGGCCAGAAAGAAAAAAAAATCTGTCTGGAGCTGTAAAAAATATTTGAGCCCTTTAAATGCATTATTAGTCTAAATTAGCCAATCAACATTACTAACAGATCTAAATGAGCATTCATTCATATGTTTTACCAAAAGTTGGCTGCGGTAGTCTATTTATGATAATTTGGTACTCTAACTTTGCATTTCCTATATTTACAAACATTGCGGCACGTGAGCACTAGCTGGTGGCAGAAAGCCACCGGGCAGTAACCAGTACCATTAGAAAACTGACCCCTCTCGACAGCATCTTTTATTGTGTTATCATCATGTAATTTTGCATTTTATAATTTTTACATGAATGTATATTAAATAATATCTGTTTACAGTAACGACTCTGTGCGCCTACAATTTAAAGAAATGTAAAGGTAACGTGTCTGATTCGGGGAAAATCATATGATTCTAAGGGAAAACGTAGGCTAGTAATGTTACCTAGCGATTATACCGACATTATAGAAACATGGTAAAGTTATTTAATAACATTGAAAGTCGTGAATTTTACATGCAAGTCTACAGGAGCCAAAGCCACTTTCTGCCACCAGCCCCCTGTCGACACAGAAGTATTGGTCTTTTGTGCGAGACTTAAGGAAACAATTAAGCATACGGTTGTTGTTCTTTGTTTACCGTAGTGTGTGTTCGTGTGTTATTTTATCGCTCTCGAATCAAATAGCACACAATAAATGGTGAACATTGAATAATGTAAGGATGACTTTAGGCTTACAACAATGATAGCAAAATGTAAAACAAAAAAAAATGTTATTCATTTCCATATTTTTTTTTAACAAAGCTAGGGAGCCACTAAAGAGGGGCTAAAGAGCCACATGTAGCTCGGGAGCTGCGGGTTGCAGACCCCTGGTCTAGGCTATAGGACACAGCATAAAATATGTTCATTAATTTCAAACACTTGGCCTATCTGACACGCCACATGGCGAAAAACAGTTTTCACTTTCATATTTCACTTGACCACCTTTAGAGGTGGCGTTTGTGTTTTACCAATCGGTGTGTTCATCTTCAGGTAGCCACTTACAGCACTGGCTTAAAACAGTGCATGCTGGGCTTCACACAGTGCAAAAATGCATTGTATGAAGTCCAGCATGCATTGCTTTAGGCCTAAGCCAGCGCTGTAAGTGGCTACCTTAACACACACACACCGAATGTTTACCTTCTGACTTATTGATCAAGAGGAACTTTAGTTTTCCTTTCCCCTCAAACCTTACTGTCAGGGCTCGGGCAAGGACTCAGTCGCAGACCACCGTGCGTAGATGTCCGGGCAGAAGTAATCCAACGAGCAGATTGTAAACAGTATACAGGCAGGGTCAAAAACCAGAGAGGCAGTCCGTGGGAAAATCTAGGAGAGGGTAAACCGGAACAGGCAGGGTTGAACAACAGGCAGGCAGAGAGATCAGGCGAACAGTACAGAGCGGCAGGCAAAAATCAGGTCGAAAAACGGGCAGGTCGAAAACGGAATAAGGCAACGAACAGGAAAAATTGCGGGGACGAAGACAGTCAGAAATGAACTGCTATGAACTAGCAACAGGACAGGGAAGCGCAGGGCAGATATAGGGCAGGGCTGACAAGGGGATGGGAAGTAGGTGTGCAGGCAGGCAGGTGAAGGCGATGAGCAATCAGATGTGCGGAGAACCGGGCGGGGAGCAGGGCAGGGCTAAAACACAAGGAAAACAAAAGCACATGGATCGGGAAAAAACAAAAACACAATGGCTAGGGGGCGGGAGCACTGACACTTACAGCTTTAAGGTTATCAAACTTGGTCTGTTGGGCTGCTAATAAAACGTGGGAACCAAATCATCCAAAAGAATGGACGATTTGATCAAAATGAGAGCAAGATTTAGTCAAATGAGAGCACAATTTTATAAAACGGGCGCACATTTTAGGAAAACGTCCTCTTGATACCAACAGCTAAACTACATCCAGCTCTGGCTAGCGTAGCATGTAGCGTGCTTTTAAAATATAGCCTACAGTGACATGTTTAACATTAGCACTTATATTAACCTATAAAACTGCAAACAAATTCTTATTGGCTACTTCTAAACAGTCAACCAGTAGCCCACCTGTTGAACCATGATAAAATTAAATGTTCTTGCATCTCGTTCCATAACTTTTCATTTTCAAGTTTCTGAATAAACTCCTCGCCGACACCCCTATCCTTTAAGAAGTCCCTCAGGCTATCTGTTGTTGGCTCCATGGCTGGCAGTTGCAGGTGGCCCTGCTACAAAGAGTAGGAGTCTACCATCAACTGTCACATCTAATGGTGAGAAAACGTATAAAATAACTTATCAGTACTTTCCTTACTGTTAAACTATCCTGTAAAAGCATAAATTCTGATTACCTAAAGATTAACTTGTAGCCCAAATCTCTAGGTTATGGGTAACACACCAGGACAGGAAGAAGTTGCGCAAGAGAAAGGTCAGAAAATGTCGGAAATCGACCAAACGTGAGAACGAAATACATACTTCAAGAGCTCAATTTAGGCCTAAAACAGGGTCACGATTTATTCATTCGAGGGCTCGATAAAGAAAAACGTGCTCACATATTGTAACACTCAGAAAAAATATCACCAACTTTGACCTCTCCTGGGCTCCATAGATACCACTCATTACTGAGCCATAAAATAGTAGATGAACACTTGCCTGGCATTTCTTAAAAGGAGCGCAGAGGAATTATGCTCAAACTGGCAGCAGGGTTCCCGCTAGGATTTTTTCTTGCTGGGAAAGAATTTATTTTACCGGACAAATTTGAAACTTACCGGTCACGTTTCAATAACAGTCTATGTTACAAACGCAAATATAATGTACACCTAGGTTGACGAAAGAATGACAACGACCTCAATCAGTTTGACTATTTAATGAACATTTTATTTTCTCCTTTTTTTCATTGTGGCAAAGTCCTCTGCTGCCGACTTGAAATCAAACGTGTCCAATGTGTCTTTGCAGCTTGCAATGTGTATAAGCTGCGTCACTCTCTCCTCCTCCACAAAGGTCCTGTTTAGGGATAGCCTTCCTTGTAGCTACGTTTTGTATGAGCATTATTACCGGACGTTTTGACCGGCAAGTTTTTAATTTAGCGTTTTTTATAAATTTTACCGGGCAAAACTGGTAATTACCGGCTAACGGAAACCCTGCCTGGCAGATATAAGCAAAAATAACTATAATATAAAGTATGTTTTAGGCCTATTTTTTCATTTTAAAATGTTTCATAATTTACAGCAGGCATCTGAGCTTCAATGAAACTAAATAACGTTACTTTAATACTAAGCGAACATTTTGAACCAACTGCCCATTGACTTTCGTTGCTAAATAACCGTCCTGGCATGCCCCAGTGACAGTAGGCTAAAGCACAGATTAAAAAGCACAAAGCTCTTTACTAATAGGCTAAATGCATGGTTTACTTGCTAGCATAGGTCGCTTTGAAGCCATATATCTTGCATAAGCAATAACGTATTTTCAAAGCAATGGCACTACTAGACGAGTTAAATCCTAGGCTATAAATCATAGCTGTGGTACCGTGAGTAAGATATGGTACTTATAGTGTTGGGGTAATAATAACAGATGTCATTAGAGGGCGCTGTGAATATTTTCCATACATGGCTGTTGTTCTGGGGAAGTTACATTTATTCGGGAAGCAGGACAGAGCACGTTTTCCCATGTTGTGTATGTATGTGGTCCCTACACTGAGTTGAGAGCAATCAAATAAAAAACCCCATTCAAGTTCATCTGCCCTGATCTTTCCACCTTAAGTTACCACAGTAGCCTATTTGTCAACATCATTAAAACGATTGTTTGGGCAAGGCTTTGGCCACTGATGTTTTCGATAGAAAACGCCCACCTTGTAGAAATAGAACAATTTGATCACCATGACTACACACACTACTGAGGACGTGGTGAATGATTTGGGGAGCAGAGCTCAGACTGAAGCTTCACGGAGAACGAAACGAGATTGGATAACTCTCCGTTACCACACTGTTTAATGGGAGTAGGAAGCGATCGGATTTTGTGACTCGCATTAATCTGTAAAATATACAAGATATCTCCTATATCTCCTACGCCTCTGGCAATTATCTGAGTAAATGGCATCTTTATCAAATGTCACATTCCGTTGCAAGTGTGTAAAATAAAGGTTGCTGAAATGATTTTTCTGAACAAACCTCATTTGATGATTCAACAGATTTCCCTCAATGCTACTGGCATTTCCTCTATGACATGTGAATGTCCAAGGGGGGACTACTGGTGTAGTCACTCAGCAGCCCCGGCCATTTTTACACACCACAATCTGGGGCCAGCGGATGTGGAGTGCAAATGAAAAAAGCCTGCAGGGCCATCCAGGGAAGTGAAAACATCCCTTTCAAGACAAGTTGAGGAGGTAGACCGACAGTGGCTGCAGGCACAGCTTCAACAGCTGGGGCGATTTTCTGGCCTTTCATGGCTCCTCTCCCCTGAACATCCAGCAAGATAATGTCCCCTTTCTGGATCTGGCTGTTGAGGCTGTTATAGAAAAACACAGCAACCAAGGTCATGAGGGCATCCTCTCTGGGTTGCAGGTGTCATCCGGCCTTCGTGAGGCTGTGGAGAGGGCAACAGTGGGGCAGCAGGGAGAGTGACGGCCAGGACCATTTTGGTGTTCACTGACAGAGACTTTTTTGGCGCTTTTACGGCCAAACAAAACAGGGTCCACCTTCCGACTGTCAGTAAAATGGCAGCTGCAGATCCTTGACATTGCGGTTGGTCATGTGTCAGCTCGCCTGTCAGAAAATGACAACAAGCGGTTTAGTCCATAACAAAAATACTAGATTTATTCTATTTCTGAATACTTGATTTAGTTCATACCTCAGAGTGACTCATTTCAGATTCACCTTAATTTATATAAACCAAGTCATTTTTGAATTCCACTGAGTGTGAATAGCTAGCATAGATTACTTCACCCACGGTCGAGTGGTTCATCTTCTGCTGTTAACATTATCCACAATGTTTGATTAGCAGAATGGAAGGGAAACCCACAGACATGAGCGCCAGTTTGAGTGAGTTCGTGTGTTTGCGGCCAGCAACTGCCACAGAATTAGCTAGCTACATGGCTAAGATACTGTTAAGGCTAGCTAGCTAACGTGAACTGATTAAATTTACCACAGAAACACATAGCTAGCTACCTAGATCGCTAAATTATACTAAATTATCCAAGTCAGCGTAGCCAGCTAACCGAACTAAGGTTAATGTTAATCAAGTAACGTTAGCTACATAGCTACATCATCACCGGATGTTGACACTAGCTAGCTAGTTAGCTAGATAGCTATCTTACCAGACAAGATTCGCTAGTTAGCCAGCTAGCCACAGCTAAGGTTTCCCGCCAGTTAGCTAGCTGACTAGCATTAATGTGGTAAAAAGAAAAATTGAGAAAACATACCTTATGAGTCTTATCCATCATTCTCTTGCCGTGGGGCATTTTGGAAACGTGAAAGATCTGCAGTCGTTCACATATGTACGGTGGCTGCAGTCCGGGACAAAGCACTGAGCCATTTTATAACGATTACGGTTGTCTATTAGCTAGCTAACTAACTTATCGTCATCATCCACTAGCAAACCTAGCTGAGTTCAGAGCCAACGGTTTTCTAAACAGAACATCCCAGAATGCCCGGATGAGATGGTGGCATCTGATTTGTCAGGACGTTCCCCCTGCATTGCTCTATTGGATATGTTGTTTGAAAAGTGGACTACAATTCGAACTACAAGTCTTAAATCTTAACATTTTTGGAAAATATCGAAACATTTGATGAGTCCAAATATATCCTCACACCGCACAGGTTAATTCAGGAAATTCCCAGCTCCTGAAATGAATCCGAACTTGAGAAAAGCTGGATAGTGTGCGAAGCCCATTGTAATTTCCCATAGGGAATTTACTTCCGACACCAGCGAAGAACCAGTGATGACGTACCCCCCTCAGTACTCTATATGGAAACGAGGCATAAATTGAAAATTTGCACAAAGGTTCTAAATAAAAGGAGAAAGATAATCAAATGTGAGTAAGTACCTTTTAATTGTCGAGTATATAATTCAAAATGTAATAAGAAATAGGCCTTTCCATGTGGTCATTATTCATTGAATTTACAAAAAATGTGTTATATCGTGATATGTATCGTTATCGAGATATGAAATGACCTATATCAGGACATGAGATTTTGGTCATATCGCACAGCCCTAAAAGCAAGCACAATGCCTATTTTTGCTTAGGTTTGGCATTATAGGCCCTATTGTTGTGTTCTTTCAAGTTTCCAAAGTATGACATACAATTAGAGATACGACTTGTTGCATTGGCTATTTTGCTTTATCAAACAGTTTTGCTGAAAACCATGACCGTATTTGTTGTTTTGTTAAAGACAAAAGCACTATGATCCAAATTTGTTGCTTAACTGTGCAGTTATCACTTTATACAAAAACATTGTTCAGCACTTGATAAATACTATTTTGCTTTATTTAATCAATGCTGGTAACAAAGGCCTTATTTGTTGTTTTGTTACAGACAAAAGTAGGCTACTGTGATACAAATGGGGTTTGTTTAATTGTGCAGTTATTTTAAATTTATACACAAAACATTGTTCAGCACTTGATAAATACTATTTTGCTTTATTAATCAGTTTTGCCGGTAAGAATTAATTTAATACAGTCACTAGCCTACTTATATTTCTTCCATAAAAAAACATTGTAATAAATGTCTGGCTCCTGATTTTATTCACAACCCTTAGTAAGTTTGAATTTGACACCCCTGATATACAGTATATGGTAGGCCTATACTATGTACTGTACCATTATACGCCTGGCAGCGCAATCACTTCATTTCCATGAGACATGAGATACACGTGTTGCATGCAGGAAACATTGCCTTCACTACGTCCGGTTACGTCCGCTACGTCCCATTCTGCGATCGGGTTTTTAAACTTTATTATAACCTTATGGGAGTATGGACGTATATGCGAACGGACGTTGTCTGAATGGACGTTAAGCGGCGCATGACTGTAGAAACAACAATACTGTAGAATAGCAGAATCCTTAAAAATTAATGCCTTTAATTAAACTGAAAGACACGTGTTGCAGCGCTATGCCGTCCATCTCAGCCGAGAACAGAGAAATCTCTGGCTGAGTCCTTCCCGAATCATGCTCAGCACCCCCCCTCAACCCCCCCCGAATATTTGCTGTTGATTACTACCGAAGCTTCAGAGTCCAAAAATGGTATTCGGGACAGCCCTAAAATTTTGAGACATGAAAAGTTTAGGGGTAGTATTTCAGGTGCTCAGGTGAGAGCGGAAGAGCTGTGTCTTCAGATGTTTCTTGAAGACAGAGACGGACTCCGCAGAACGGATGAAGTTTATTCCACCATCAGGGGACAACAGCAGAGAAAGTTTTGGATATTGATTTTGCACTGTAATGCAACAGGACCACCAGACACCTTTCAGTGACAGCGCAGTGGTCAGGAAGGAACATAGGTTTCTAATAGCGATTTCTGTTTTGTTGGTCATCCTGCATGCAAGCATCAAGGACTTGAACAGGATGCGGGCAGCTACAGGGAGCCAGTAGAGTGGGTCCACAAGAGGTGTGATGTGAACCCTTTGTGGTTGGTTGAAAACCAGACATGCAGCCGCATTCTGTATCAACTGCAGAGGCTTAATAGCATTGCAATGACAAGAGCCTGGATGAGGTGTATACCATACTCAGATAGGTAGGGCCTGATTTTCCTGATGTTGTACAGAGCAAATCTGCATAACCTGGCAGCCATCGCGATGTGGTCGGTAAATTTTAGCTGTTCATCAATCATTATCCCCAGGTTCCTTGCAACCTGGATGGAGTTAGTGTCATTGAGCTAAGCTGTACAGTGATGGTGGGCTGGATCGACGTGCTGGCTGGGATGATTAGGAGCTCCATCTTGGATATGTTGAGTTGAACTTGACACTCCTTCATCCAGGCTGCGATGTCTTAGAGACAGACAGAGATCTGTGCTGAGACTGTGGGGTCATCAGCTTGGAGCAAGAGGTAGAGAAGAGGAGGAGGCCAAGCACTGATCCCTGTGGTTAACCCCAGTGGTTAGCTAATGGGACTTAGACTCCCCAACCCTCCAAGATATCTGCCTGTGAGGTAGGACTCAAACCAGCGAAGTGTGGTGCCGATGATGCCCAGTTTATGGACAGGAGGATCTGATGATTCACTGTGTCAAAGGTGGTGGACAGGTCTAGTAGGATGAGGGTTGATGTCCTGTGGCAGCTCTCACCACACGCAGGGTGTTGACAACAAACAGGAGGGCCTCACCCAAGAGCCTGGCGTGGAGTAGTAGCACACAGAGAACTACAGCGGACAGGGATTGGGAAGGGGAGGGGTGGTGGCTTCCCCTGTGCTTGTTAGTCTGTGAGTTAAGTGAAAGAGAGACTGACCCTACAACATTGATTGGACTAATGTAAAGATGGCTTGGCATGAAGCCTAAAAGGCTTGCGGAATAACTTTTACTCAGTGGAGTGCTTTCTAGATAACGCTGACCCCATCCTCCTGTCCCATTGAGCATTACATGATGATGGATCAAACATTCACCCAGCCCAGGACAGCACCAATGCCAATGTTTAGGGGCTTTACGGTCATAAAACACCATCTGGAAGATGAATCTGCTTCAAGGAAATGTTCCTGTCCTGTGGGATTTTCACATGGTTCCCCCATTGAAGTATAAAACACATACTGTGACATAACTGCTCAAATCACAGGTACCACAAAATACAGAAGAAAACCTAATGACTAATGACTGAACTTCCCTTGACAAAAAGACCGAAATTCAGGAACAGGCAGCACAAATGAAACATACCAGAAAAATCCTCCAAACCTTTCATAAAAGGCAGTGGAAACAGCTTTCTTTGGATTGTGAGTGTGAACTCCGCACTGGGACCTGAGAGTGGCACCTTAACATTCCCTGTTTCATGCATGCTGGGCATTTCTCCCTATTGGAAGTCATGTCCATGAGTCCCTTCCCCTTTGTAAATCTGGCCCCTTCCATTGATCAGGAGCCATGGTCCTTTGAATGATCCATGATCCATGGTCCATGAATCCTTTGAATGGCTGACTATCAAGTCAAGGACATGCCATGATTTCTGGCAGACAATGCTCGGATTAAACATCAGCTGAGCTTCTGGCAGGGAAGATGAACAGACAGAAGAACAGTCGGCCATACAAACAGAGTGCTTCCCTGTTCAAGGGAAATATGGGAACTGAGTGATGGCCTTCTACTGTGTTTGCATATAGCAGTTTCTAGTGAACAATGCAATGTACAATGTACAATGCTGCATGATTACAACAACCTCATGCACAGACATAAATGCAGTTTATTATGACACAATTTGATATTTAATCATCTTGGTTGGTCTGGTGGAAAATTTTTGATAAAGTGTATACCCCCTATGTAATTTATTATGAGTATTGCCACATTCACCCCCCCCCCCCCCCCCCCCCCCCCAGAGAAAAGCGGAGCTTGACGTGGTACGATTAAGCTTGTTACATGGTGGAAATAAGTTATTGCCAGCAAACATCATAAGCATTGCCAACAGATGTTAGCTTTTGATTTTAACCACAGTTATTGACATATTAACTGAAGTTATTGATATATTACATTAGCTATTTATTTTATCTTTACTGTACATGTGGAGGTATGGAAGTGTATAAGGAAACCAGACAATCTAATATGTTAGCCTTAAATAATATGTATTCTATTATACTTTGTATAGTGGAAAATATTGTTTGCATTAAGCACTACTACTGAAAAGTAATATGATGTGATTCCATGCCTAAATAATGCTGGGGGTTACCCTAGGTCATAAACTTTGCATGTAGGCCATTGTAAGACACCGCTAAGGGGGTAATCTTGGGGGCTATTACAGGACAATGGGTGACCTTGGAGAAGGAACACTGCCTTCAGCATTGGCCCTCCCTGGAAGTCACCCCAGAACCTTTGTGCACTATGTTGCTGTTCTATAGTCATGCCAACTTCTCCTATTGGTTCATAATCTACGCTTATTGTATCTTCTCTCCCTTCACTTCTCCTATTGGTTTACGGTCTACGCTTATTGTATCCTTTTTCTCTGACTCATAGTCATGCCACCTTCGCTTATTGTATCTTCTCTCCCTGACATGCCCCTACAGCGTGTCAGGATTTTTTGCCTCCTTTTAACATATGCATCCCATTTTAGTTTTATATTTTCTTTTAGGAGTCATACAGCTAGAAAATAAGAGCTGATTGCCTGCTTTGGGCTAGCTAACATCTACTGGCAAATGCTTGCGAACTGTATGTGGATTTACTGCAGTTTGTCATAGTTGCCCATCATAGTAGTGCTGAGCCAATGGCCCCCCTTTGCGGGGTTTAATTCTTCTTTGTCTTGCTCTCGCGGCCCATCTCCTGGGCCGTGTCCAGACGGGGCCTAGTTCTTACATTAACCCTTTGCTTTAAGGCCTAACCTTGTAGCTTATGGCACATAGATACTGTATCTGTGTGCCTTCTTACAGTCTGCAGCACCGCGGTCTGGCTAACTGAGTTACTTAACCTTTTTTATTATTTAAATGTGGGCCTGGAAATAATGGTAATATTCCAGGCATATATGCTGTGTATTATTTAATTATGTTTAAAAATCATATAGGTGTGGAGTGGAAATAATGGGAAATTTCAGAAGTGTTATGTTTTAAAATAATATACAATTAATGGCTGTGGAGTTTATGGGACTTTCCAGGCGGGGTAAATGTAACAGCTTAAAAATTAAATAATGGTGTATTAAAATGGAAAATGGGATGATCTTGAAGGAGGAGCCTGGGAGGAGTTGGAAATTGTGGTCTGGGATAGGAGGAGTGAGAAAAGGCATAAAGGATGGATGTAGGCTGAGGGGAAGGTGGAGTGATTGGGGAGTGTTTGTGAATGTATACACACTGCATATACACCTGCTGCTCCGCGGACCAACCCGGTTTACTATATGTGATTGATCACCATATGCAATAAACCAAACAACCATGATTACATCAGACTTTGTGAGGACTTATTATTTTCTGGAAGGCATCAAAATGTGGAGGAAGACCCTCGGTCCATTTGGCCCAGACCAGGGGGATATCCACCACATTGGCTCACAGAGACTGAGAGGTTGGGTGTGATGAAGAAACAGATGAGATCTGGAAATATCTTTGCCTCTGCATCTAGCCCAGACAGAATATGAGAGATGATATTACAGGAAACAAATTGAAAGGAAAGAAAGATAAGTAGCTATTTTAAATAATCCAGAACCAAGATTTTCTGGCTGTGCCAACAGATGTCTGAGGCACGTCATAGCAGAACAAATGTGCTTTTGTATCTGTCAGTGCCCAGACTACAGACGATATCCATACCAGTGTTCCTCAGCCCCTAAAACTGCACATATTCTAATGCAGCTCTCTGCTCAAAACTCCGTTTTTTCACTTCCCAAACCCCTAATACGTCCAACCGCACAGATTTCTTGCATATGAAAAATTCTTTTCAGACCTGCTTTTGTAGGTTTTGTAGGTAAAATTTCTAAGGGACTCACGTGTAAGTATTACCTAAAGCATGCCTAAAAAACATGATCACCTGGCTTATATACTAAGCTGTGCTTTTAGTGCACGTGGGCTACTACATGTGCTCTGGTGAAATTTGGTCCTGGAAGCAGCAGCAGTCAAATGTGTCAGTGATCCACCACTGCTTTAATGGCAGCTCAAGCAATGCTTTGAGGTTTAAAAAATGGCCAGGCCAATTACGGCGTTTGAGAAGCAGCCCCCCTCTCCTCTTTTCCTTTCAGGCTAGATTTAAGTGTACCATTATGCAAATTGCCTTAGTGTTTCACACCTTTTCAGGAAGTCCTTCTCAGGGACACATTGTGTTCTTCCAGTGAATATAACCAGGACAGACTTACATGAATAAAACATTTTTTTGCTTTCGGTCATCTTAATATCAAACTGAACTATAAACAAAGGGCAAGGAATGGTTAAACATTTGTACACAGCATACAAATCCCTATTCATGCCACCTTTAAAGGATTCAGAGAGTTTCTTCAGAGAAGATTTCTTTTTTTCCCCTCTTGTTCAATAACCCAGTTTACATTTTACATTTACATTTTTGGCATTTAACAGATGCTCCTACCCAGAGTGACTTACAATGTTATCCATTTATACAGCTGGATATCTTCACTGAAGCAGTTGTGGGTTAAGTACCTTGCCCAAGGGTACAGCACAACTGTCAGGGCTCCGCCCCCCTAGCTGTGGTGTTTTTGTTTTTCCCTGTCCATGTGCTTTATGTTTTTCCTTGTGTTCCAGCCCCGCCCCGCCCTGCTCCCCGCCTGGTCCCCGCCCACCTGATTGCCCCATTACCTTCACCTGCCTGCCTGCTCACCTGCATCCCATCTCCTCATCAGCCCAGCCTTATTTCTACCCTGCTTGTTCCTGTCTTGTTTGCCAGTTTGTTGCAGTGTGTTTCGTACCTGTTTCATTCTCACAGTTTTTTTGATGTCTGATTTCTCCGTGTTTGACTCTGTCTGCCCTTCGTCTTCGTTTTCTGCCTGCCGTTTTGTCCCGTTGCCTGATCGTTTGCCTGCCCGGTTCCTGACCCTGCCTGCTTCTGTTACCGACCCTGCTTTTGTCCACGGACTGCCTTCCGGTTTTCGACCCTGCCTGCTTTTGTTGCGCAACTTGCCTGCCGTCATTAATAAACCCACCTGGAACCTGAAGCTCTCTTGGTCTGCGACTGAGTCCTTGCCTGAGCCCTTACAACAACAGTGCCCCACTGTGGAATTGAACCAGTGACCTTTCGGTCACTAGTCCTGCTCCTTAACCACTATGCTACACTGCCACTCCTTATTTTTATATATATATATTTAAATAAGGGTGGCAGTGTAGCATAATATATACACAACAATACACCTCACTGCTTTTCACTAAATAGACATTTAAATGAAGCCAGCTTGAATTCGCAGGACAGGTCATTTGTTCCTTGCCTCATCTGACTGCAGAATTGCATAGTTTTGCCTTTTGCCATTGTATTTTAGCCCAGATCACATGCTATTGCACTGGGATGCTCGAAAAAACAAATAGACGGAGCTAGGGCTACTCAATTATGGCAAAAATCATAATCATGATTAGTAGCTATAGCATAATCACCATAAGTAGCTAAGTTATGTGCGAAAGGGTTAAATATAATTCAACTGAAAAACAAAAAAACGTAAAAAAAAGACATAAATAAAATTATATATCTACCTTTCAATAAATAATGTGGCACAATATATCTTGTTTTCATAATCGTTGGAAGCCAAAATTGTAATTGAAAATAAAATTTGATTAATCACCCAGCCCTAATAGCAAGACGATAACTAATTTAACTAAACACCACAGGAATGTGGATAAAAAGACAAGTATAGCAACAGCCATCTTGTTCCAACTGAAAGCTACCCATAATCCAAAGCCGTAAAGGTCTGACAGCTCCAGAGAATCTACAGTGTGACCAGCAAGAGAACTGAGGGCCCATCAGAGCTGAAGAGAACTGAGTCCTCTTTCAAATGAACTCATAATGTGAACACAAAAAAGAACTGAGTCCCTTTTCTGCTGGTCCACTTTTTGGTCCACTTTAAGAGGACTGAGTTTGGTTCGTTTAAAAAGGACTGTATGTGAAAACACCCTTAATGTGGCCCGTGCTCTGGTGTTTCAATTTACATCCATTGAAATACAGCATTGAATTGCAGGAGGCGCTGTCACGCTCCACTCTCACACTTTTATCAGAGAATTAGCCTACATTACAAAAAGCGTAAATGCTATCTGCCTTTCCAAAGGTAGCTAGCATAAACAATGGCCAAAAAAGAAAAGTGGACAATGAATACTGACAATTTCAAGAAAGATGGGAAACAGAATATTTATTTTGTGAATTCAAACAAAAGCCAATGTGTCTCGTATGTCAAGAGTCATTGGCAGTTTGACTCTTTCATTTTGTAAACGTTAGCGAGAAATAAACACGCAATTCAGTCTAGGAACTTTGTTATTAACGCTATTAATGCATGTTTGCCAAGTAGCTATGATGTTCATATTGGGCTGGTACGAAAACACTATGCACAATAACGTTACAGATAGTGAAGTTGCGTGTGGTGATTGTCCTTCAAAGGAAGGATCAGTCAACAAGGTGTAGGCCTATTCTCACAGTGTGCCATTTTTAACAGCCATCTGCAATGCATGTCCTTTAAGATCAGCTGCTATTTAAGAATTAGTTTACTTACAAATTACTTTCACGAGATAATGCAAACTTGTGACTTGCTGTCATTATTTACATTATTTACTGTACACGTTAGTATCGTGACACATTAATAGGCCTACATATTAATACATAATATCAGGCCACCAATGCACAGGAAGAAGTTCCGATACTAGATATAAACATTATGGGCTCTGATGGTAAGCTGTAACATTTTCAGTCATGATAGAACCATGAGTGAATTGCCTCTGACATGTTGTGTATGTGTATGCTGTCTCAATTTCCAGTGGAAGACTGTAAGCACAAGTGGAAAAATCTCAGAGATTCATACAGGCGGGAACAACAAAAACTTAAAGACAGGCAGAGAAGTGGTGCAGGAGCAGACAGTGTACGTCCGTGGAAGTACAGTGGCATCATGAGCTTCCTATGTAGAGAACAGGCCCACCAGTGGCCATACGTCCCTGCCCCGGGGGGCTACACAGCTCATGGTGCCACATGCAGATGAACCTGCCAGACAGACAGCCAGCCAGCCAGATGACAGCCAGGAACCAGACCAGTGGCCAGTCAGCCCCCAGGCAGACACCAGCAGCCAGCTAGGTACAAGCCATCCAGCCGGCTGGCCAGTTAGCTAGCCAGTCAACCAGCCAACCAGCTGGCAGCGGTCTGCTGCTAGCCAGGTCCCAGCCAAGATTCAACAGCTAGCCAGACCCCAACCACACATCTGGCAAGCAAAAGATCCAGGAGTGGAGGTCTCACCGCGTTTGAAAGGGGGGTAGTGAGTGCAATTGAGCGCAGCGAGACCCCTTCTCCCCCCACCAAGTGACCCAGATGAACTTTCCGTGTAGCCTTTTGCCTCAATTAAAATCTCTTTCTGTGACTAGGAAGGAGGAAGTAAAGTTCAATATACATAGATTGATTTATGAGGCTAAGTGCCGAGAGATAGAAGAGGAGCGCTGGGCACAGCTGACAAGGCCGTGAGGGGCTGTTGCCCTCATGGTTTAGTCAGCTGGGCCTTGCAGTAGTTTATCATTATTTTTTCTCATCTCTGACCTCATTGTTGTGTGCATTAATGCCCATTGTTTGTAATGCACTTCTTGTTGCATGTTATAAATTCTGCAGTGCTGTTCTAAACTCTGAATTGCGTTCAATCTTTTTTATGTGAGGTTGTGCTGAGAAGAATTTAATACCGTCCTTAAGTCAATATTAACAATGACATGATATTGACATGTTATGACTTTGTAGTAGGCTAGTTGAAAGGTTTGTTTAAGTTGCAGTTTATAGGCAGTTCATGTAAACCTAATCAGTCATTAAACATCACTACTCATTTTAACATTCATAGTGAAACAATGGTGATAAATTACCTATGTGGGATTAGTATGTTATGCATATATTTTGAGTGTGACTTAAAAAAGAGATAAATTAAATTAAAAAAGAGTGTGAGATAAATTGCTTATATGGGATTAGTGAATTATGCATGTATTTTGAGTGTGTGTGGGTCATGATACGACACAAGGAATATTTGCTGTTTATTCAAATGTGGATGGCTCTTAAAAGAGCCTTTGTTTGCAATCACGCATGGATGTCATGGCCAACGAATTGCACCCTCTTCACTGAAGTATGTGGTGAAGGTCTCCCTCACACGCATTGCCTCAATTCAATTCAATTCAATTCATTTTTATTTGTATAGCGCTTTTTACAACACAAGTTGTCACAAAGCAGCTTTACATTGTTCCCAGGCCTGAGACCCCCTGAGAGCAAGCCAACAAGGCAACAGCGGCAAGGAAAAACTCCCTATCAGGAAGAAACCTTGAGCAGAACCGGGCGCATGGGGGGGCCCATCTGCTTCTGGCCGGCACTGGGCAGATAGAGTTAGACACAAAATTATGCAATGTACATTTGTTATTGACAAACAATAGCAGTTAACAGTAGAGTAATTATAAGAATGTCTCCTAGGATGTCTGGGTCTTGGAATGCAGTTGGCTTTGATGGGCAGGGCAGCGAGGTAGCAGGATTGGAAAACGAGATGAGACGCTTGGGCTACAGCTCCAGACAGGAGCCCGGAGCAGGGATAGGAAGCAAACAGAAAACAGTGGTTAGTGGATGATAAGAATGGCAGGGATGTAGAACAGAGAGGCAGGAGAGGAGGGGCAGAGAAGAAGGTGTGCAACAAGGAAAGACCCCGGCAGGCTAACATTATGGCAGCATACCTAGGGGACGGGAGGCAAGGGACCGGCATAGTCATGAGGGCGACCCTAAGACAGTCAACACCAGATCACGGCGCAGGGTCCATGAGAGCAATGACCACTTAGTCCACCAGAGACTCTATGATCCACGCCAGCACCAGGCCATGTCCCTCAGCTGAAGGATTTACTATATAGATATGTTTTGAGCCTAGACTTAAAGGTGGAGAGAGAGTCTGTTCCCCGAATCTCAGAGGGTAAACTGTTCCACAGGAGAGGGGCTTGATAGGAAAAGGCTCTACCGCCTACAGTAGTTTTGCCCACTCTTGGAATGGTGAGAAGCCCGGCATTTTGGGAGCGAAGGGCTCTCTGCGGAAGATATGGATGAAGAAGGTCCTTAAGATAGGGGGGGCAAGCCCATTTAAAGCCTTAAATGTGAGTAAGAGTATTTTAAAAATGATCCGGTATTTAATAGGTAGCCAATGGAGAGAGGCCAGAACTGGGGTGATGTGCTCAAAGCGTTTAGTTTTAGTTAAGATTCGAGCAGCTGCATTTTGCACCAGCTGAAGGGGTTTTAATGAAACGTTTGCACATCCTGACAAGAGGGCATTACAGTAGTCTAATCTGGATGTTACAAAGGCATGGATTAGTTTTCCAGCGTCGTTAATTGATACGATTTTCCTGATTTTAGCAATATTTCTCAGATGGAAGAAGGCAGTCCTAGAGGTGTTAGTTATGTGAGTTTCAAAGGAGAGCTCGGGATCAATAACAACACCAAGGTCTTTGATGGCTGCACTCGGGGCAAGGGAGACACCATCAAGGTCCAATGTAAAATGAGTGAGTTTGCTCCTGATTGAATTTTGGCCTATGACCAATATTTCGGTTTTGTCCGGGTTGAGGAGGAGAAAGTTTCGGGCCATCCAATTCTTTACATCTGTTAGGCAGGCCTCCATGTTTGAAATATTCAGAGGGACATCGGGTTTGACTGATATGTATAACTGAGTGTCATCCGCGTAACAGTGGAAATTAATGTCATATTTACGGATGATATCGCCAAGAGGCAACATGTATAACGAGAAGAGCAGAGGTCCAAGCACAGATCCTTGAGGTATACCATATTTTACTCTGGAACGAGCGGAGGATTCGTTGTTGATGGAGACAAACTGATATCGTTCTGATAGATAAGATCTAAACCAAGATAGGGCATGTCCACTTATGCCAACCAGGTTTTCGAGGCGGTCAAGGAGGATACAATGATCGATGGTATCAAAGGCTGCACTTAGGTCTAGCCGCACAAGAAGAGAGATACAGCCATTGTCACAGGAGAGTAGAAGGTCGTTGAGCACTTTCAGGAGAGCGGTTTCCGTACTGTGGTGAGGTCTAAATCCGGACTGGAAAACTTCCAAAATGTTGTTAGAGTGTAAAAAGGCACAGAGTTGCTTTGATACCGCTTTTTCCAGAATTTTTGAGAGGAATGGAAGGTCGAGATGGGCCTATAGTTTGACAGGTCATTGGGATCAAGATTAGGCTTTTTCAGAATAGGCTTGATAACTGCTACTTTGAAGGGCTGAGGTACGTGTCCAGACATAAGAGAGGCATTGATAAGATTTAATAGTGGTGTGCCAATTGCAGGCAATAGCTGTTTTAGGAAGCCAGTTGGTATGGGGTCAAGTTGGCTGGTAGAGTTATTAGATGAATTGAGAAGAGAAGAAAAGTCGCCAAATTCAATGGGTATAAAAGAGTCAAAGCGCGAGGCGGGCCTAATAGACATGTCTACATAATCTGGAACGGGACTGGCCAGGCAGGAACCAGAAGTTGATGAGAATTTTTGTATTGTGTCTCTTATCTTTAAGATTTTACTGTCAAAGAAGTTCATGAAGTCACTGCTACTATAAATTGCTGGTATGGTAGGGTTAACTGATGCAGGACTCTTGGTTAATCTGGCGATAGTGCTGAACAGGTACCTAGGATTGTCCTTGTTTCTCTCAATAAGAGTAGAGTAATATTTGGATCTGGTAGCTGTGAGGGCATGCTTGTAATTTAGGAGACTTTCCTTCCACGCCAGGAGAAAAACCTGTAGTTTGGTGGAGCGCCATTTTCTTTCGAGTTTTCGTGTGGCTTGTTTGAGGGCACGAGTATGGTCGTTATACCAAGGTGCTAGCTTCTTGTCTGTGATTTTCTTCCTTTTGAGGGGAGCAATGGCATCTAGAGTTTTACGCAAAGTAGAGTCGATTCTGTCCGCGAGTAGATTAATTTCAGTTGAGATGGGGGGATTCAGTTGAGAGGAGATTTCGTTGTGCAGGAAGTATGATGTAGGGAGCTCGTCGATAAAGGCATTTGCTGTAAGAGAGCAAAACGTGCGCCTGGAAGAAAATCTAGGCTCCGAGTATGTGAAGCACGTTAGTGGTAAATTGAAAGAGATGAGATAGTGGTCGGATAACACAGGATTGTGTGGCATGATTTCCACCTGGTTAATGTCTGCTCCATATGTGAGGACCAAATCTAGAGTATGGTTGCGGTAATGTGTGGGTTTGTCCACAGCTTGATAGAGTCCAATGGATTCGATGATGGACAAAAATGCTGTTCTGAACGGGTCATGTTCATTATCCATATGGACATTAAAGTCGCCTACTATTACAGCTTTTTCTATATTGACAACCAGGTCAGAGAGAAAATTGGCAAATTCCGATAAGAAAACACTGTAAGGGCCAGGTGGCCTGTAAACTATTACAAGGGTAAATAGCTGAAATGCAGTCTTGTCAGGATGTGCAAAGCTAAGTACTAATAGTTCAAATGAATGGAAGTTATAGCCAGGATTAAGGGTGGCACAGAGTTTGGAGCTGTGTACAGCAGCAACGCCGCCACCTCTACCAGTAGGTCGAGGGACCTGGTGATTACAATAACTGGGAGGAGTTGATTCGTTGAGAGCAACAAAGTCATTAGGTTTAAGCCATGTTTCAGTCAGGCATAAGATATCAAGTTGGTGATCAGTAATCAATTCGTTTATTAATAAAGCTTTAGGTTGTAGCGATCTGATATTTATTAACCCAATCTTAAGGACCATTTGTCTACAGGTAGTACTTTCAGGTTTGGCAGACTTAATTTTTATCAAATTATCAGCACAAATGCCCCTACTGGATGTTTTTAAGAAGTTTGGGACGGAGGGTCGTGGAACAGACACTGTCTCTATGGGATTTTTAAGTGGTGGTTCCAGGGAAAAAGCAGACAACTGTGTAGGACAGAAAGTCTGCTGCCTGGCCTTGGCCCTGATAAGTCAAGGTTTAGTGGAATTCAGACTATGATCTATGTTACTAGAGATGATAGCTGCACCCTCCCTCGAGGGGTGGATGCCATCTTGTTTTAAAAGACCAGGCCTCCCCCAAAACTTGTGCCAATTATCTACAAAACCCACGTTGTTAGAGGGGCACCATTCAGACAACCAACGATTAAGTGACGTTAATCTGCTATAGATCTCGTCACCGCGCCGCATGGGGATGGGGCCAGAGAAAATTACTGAATCCGACATTTGTTTGGCAATCCTGCACACCGATTTAATAGTTAACTTTGTTACTTCCGATTGCCTCATGCGAACATCGTTAGCGCCGACGTGAATAACAATTTTTGAGTATTTCGCTTTACTTTTACCTTTAGCTTTAGCCAGCACTTTCAAATTGGCTTCAATGTCGGAAGCTCTGGCTCCAGGAATGCAATTGACTATGGTCGTTGGTGTCTCTACGTTCACGTTTCTAAGAATAGAATCGCCAATAATAAGGGCTCTTTTAACAGGTTTCTCAGCAGGTGTGTTACTGAGGGGGGAGAACCTGTTGGAAACGTGAACCGAGGGTTGGTGGTGCACTGGGGGCTTGCGCTTGCATCTATTTTCCCGAACTGTAACCCACTCGCCTTGCTGCGAAGGCTCTGCCGGGGTTGAGCTAGGGGAAAGGCTAATTGACGCATCTGGTACTGAAAAGGATTCGATAAACTTTTCACTAGCTTTAATCTCGTATAAGGTGCGGATGCGTGCTTCTAATTCTGCTACCTTCTCCGTCAACCTAGCGTTAAGCTCGCATTTAACACAGGTGAAGTTGGTCGTAATGGCGGAGAAGGAATAACTAAACATGTTACACACAGAGCAGGGGAGACAGCGAGAGGGAGGAGAGCTAAGGATTGGAGAAACAGAGCTGCGAGAAGCCATCATACGTAACTAGTGGCTACTTACGTAGTTTTTGCGAGGGTGTCGAAAAGTAGTGTCGGCGAGTACTCCGGGTTTGGGTCCTGGCTGGGTCCTAACCGATCGGCGTCTTGCGTCTGGCGTTCGGGAAACGAGCAACGGAAGTGCGGGGAACGAGCAACAGGTGAGGAGCAGCAGGTAGCGAGCGAGAGCGTCTCCTCGCAGGATTTTGCCTCCTGTGCAGGATGGTTGCCCCCTGCTCTGATGATGTTCTGCAGAGCAGCAGCTTCCACAACATCTGGCTTGTCCTGTGCAGTGCTTGATGTGCACCTGATGAAGTTGTGCAGGACACAGGTTGCTTTCACACTGGCCTCCACATTGGCAGGATCTATGCCGATCACCTGCTGGTACATGCGCCACTGGGCAGCAAGTATGCCAAACCTGTTTTCGACAATCATCCTTGCCCATGAAAGCCTGTAGTTATACACCCTCTTCCTGGTGGGGAGGTTGGTGCCAGGAAAGGGCCTCATCAGATTTCTGCGAAGAGGAAAGGCCTCATCAGCAACAAAGACATGAGGCTGGGCCCCTAGGTGCTCTGCGCCAGGCAGGGGTTTGTCTGCAGGTAAGCCCAGTGTTCCATCCTGCAAGGCCTGGCCAAAGATGCTGTTGGACAGAGTCCCACCATCACTGCACCTCCCGTATTTGCCGATGTCGATGATGCAAAAGCAGTACTCTGCATCCACAACTGCCAAGAGGACGATTGAATATGTGCTCTTGTAATTGAAGTACCTGGATCCAGAGTTGCTGGGGGCCTGGATGCGCACATGTTTTCCATCAATGGAGTCTACACAGTGGGAGGAAAATGGGAAAATCCCGGCGATGGTAAAACTCCTCCTCAATGGCCTTCCAGTCTTCTGTGGAGGGAACTGGCATGTACTCACCCACCAGGACGTCCCAGAGCGCCCTGGCAATCTCTTCCACTATGTGAGAGACTGTGTCGTGCCCCACATGGTAGCTGAAGGCGATGCTGTGGTACGAGTCCCCTGTAGCGAGGTACCGCAAACAAATTGAAAGCCGTTCAGAAGGTCCAATTGCTGAACGCAAATGGGTGTCCTGTTTTGATATGCGAGGTTCAACCTTCTCAAATGATCCAACATTTTGGTTCCAGTCAAAGATGGAGGAGAAGCTTATTGTGGCAGTGTTGGGTTTCCCCATACTCTACAATTTGTCTCTTGATACGTACAGAGATATAGCCTAAGTAAAAAACATGCATGGAGAAAAGTGTCCGAAATCATGTGTTCCTCAAATAAAAAGACTTTGGTATGCAGCCATGCGTCGCTTATCGTCCACGATACGATTCTGTGAAATAGGACGTTATGTGATTTGGACGTTGTGCAAACACCGTACTATATACTTAGCAAACCTATATGGAATAGGCATAGGATGCTGCTGCTTATGAGTCGAAGAATACACTGTTATACAGCAAATTTAATTGTTTAATTGTAAGTTCACATTAAAACAATAGAAAATACAGTACATAGGCTACATAAGACATTAGCATAGGCGTTTATTATGACTATCAAGACATATGTATTATACGGTATACTATGTACTGTACCATTATACGCCTGGCAGCGCAATCTCTTTATTTCCATGAGACATGAGATAGACGCGTTGCATGCAGGAAACATTGTCTTCACTACGTCCGGTTATGTCCGCTACGTCCCGTTCTGCGATCGGGTTTTTAAACTTGATTATAACCTTATGGGAGTACGAACGTATATGCGATCAGACGTTGTCTGAATGGACGTTAAGGGGCGCATGACTCTACAAGCCTCTGGCTTTTTCTGTAGTAATTTTCACAATTTCCAGTGACTCTGCATTTGTAAATTTGTGTTCCCTTTGGAGCTTTTTTTAAACATCTCTCCAAATATGGAAAGCTGCTATATAGTATTTCATATCTCATTCTTATCGAATCGATATCAAATCGAAAAAAACAAAAAACATGGAAAAACCATAATATTTGAACTGTGCATTCATGCCATATATTTTTTTTTTATTTAATACAGTTACTAGCCTACTTATATTTCTTAAATAAAAAATAATCATCGTAATAAATGTCTGGCTCCTGATTTTATTCACAACCCTCAGCATGGCCTTCAGTAAATTTGAATTTGACACCCCTGCTTTAGGTCATTTCTGGGCCCAGGATGACACTGTCCTTGTTTGTCCATGAAAATCAAGTACCTCACCACACCAAGCCTGGTGACCGATGGAGGAACGCTTCATCAGGTTCACTTTCCCCTTGCCATGTTACTTCAGAGTATCAGAGTATTTCTGTTAGCGTTGTACTGAATTGTTTGAATGTACTCATCCATTACAGCAACACAACTGTCATGTCAGTGATTAAATGCTTCACAATTTTTAGCCATCCTGGCTGTGCACTGGCCCACTGGATTCCTGGAAGGCTCTGCAATTCAGAAATAAATTTGTGATTCATTCTTTAAAGCAAACCTGTGTCTCTGCTGTGCTGGCCTTGAGGAACTGAGCCATCCTGATATTTCATGAAACTGGTTTGAAATTTTGGGAGAGATATCCTTTAAACATATACACTGACACACACGCATAGATATTTCAGCGCGCACACACACACACACACACACACACGTTTCAGCACACATTCTCTCTATATATAGATAGGGCTTGAAAATTACAGTAGTTGAGTGAATGACTTGCTGTCATTCACTCAACTTCACAATTTCATTCACAACTTCACAATTTCATTCACAATTTAAATGAGTGCAGCTTCCTCCTTCCTGTAACAAAGCAGCACTTGATGACCCAGACATAAAAAGAAATGTCCTGTATGTATTTTTAGAGCTCTTTCATGGCAGTCATTGCTGCTGGGGTCACGGCATGCAGATTGATGTCAAATATTTGGCTGATGACAGGCTGAAATATTGTGTGCAACATCCTTATTACACAAAGCCATTTGGTCAAAATATAACGAGACTGGTCAGCTTGTTCCTGCAGTCATTCCACCACCGTCTGGATATAGTGCCTCTGTTCCCCTCTGGTTCCCTGTGGTCCAGATCTCTGCAGAAGATAATGGATTTGAATCCCAGTCTGTCTGCTGCAGGGTGTTTAACCTCAGTTGCCCCTTAAGGAACCCAGCAGTGTGAATGTGCATGTTAAATGTTAACATACTTTGGAAGAGGGATCTGCAGAACAAATAAATACATGACTGAATCCTACATAATATGTGCCCTGCACTCTAACTGCTAGAGCTGTTGAGGAAGAGAGGGTTCTCTTCATTCAACCCCTACCAGGGCCCTGGGCGATGGTTATGGTCCCCAGGCTGTGCCAAACCAACCCCCTCCAGTGGCAGACTACACTATAGTTTGTTAGTATCTGTTGCACAGAGATACAAGGTTTGGAACAGTCTAGCTCGGCAGCGGTGAGGCAAGACAGAATCCCAAACTGCACTCTCCTTGGGTTGTGGCAGGTGGAGGGGGGAGGGTTTGAGGGCATTTCTTATTTAGTCTGCTTTGAAGGGAATTGATGAAGCCTTCCCAAAGCAATAAAACGGCCTCTCTCCATGTGGCTGCCATCCAGTTTGGGTCTTGTGTTTTTCTTTTCGGTACTTCAAGCTGGCCTTTATCTGTGTAAGAGACTTCCTCCAAAGAAAGACGAGGGGAGAACAAGCTTGTTGTTTCATTGCATCCTGAGGCACTGAGTCTCTCTGAGCAAAGAGTGCTGAGGAGTGTTTCTGGACCTCTGATTGTTATCAGTTGTCTTGAATACCTGATTTTTCAAGCAAAGACCCACACAACGTCACAACAAGGGTACTTACATACAGTGATGTGATGGCTTTTGTGTCTATGGGTGGGGCCATTGTTGAACACTGGCTTAGCAGGCAAATGATGATGTAGCTGATGAGGGCCCTACCGCTGAAATTTGGCCTCTATCTCTGACTCATTTTGCATGTGTTGGTGATACTGTATCAGCACCGCAGATCTTCCTGTGTGTTCCTGAAGCATGGGAAATGATAACTAGAGCACAGTCCTTGGACACATTTTCAATGGCTGTGTTTGCCCCTCTTTTTTTTTTTGTCAGCAAGAAAACCCCACAGTTAATTTCCATGTCACTGTGGCTTGGTATGAAAGAAAAATGCATACAAGAGATAATCGCTGCCAAGGAAAATGTTTGTCCACCCAGTACCAGCCAGAAGCAGATGGGCTCCCCCTCTGACCCGGGTTCTGCTCAAGGTTTCTTCCTATTAGTCAGGGAGGTTTTTGCTTGCCACTGTCGCCCTTGCTCTGAGGGGGTATCAGGCCTGGAATACCAATGTAAAGCTGCTTTAAAAAGCGCTATATAAATAAACTGAATTGAAAAATTGAAATTGAAAATATTATTCCTCATGGCTCTTGGCTTGTTCTTTTGCGGGTGCTGCTTGCTGCTTCTGCACCAGTGCTTCCTGTGTGTACTCTGTGTGGCTGGCGGAACAGAGATAGTAGTAAATTAGTCACTGCTTTGTTCGGCGCAGTGGGCTTGGGGTCGTAATGGGCTCTGGGGGCTGGGGGGGGGGGGGGGGGGGCATTGTGGCATTTGGGGAGTTCCAGGATGCTCCAATGGCTCCTGGTGGGGCAAGGTTTTTCCTAGAATGAAGCTGAAGGCCATGGCTGTTACTCACATCAATCACAGAGCAGCGGAGACCAGGTCATGGCAGGATCCTGTTGTGTTCTGACATGGATGTACCCCTGTCCTTCTTTCAGACACTGTCTGTGAAAGTGCTGACCAGACTACCCCCCAAATGTCTTCTTTATTAAATCACCTCTGCACCAGGACCACAAACTGGAGAGGAGGAGGCTTGCACCTTGGGGAGAGAGAGAGCAGTTATATCTCACTTCATAACAGAACTACTCAAAAGAGAACCAATCTCTCTCTCTCACTCCCCTGCTCTCTCTCTCTCTCTCTCTTTGTCAGGATTCAAACTGGCTTCGTGAGCAAGACAGGAGATTGTTCAGCTTTTCAAAAGCATTTTTGGACATGAGCATGTAAGACCCTATCCTCCCTTAGTGTTTTTAGAACAATTTAACACTATCTTTCTGTCTTTTTCTCTCATTCTCACTCCTGATTGGATGATTATTTAATGTGAAACCAAATGCACCTACACCTTATTTTCGGTAGGGCTGTTTCCTGAGGGGAAGTGGAATGGCCACTGTGTGTTTCCCCTGCCATTCTGATGGAGTAATAACAGGCAATGAAGAAGGATGTCTCGTTGGTGAGCACTGAGTGACTCTTCCTGGTGGGCTCTGCCTCCTTTGTGATACAGCAGTAGAAAGACTGATGGTATCCGTCCTGCCAAAATGAAAGCAATAAATCAGATGCCACTGGCATCATAAATGGCCTTCCACTGATTTGCAGTCTCTGGCACAAAGTCTCTCTCTTCCTCTCTCTCTCTCCCTTTTGTAGTAGTTCTTTGTAGTGAGCAAGCAAGAAATCCTTTTCAAATGACACTGCCGACAATGCTGTCAAGAGCAAGGGAAAGGCCAGGTGAGGTTCATCTGCCTGTGGAGATCAAATCAGATGTGTAGGTCACATGCAATTCACCTGGCCATCAGCCATCCCTCATCTCATGTTACTGAGAAGAGTGTCAGTTTTGATTTGCTTTGGATCAATGTATAGCAGTTAATTCATGATGAAAAATCCCTTAGATTGAGCTGAAAAAAGCACAGAGGTGATGACTGTAGAGGGTGAGGTGTGCAGTTGAACATTCATTCATAAAGCACTGTATATATTGCAATGCATTAGTGCTGACTGATAAATCGCATTTTCATCGTCATCGCGATATGAACATGCACGATAAACACATCGCAAAAGACTGCCTGAAACGCGATAAATAAGAAAAATCATTTTATTTACATGCGCCATGCATTCACACTAAGCATGCGAACATTTCACCTATCACAGGGCCACTCAATTTTGCTCCCTTCGTTTTGGTCCGCAATGAGCTATGCGCTCCCGCCACCACGCTAGTCCGGGTAAGATGACGCGCCCCTTAAAACTAACGTTCCACCAATGAGTGGAAAGGTGCAGGGGCGTAGCGAGCACTGGTTGAATAGGAAATAAAATGCACTAAAGAAGCGTGTCTTTGTGATAAACTGCAGTCTGCCTTTTCGACAGGGTTGCCAATCTGATTTCAAGTGACATCACATAAAAAGCTGAAATCGTGTTACACGCTATCAGAACCGATTCCCGACAAGGTTCGCTTTGGAAAAAGCACTAAAGCACCACTCTGCCAAGTGTTTACTTACAATAAACTGCTAACCGTGGAAACAAACCGTGGCTAATTCTGCGCGGGAAGGGGTGTTGAAATTGATGGCTAAAGTGCATGTTTTATTTTGTTAAGTTGATGCGATCTCAGTAAGGAAACCAAACTATTGCCATTTCAGTCACACAAGTCAGTGCGAAATCACTACCAATTAGGAAAAATAATTATGCCAAACATGGCAGCCCGGGTTAGCGTCAGTTGTATTTCCGACCAATAATCTGTTGTTGGTGTTATTAGTTAGCCAACCTTACTATAACACAAAATTACCAAATCGTTCCGAGTGACCCAGGGAATGAGAAGCTCATTTTCATTTTGATATTGTGGCTCATAGCTACCATATGGGGGCATTTGTGATGATGTGTAACTTAAACGTTGCTCAACGTAAACTTAATATCCAGTATTGATTTCTTATTCAGTGTTGTCACTATGATGTTTTACTTTATATTTTTGTCAGTTTTTCAAGTTGAAGTCAAATTTCCACTCTTGATTACTGTCAAAAGTAATGTGGTGTTGTGGTCGTAGGGGGGCAGTAAACCAGCCGCAAAAGATATTTCACAGGAAAGTGCTTAAATTTATTAACACACGTGACAAAACAAACAAACAAAAAAGCTAAGACAAACTCAAGCCTATGAGCCCTACTGGCCCAAATACTGGCGTTGCAAGACAACCAGACCAAAACTCTCTTCCTCTCACAGTCACCCGAGCCCAAACCTAGTCATTGTGAGAAAACCGCTGAACTGAAACTATCCCCCCTTTATATACACAGGTAGGGGCTACCTCCTCCCCATAGCCTAAACCAAAGGGCACAGAAAAAGAGGGAACAAAACAATAATCATTATTTAAATAAACAAACTGAAACAGTACATAATTATGATGAAAATTTAACCAAAGTAGGTAACAACAGAATTCAAGATATAAACAAAACAGTCTGTCTGAATTAAAGCAGGCATGAAACTGTATTAACTCCACATCTCCCCCTTTACCATGATTACCGGTGCTCCGGTGCACTTTATGAAGCCCTAAGCAGCAACCGCGCGCCCCTTTGTGCGCGCCATTCCACGCGAGATCAGGATGCCGACTGACGGTAAAATTTAAACTAACATACTTAACATATCTTTCGTTGTATCAGCACACAAACACCAACATACGCTCAACCATAATACATTTTCGAATACATTACACACAACCAAATAAACAAATTACACATTTACATACCACCATAACATTCACATACTACTATTTGGGACGTATATCAAAACTCCGCTCCGCTTTTTACCGCAAGCCATTTTCCTCGCGAATTAATTAACAACGCGATAAATAGAATGAACGGAAAAACAGATGATGGTAAATGGCCAAATGCGCATGATATTATTACTAACTGTATGGAATGTTTGAAGCATGAAATAAGCTTGAGTGAGCGAGTTTACTTCTCCTTAAAATGTCCGACATCCGGAGAGGCAGACAAAATGGGGTGAGGAGGTGATGAAGGAGGGCCCAACTAACTTCATCACAATTACAAAGGTGGACAATACAGCTGTCTTCAACTTAATTTTCTAAAGTACCTTGAGTTGCATGCAATTTCTGTCAGAAAGGTGTCTTTCGTTTTAAATATGTTTTATGCTCCAAAAATAAGCATATGGATGTTTTATGTTTTTGAAAATCATCTCTGCAAATTAATAAAATTACTATTACGCAGATTAAAGAGGTAATATTATAATAATTTTATTAGTTTGAAATTTATTTTAGATTTAGAATATTAATTTTTCTATAAAATATAATATGTAATGTAATTTCACATCACATCAACATTTATTATTGGCCCGCGGCCCTCCATCGAGATTAGTTTTTGGCCCTTCATAGGAAAGAATTTCGGCACTTCTGGTTAGAAGAAAATATTTTAAA
This sequence comes from Megalops cyprinoides, assembly GCF_013368585.1. Taxonomy (NCBI): domain Eukaryota; kingdom Metazoa; phylum Chordata; class Actinopteri; order Elopiformes; family Megalopidae; genus Megalops; species Megalops cyprinoides. The sequence goes on along the minus strand of NC_050596.1, from coordinate 2,741,377 downwards.
GGGAGCAGAGGAAATGAAACTTTAGTTATAATGTCTTATTTAAATTAATGTTCCTGTTTAATTGGTTGGGTATTCATGTGCAATTTGTTCAATAAAGCATGTTTCGAAATAATTTATTTCATTTCTTTATTCCATGGGCATAGGCTATTCAATGTTTTGGTTATGCACTGTTGATACATGTGGCCCCATGTCTTTACACAGTACTTAATGTGTGGGAAAACCTCAACACTGGTAATTGGTGTGTGCTTATGTAATACTCACACATTCATCATTAATGTAAAATAGAATACAGCATATATGCACAGATGGGATCTCGTGCAGAGATACAAGTAAATAATTAAATTCACAACTCATTAAAACTAAGTCATAAGTTAATTATGTTCATAGTGATGTGTTTCATTCCATGCATTTTCCCATATTTCAGACACCCTTACCAAAGAATGAAAGAATAAGAATAAGAATAAGAAATACTTTATTAATCCCGAGGGAAATTTGAGGTGTCACAACTGCACCCGTCCAGCACACATCAAAAACAACAAAGAATAAATTGAATAAAATAAATAAAGAGGTATAAAATACAACAAAGAGAAATAAGTTTGTGCAATTATGCGCTGAGAAGTTATCATGCCTTGTGCTATGATATATACATAGTCCTAAAATGAATTATGAAACAAAGAATAAACAGGGTAAGGTTATTGCTATTATACAGTATGAAGTGCAGTAGAAAAACAGTTATTGTTGTACAATATGCAAAACAATGATAACTGTATAGAAAGAGACACAAGGAGTGACAGTCTCACAGCACCATGTATTTCCACAGTACAAAAAACAGCTGTATGAAACCAATTAACTGTGAGAATAGCAACAGGTTAACAAAAAAGTGTTTACATTTACATTTAAATTTACATTTATTCATTTGGCAGACACTTTTATGCAAAGCGACTTACAAGTGAAGGACAGTGATGACAAATAGTTCTGTCAACACTGACTGTGTCATACCTGCCTGGGATTCAACCTGTACCATTTACCTTCTATTTATTCATGGTATGAGACTGTTTTTGCTTTTGCAAAAAAATGTTTGCCAATAAGGTTCATTGAAATTAATTCAATTTTAAATGAATGGAAAGAGAGTAAGAGATTGACTTTTAAAAGCCCTTCATTTCATCTATTTTTCAGAGTGTGTGAAAAAGTATTGTTTACATATTTACACATTAGAAGGAGCAAAGTATTATAAAAGAAACACAAATCCAAGCCATAACCAAACCCAAAAGTAAGAACTACAACAAATAAAGTCTCCTCCACCAAGCAAAAAGGGAATATTTCTACAATGGCTGGCTGAAAAAGATTCACCATGATGATCACAATATTATGTTTTATTCTTCATGCTAGATCACCAACTGATATTGGGAATGGATTCTTATACTGTATGTTAAGTATTCCATTATGTCAGAACCACACTACTTAGAGCTAGAAAAGCCCTTTGTCTTGTGCCAGCCACCTTTAATTGTTCCCCAAAAAGAGATTTCACACACAGCAAATATGGTTGTTTTCTGCTGACAGTCTCAGCTCTTCTGTCCCTCAACTCTCTGTTTTACCTGATTATCTTCTCTGTATTGACTTCAGTTCCCACTGATGTAAGCTGGAAAACAACTGCTGCTCTGGATGCTCTTAGGGCATCAAATAACCGCCCACAGGAGAGTGGAGCTGCATGTGGAAAGTGAGCATTTAAAACTCCTCCAAAAAGGACCCTTATGTTACCTGCTGAATTAACCTGGTTATCCAGTGTGTCCATTTGCAAGTACTGTTACTGTCTGCTACTATCCATAAAAAATGGGTAATATGCTGTCTGCTGGGGAAACACAGTGGGCTGTGGTAATGTATGTATACGAAAAGCACGAAGCTTCATCTAGCACAAACCTGTCCATACTTCACCTTCTCCCTGGCTGACTAAAGTACCCCCCCCCCCCCCCCCCCCCCCGTAACAAACAAAAAACTTTTAAAACAGTGCAATAAAAGTGAGAATAGCCACTACCTATGTCTATTTTTGGTTATTAAGTAGGAAGAAGTAATGAGCCATCCCCTCCTACTGTTTCAGAACAGGGCACAAGTCAAGGAGACCCATAGCACCAGAGGTGAGAGTACAGATTAAAAGTACAATAACTACAATTTTACTGTCTGAAGCCTAAAAGCTTCCATCTAGCTGCTCACATTTATTAGGCACTGACAACCCCATCTGACAGGGGCATGTGTAAGACCTCTGCCCTTCAGCCAGTTCTGTAATGACTGTTAGCCCTGTGCATTTCCTACAGCATACTTGAAGGAGGATCCAGCACAGTGAGGTCACTGTTTTCTCTCCTACAGCTAAGGGGGAGTTTCCCATATTTTGCAACTCTGCTGGATGACCTCAAAAAGTCAGTACCAATAGATTTTTTCTGCTTTATAGAGTTCTGCAGCAAGCCCATCAAACCAGACCTCCCAGCACTCTGCTGGCTCACTGCTGCCATCAGCTCCTCAGGGGATAGAGAGCTTTGCCTAGAGCCTGGCACTGTAGTGTGGGTAAGGCAGGGCTTGATGCAGCTCCTCCATCACTTCCTCCTCGCACCCTGTCCAACAGTGATAGGAATGGTAGGAGAGAGCATGCATCCTCCTGACCAGTCACCATGAAGGTAGAATAAAACTGAATGTGCTTGTCAATGAATTTTCCTCTCATTTCTCCTTCTCACCTCTCCAAAAAGCCTGAGTAAATGAACGATCTAGCAGGAACTGGCACTTAAGATGTCAGAATCAAAATCTATGAGTGGACACAGTAAGAAAGTAGAAATATCAATCTGACATGAAAAAAGTGAAAATGACCTGTTAAAGAACTTCCATTCCATTTTGTGTGTGATTACATTTGTCTTGGACTGAACTGAAGTCACTTTAAAGAAATTACATTTCTTTAAAGCCTCAAATAATACTTGCCTAAACTGTTCTCTTCATTGGATTCGTTCTTTGATGGGTAGATCAATAATAATAATGACACAAATGACTCTTTCACCAATAACTCACTTCCCTCTAATTTATTTACAATATCTACTTCACTAAGAAAAACTATCGTTAACGTGTCCATCTGTGATGCAAACTTTTTTGTGAGCCCTGACTTCCTTCCTAGTAGCAATCAAACAATCCTCAACAAATACTGAAGGTACAGGCCTGCATTTTAACCCATGCCTGGCTGTCAACATTTGAAGGTCTCAATTGTTGGAGAGCCAGCACAGTTTTAGGAAAAAAGTAAATATCAGAGTACTATTTGTAAAAAAAAAAAAAAAAAAAGTAATCAAAATTAGCAACAAAAAATACTAAAAAACAGAAAATTTCAGCTCTAACTCACTGCATCATCTTTCCACGGGAGATGAAAAAGGGCATGGATTTCTCTGCCACCTAGAATGAAAGAGACACCTGTGACATGTCAGTAACCCAATACATCCCCTATCAAGCCTGTTTTCTCTTTCTGGAAGGTATGTGATGCAAAAGTGTTGCCTTGCAAAATGTTGTGGTTGTATTATCATCTGTTTTCACACTAAACTGCAGCCCCGCCATACAAATCACAGCGCTACTAAACAGTGTTTGTGTGCAGGGGTTCTTGCCTGTTGTATTACAAATTCTGTATCTACCTCTAGACAGCCACTTCAGGAGTGCGGTGAGCTCTGTCCATCATCCCAAAACGATTCTGGCTTCTCTGTGGTGCTGTGTGCTGGTTGTCTTCACTGCACATGTAGGGACAGAGGGACAGAGTGGCTGGGTATGAATTAAACACCTGCTGGAAGGGTACATCTACAGGAGGAAAAGCTACTGGGACACAGCATGGTGAAATCATATGCTTTATCATACAGAGCCTTGTGTTTTGAATTTGAGTAAGTGTGTTTTGAATCATAGGCCCTGTTCATACCTGGCATTAAAATGCGTCTTGGGTGTGCAGCACTCTCCAAGATGGTTTGCTGTTACACAACCACTCATTGGCCCCTACAATACAGAGAGGCTCATTTCTTTCCTGGACGACCTGCATAATCAACTTGTGCCAGCGGAGGAGAGAAGTTGAGGGGCAAGAAACTCCCTCCCTTCATTGTTGTGTGTGGATAATGTGACATTCCACCACTCTGCTGCAGTCACAGACTGGTTTTGCTGCACATGCCAGGATGTCAGGACTGTTCCTGCCTCCATACTGCCCCTTCCTAAACCCCATAGAGTTTTTCTCTACTTGGAGGTGGGAGGTGTAAGGTTTATGACCACCATCCACATGATCAGATGTCCTTACTGGATGCCATGAATGTGGGGTGTGGAGACACTTCTCCTGAAGACTGACAGGGTTGGATACTTTGGATACTTTCCAAGATGCATCGCCAGAGAAGACATAAGTTGTGATGTTGATGAGAACTTGTGGCCAAATGCAGGCGAGAGGGAGGATTACAACCCTCACAGTACTGTACAGTACAAGTAATTATATTATACATGTTGTTTTTTTTGTTTTGTAATTATTGCAGCCCTGGAATTTCAGGAATTTGTTTTTTGTTTCAACTTTTTATTTTTCACAAGTAAATTACTATATGCAAAGATATAGAAAAATAAAGGATATTGAAGCAAATTGCTGCATTTCTGATTAATTCTTGTCACATACACTTTAGTACAGTCAATAAAGTGAACAGGTGTTACTCTTACTCTATAATGAAATACTGATTTATGTGAAGAATCATTCAAACTTCAAAGATAAAAGTTCATCATTTATGTAATGCTCCCTGGTTGTTAGTGTTTTTTAGGTCAGTGCTGTTATGAGTGACAATGTATGCTTTCTGAGTGAGTGTTAAGGTTGAATGAGCTTATTTTGAGACAGGTTATAAAGGGTTTTGGTGGTTAGAGTGAGTTTTGGAGGTGAGATTAACTGTTTGGCCAAGATGCATGTTGGTAATGGAGACTGTGTGAAGAGTTTTCGAAAAAAGTGGCTTCAGTACTGACCAATGCTTGTTAGCAATTGAAAAAAACTTGTAAATCATAAATCCTCTTTAAAAATATGATTTTAACTTTAGAGGGACAAAACCAGGACAAGCTTCCTAGCACGTAATCAACCTTTTGTCATGAGTGGTCCATTTGGTACATGTACGTGTTTATTTCCATATAGACGCGGGGAAGTGAGATCCGATCACAAGTGGTCACTCGACATGCATGTGGAGATGTATTCTAATGCTAGGTGTGAACTGACGTACTTAGAGCTGTCCACTTGTGATCAGATCACCCAAGATGCATGTTAATGGCAGGTAAGTGAACAGGGCCAGAATTCACAATCGGTCCAAGGAGTCAGCTGCAGCCATGGGCCTAATGAGTTAGTACAGAGACAAAATGTAGCCCTACCATAACTCTCTTGCTTGTTTCCATGTTTATAGCCCTTTTCAGACATGCACTGCAACCCTGAACTTAACTAGACATTACCCGGAGGAGCTATATGTGAAAACGCAAATGTCCGAATCAGTTGGACCGGACATTAAATGAACTTTGCCATGCCAGCTCCCTAGTACAAAGTCTGTGTAATTCAGATTGAGTCCATATGTGAACAGAGCAGGTCATTGTCTGGAGAATTTAAAGCAGCGAGTGGCCACTTTGATGCCGTTTCTATCATGCTACTGGCGCAAAAACGGAAGAATACAACATCTGCTTCGTACTCTTGTACTGCTTTGCCCGTATGATTGCTTTCCCCTCTTGTTGATATTGTGGATACGTCCAAATACATGTTATTTTGAGTCCAACAATCGTTAAACAGATTGTTAGCTATATCTACACTGCCAAAACTTGTCTCTTACAATGACTAATAAAGTTGGTTAGTAGTTTATATCAGGTTAGTAGCTAGCTAAAGCTGTAGCTAAGTAATAGTGATAGGTATAGTGAGATGGGTGAACAGGTGACCTAACATTACATAGTGAACAACAAAAACTTACCTTCCTGTTATAATAAATGGTATAATTAATAATATATTATGTGTATCGGTAGCACCATTTGGATGGCTATGTGTGATATTTTTTATAGGCTACTCAAAAGGTACAATAGCTATGTTGCCTGCTCTCCTCCTCCGTGCCACATTATGTGCCCGTACCACCGAAAGGTAAGACATTGAAAATAAAAAACCTGAAAATACCTCAACTCGCAAATACTTTTCGTGAACCCGTCAATACTTTTCACTCATGAGAATGCAAGTGGCGTCTAACTGGAAAATACCACGAGGAAATCTGGACGTTTCTTAACTCACAATGATTTCACGCGACAATGTAACAAACTACAAATGTACACATTTAAGTATACTGTACCATTATACGCTTGGCAGTGCAATCGCTTTATTCCATGAGATATGAGAATACACGTGTTGTGTGAGGGAAGCGTTGCCATCACTATGTGCCGCTTATGTCCGCTATGTCCCATTCTGCGAGCAGGATTTTTAAAATTTATTTATAAAACATTATGGGACTACGGACATACATGTGAACGGATGTTGTCCGAATGGACGTTAAGAGGCGCATGACTGTAATCATTAATGATCGCATACTGGGTAGCAGTGGTGGCTGGTGAGCTGAAAACGGGAAGCACACACACTACCTTTAAATCTATCATTACTTTCAACCTTTTCCCCTTTATCCTCCTTGATTAACAATAAAACAAATAATTCACAGAATAATCGACACCAATCGCGTAAATAGAGTATATCCCAGCCAACACGTCCAAGTGGAGCCCACATGGGCTTTACTTGGGTTAGGTGGGCATCAACTGGGTATGGGCTCAGAGTGGGCTTTTAAGTGGGTTGGTGTTGGGGCCCACATGGGCAACCCAGATGAATATCCTTCGCAAACAAAATGGATGAGTTACAGTCACAGATAGCCTACAACGGCCTCATCCGTGAGTGTTGTCTGTTGAGTGTGACGGAATCCTGGCTGCACTCGCAAATCCCCGACGCTACGGTGGAGCTAGCAGGACGGACCATCCATCGCCACGACCGGAACAAAGCCTCCGGTAAGAGCAAAAGGGGGGGGACTCTGTGTTTACGTGCTTGAGGGCTGGTGTTCTAACAGCAAAATAATAGACAGCCACTGCTCACCGGACCTAGAGGCCATGTCTGTCCAGTGCAGACCGTTCTATCTGCCACGGGAGCTAACTGTAGTCATCGTTACCGCTGTCTATATCCCGCCGGATGCTAACGTTAGCACGGCGCTCGGACACCTTCAACACATCGTTAACAAACAACAGAGGACTCATCCCGACGGCGTCCACATAATCGCCGGGGATTTCAACCAAGCATGCTTAAAGACTGTGCTCCCCAAACTCCACCAGCATTTCAAGTGTTCTACTAGGGGAGAAAATACACTTCATCGTGTCTATACCAACATTAAGCATGCTTACAGAGCGACGCCCCTCCCCCACTTAGGACAATCCAACCATCTCTCTCTGCTGCTCATTCTGGCCTACACCCCCCTCCGAAAACAAACAAAACCGAGCACACAAACCATCAGAACCTGGCCTGAAAATGCTCTCTCTCAGCTACAGGACTGTTTTGCTTGTACAGAATGGAGCAACTTTGAACAGCAGGACCTAGAGGCATACACAGAGACTGTGCTTTTCTACATAAAGAGCTGCGTAGAAAATGTCACAGTGGACAAACGCATCCGGGTTTTTCTAAACAGGAAACCCTGGATGACTAATGAAGTCCAGACTCTGATCAGAGCTCGTAACTCTGCCTTCAGGACGGGAGACAGCTCACTGTACAGCATTACCAGAGCCAACCTGAGGCATTCAACATGCCAAGGAGGTCTACAGGAGGAAGATGGAGGGCTACCTCATGGACAACAACCCTCGGCAGATGTGGAGGGGCATCCAGGCTATAACCAGCTACAAAGGCCAGAGCCCAACGACCACCGGCAGCAGCAGCACGCTGGCAGAGGAGCTGAACAGCTTTTTTGCCCGCTTTGAGACCACCACACACCTGCACTCACTGCCTCCCCACAACTCCAGCACCCCCCCCTCTCTCTCCAGGAGCCTGAGGTGAGAAGGACACTGAGAGCAGTGAACCCCAGGAAAGCTGCTGGACCTGACGGCATCCCGGGGATTGTGGTCAAGGCATGCGCAGACCAGCTGGCAGGGATCCTCACCAAGCTGTTCAACCTCTCCCTGACGCATGCCACCGTCCCTTCATGTCTGAAGGCCGCCACCATCATCCCCATTCCCAAAAGACCTGCCATAGACAGTCTCAGTGACTACAGACCCATAGCCCTCACGTCTGTAGTCATGAAGTGTTTTGAGCGGCTAGTATCTCAGCACATCAGATACTGCCTCCCTCCCTCCTTCGACCCCGACCAGATCTACAGAGGACACCATCGCCATAACACTTCACACAGTGCTGAGTCATCTGGAGAACCGGAAGAGCTATGTGAGGATGCTCTTTGTGGATTACAGCTCAGCGTTTAACACAATCATCCTGGACATATTAGTTACCAAACTGTTCAAACTGCAGATTCCCCTCCCCACCTGCACCTGGATCAAACATTTTCTCACAAACCGCCCACAATCTGTCAGACTTGGCCCCCACCTCTCCTCCACGCTCACACTCAGCACTGGTTCTCCTCAGGGCTGCGTGCTGAGCCCCCTACTGTACGCCCTGTACACTCACGACTGCGCTCCGTCCCACCTAACCAACGCCATCATTAACCAGAACAACCTGGACAAGAAGCTGCTGCTGGCCTTCTATCACTCCTCTGTGGAGAGCATATTAACATACTCTCTGGGGGTGTGGTACGCAGGCTCCACAGCTGAGGACAGGAAGGCTGTGCGGAGGGTTATTAACACCGCCCAAAAAATTATCGGCTGCCCTCTGCCCTCCCTGGACGACATATCCAGATCCCGCTGCCTCAGTAAAATTAAGGCCATCACAGGAGACTCCTCACATCCCGCCTATCATCTGTTTGACCCGTTGCCCTCCGGACGGCGCTTCAGGTCAATCAAGTCCCACACCACCAGACTAACAAATAGCTTCTTCCCCTGGGCCATACAGACTGCAAACAAACACTGACACCCCCCTCCCCCCAACCCTCTACCTCAATACAACTGTGCAATTCCACTGTGCACTTTAAGTAGTTTTTTAAAAGGCCATATTAACGCATATTTCTTTTCATTTACAATGTGTCTTCTTTTTTAAATTTGTAAATTTGTATTTTACTGTATTTATTGTATTTTATTGTATATTTTGTATATTTTTTCTCCTATGTCGAGTGCCTTATTTGTACTGTGTTTACATAAATGTTCCTCAGTGCACTGCTGTTGCAGACCACCCACAATTTCGTTGCACCCCCACCGTGCAATGACGATAAAGTCTATTCTGATTCTGATTCTGATATACATGGGCTAGAAATGGGCATACCTTTTACACAGCAAACATGGGTACTGGATGGGTCCCAAGTGGACTACATTCTCCAAAGTGAAAAGAACAGAAAATAAAATGAAATTGTACCTAGCAAAGTGATCTGCATATATATGCACCATTGAAAACATTTTTTTATTGTTGTTGTTTTTGACACTTGGGGTAATGTGCAAATGATATAGCTGGTAAGTTTAAGCCATTCAATCTAATCTAAATCTAAAATGCCAACACTGATTATGCAGTTTTGCCCAGACAAATTTCTGCTCTTTAAAAGTTTCAGTGCATTATTTTCATTATTTTCTCCTCTTGAGCATATGAATCACAAGCACACACACACAGCAATGCCCCTTTTCCACTCGCGCCACGCTCCAACTGCCATTCTGACTTTTCCACTCGCGCCACTCTCCAACTGCCGTTCTGCAGCCAAACCTACCTGAAGGTGAATTTGCCGTCAGCGTACTGTTTAGGAGGGGGCAGTGTCTCACCTCACATACCAACACACATACATTCTTTTGTTTTGGTTTCAAGGTAAGAACTACAATACTTCTGTATTAAAACTGAAAACTGGAATTTATTAGAAATACATTGTTTTCACAAACATAATGTGAACCAAAAACATTAGTTTTGGCTTCTCTGTCACATTAGAATTACAGCTAGACATTAACTAGTTAGCTATCTAGCTAACATGCTAGCTGGGTAGCCTAACTTATCCCCCCAGTTACCATAATGTTGGATATCTGAATATATTGTTTATTGTAGTTAATTAAATATTCAATAACAAAGCTGTGTCTGGCTGAGATGTCGTTCTGAATGGTTGACACAGCTTTTTAGACTAATGTTAGACTAACTAACATTTTTAGCAGGATTCATTCTCATCTGAGCGAATTATTGGGAGCCTGCTAACAACCTTGCAGGCTAATGACTCTTAGATGTGTAAAATTAATACTTTTGCATACTTCCATAGTTATACTTACTAGAATAGATATTGTTCAAATACTGGCTGGCTGACTAGCTCGCTACCTAACGTAGCTATCCATTTTTGGCAGGGGTCTGTCATGAAATGACAAGAACATTAATGCATAGCAACAAGATAGAGTCATAGATGTATTACCATCTGGGCGTTGTGTTACGCTTATTGCTGCCACGTAGTTATTTTCAGTGTGATCTTTGCCTTAGTGCGGTATCACTGTGAATGTATCATCTAGATCATGTTGATGTGAGGTACAGTACCAAAATCCAGCCTAACACATCTGATTTAATTGTGAAGAAAGTACTAAAAAGGTGTGAACCTAATTGAAATTTGGCAAATGGTTGATTCATTTATTTTCTCTTTTCAAAGGGCTGTTGGAAGAGTTTGGACAGAGGAGTGAGGAGCTGCACTGCACTTTTCTTAATAAAATAAAGCATGAACTATACTACTGGTCTCTCTTCATTGAAGCAATACATTTTACATTTTAGTGTACTTTTAAATGTAGTAGATTAAATGTACAATTGTATTTTTATGGGTTTACTGTAAAATAAGGTAAGCCAAACAGACGAATATGGTAGCCCGTATATATACCCGTTGTGGCCCATAAGAGCACTAGATAAGACCTAGCTGGGTCCCATCATCAACCCAAGTAGGCAGACTCCTGTAGGCCCCAAATGGGAGAAACCTGGGTTACCCATATGGGCCATATATGGAGCCCATCAAGGGCCCATCATCAACCCATCTGGTTGATGATGGGCCCTTGACCCATCTGGTCATTTATTGATTTAAACTACGTTAAATGCTCATGACACATCACAGCTTTTGTGAGCTCTGTGTTCTAAACGTTATTGTTCATTGCACTCAACCTAACCTAAAAGCTAACCTAAATTTAGCTCCGTTCGGTAATTTAAATTTTGTAATACAAGAAAGCTATAATGTGACACATTTAAGAGAAAGCTTTGGGATTAGTTGCCACTTAATTATTAATAATAATAATAATCCCGCCCCCAGCCCCTGACGTAGCGGTTCTTTGTTCTAGACCAGCAAAGACTTGGTGCCGCTCTCAAACCATTTTTCCTGGCTGAGAGCCGGTTCTTTGGCTGTCGAAACGCGAAGAATTGGTTTGAGATTAGGCACCGGCTCCGAACCAGCCCTCAAACTGCCTTGGTGGAAAAGGGGCATCAGATCCCACACGCTGGAAACAGCCACAGTGACTGGCTGAGCCAGTAGGGGGAAGAGATAGCGGCCTTGGTTTCACACAGATCTTTGTTCTTGATGACTCCCACTTCTGCCTCTGAGGTTCATAGTATGTGTCAGTGCTCCCGCCCCCTAGCTGTTGTGTTTTTGTTTTTCCCTGTCCATGTGCTTTTGTTTTCCTTGTGTTCTAGCCCTGCCCCGCTCTCCGCCTTGTCTCCGCCCACCTGATCATCTCCACCTGCCTGCTTGCACACCTGCTTCCCATCATCTCATCAGCCCAGCCCTATATCTGCCCTGCTTGTCTCTGTCTTGTTGCCAGTTTGTTGCAGTGTGTTTGTACCTGTCTTGTTCCCACTGTGTTTTCTGCCTGATCGCTGTTCCCTGAATCAACCCTGCCTGTGCTTTGACCTTGCTCCTGCCTGCTGCCCTGCCTTGTTCACCTGATCTACCTGACTACCTGGTTTGACCCTGCCCCGGCTTTGATTCCTGACTATGTTCGGACTGCCCGCCTGGTCTCTACCCTGCCTGTTTTTTGGTCACGATTCTGCCCTGCGTCCTATAAAGGCACTTGGAATCTGGAGTTCTTGTGGTCCGCGCCTGAGTCCTTGCCTGTGCCCTGATAGTATGTAACTGCTCTGAAACGTCTTGGCCATAGGCAGGAATGCTACTCACTTCAAAACAGGCCAGCAGCTGGCTGTGTTTTGCATCATCTGGCCCTCCTTTTAGCACAGGGAGGCATCTCCTCCAGAGTCATGAGGCTGAATATTTCCCGCACTGTGCATCACAGACAGCACAGCTCTCTGGTGCACACTACATTACACCATTAATCAGCTCTGTTCTGTGCTCTGCATATTAATTTCATGTAGTTCTCATTTATAGAGATAAAGATCTATTTTTTCCTAGATCTAATTCAAAGATCTATTGCTCCTGGATCTAATTTCTAAAGATCTAATTCAAATGAAGGGCTCTAGACAGCACCTGTCTGGGAATCAAACCTACAACTGTCTGCTCACAAGTCCAGCTCTAATATCTCTGCTTCACTACGTTGTTGCCAACCTTATGCATGGGACACTATTTGGACATTTAGGGCAGAGCCGGCCCTGACCAATTTGGTGCCCTAGGCAAGATTTTAGCTTGCATCGCAGCCAATTCCACCACCACGGTTAATTGTGGTTTTAAACCATTCTTTATGGTCAGAACATGACAAACATTTGCCAAACAGCTGAACATTTCACAAAGCTGAGATAGAACATTCAAAACAATTATAACGATAAAATCTTTTTTCAACATCAAAATATGCATGAGTAAAATTACGTAAAATCCTTTTTCAGTCCTTTTTCCTCAACAAAAACAATGTCTTAATAGAAAAATTAAGTGCTGCAGTGTGATACAACACACATGTCAGATGGCTCAGACTTCAAAGTTTTAAAGTGTTTTCAAGGATAATGTCAATAAATAAAACAATAAATACACATAGAAATCTTAATTCTGGTCAGCATGCCAAACATTTTGTACAAAGGGGTTGAAACATTTTGTAAGTGTTTTAGCTGACAATGTAAACAAAATAAATAGAAGAAAAATCTCAACTGTGGTCAGTAAAAGTTTTAAACAAGCAATGCCATTACCCTACAAGTTACGGGCAAGAAAGACAAGTCTGTTTACAATCTCAGGTTTTAAGGGCATACTCATACTAGGCCCGGTTGCCTTGTACCGGGCCCAAGCACGATTGTCCCTCCCCCCTCTCCACTCCCCCGCTGGCCTGCGCTCACATTGCGCTTAATGTTCCGGGGCCCGAGCATGCTTACGTCATCACGATGCAAACTTTTTGTGTTGAAGAAAAGCACTCACACAGCACAGTGGAGTTCATGATTGTACATTCTTTGTGGCTTATTTGGAGTCGTTTCCCAGTAAACACGCGGTGGTTGGGCCAACGTTGGCTCATGGTCATTATGGTTGGCGACCGTCACCGTCTGCTGCCAACGTTGGCACTCTGTTGGGATTCTACTTTAGCCCAATGGTCACGTAATCGTCATGAACCAACATTGGCACAACGCTGGACTACCACTCTACCCCAACCATTGCATAACCGTCATGAACCAACGATGGCACTCCGTTGGCATTGTGACTTTTACCCAACCATTGCATTTTCGCAATTAATGTTCTGGCCAACGTTAGCTCAGGACGATCGCAAGGACATTTTTGAAGTCCAAATGAAACTGCAAGACAGCTCTCAGTCTCACTCTGAACAGAGAAGTAAAGCCGCATCTGGGTAAGTAGGCTACCTCATAACAATTGTCTTATATTTCCTTAAATAAATAAACGCATCATGTCTAATTATGTAGCCTAGGCTACAGTTTGAATTGGAATGGTTACTTTAATATATGGTATTTATATATTTATTTGTTGTTGTATGTTGGTAGTTTTAGCCAGTTTTAGTGAGATGGATTTACATAACGTTACCTGGTTCTGAGGTAAATTAGTTAGTGTACGTAGCTACATAGGATATTTAGCTCTTTTAGCTAATCCCACACTGCTTGGTTAGCTAAGGCTACGTTTTTTTATAATTCATACAAACGGTTAAGTGGTTAACGTTATAAGGGTATCACAGATATTCAAATAAAATATTCCATCTGGCCTAATTAATCTTTATGACAGTGGTTGTAGTATCTAGATAGCCCACACCATAGCGCTATCAATAAGATACTGCTTCACCAAACAGCCGCCACTAGCCATCAAAGTTTGCTTAACCCTTAAACCTAGGTTAGTTGGCTACAGTTCAGCATGTCGGAAAACACAGTAACTACACTGTTAAAATAGAGTTGAGAAACCTTTAAGTGGGGTTGCGGGGTTAACTGACACATAACATTATTTTGTTTTTGTCTTTAAGGAGCTGTGCGGGCAAACATCAAAAATCACAGATGCTGACATATGTAGCCTACGTCAGTGAAAAATTGCCTGCGGTATGCTAAATACCATAACTGAGGGAGGAAGGCGAGGAACGCAAGTTTTAATTAGGCCTAAGTTTCTAAAAGTAGCCTACTGTATTTTACATGCAATTGTATTCTAAATATTTTTTTAAAAGTAACATATGTTGTCATTTGTGTTTTTGTGTATGTATTTTGTCATGGTTTAGCCCGTTAAATTGTTCCAAATACATTTCTTTTTAAGTTTGTTTTAGCTATTTATTCCATTTTAAAATCCTGTTAATGTTTTATTAAAACGTTTTAATAGAATTTAAAAAAACGATTTTTTTGTCATTTGTTCATGTTAACTTAGTTTAATAGTATAAGCTAGCCTACTCGTTTCCTCTTTGATATCTCCAACAACTACGTTAAAAGTGATAGCCTACAGATAAACACTTCTCCAACCTTAAATTCTGAATGGACATTTCTTCTGTAGCGCAGCATTTTTCGGCAAATGTGATATGTTGGATATAGAGGGCATGTAATTGTTTCATTTGCATATTAGATTTAACATTTACAGTTACAATTATATTTAACATTTACATTTAACACTTATGTTTACACAAGTTATTTCATATTTTTCATTAATGACTTTGACAGATTTGCGTCAATTTGTCTGTAAATGTATGAAAAAGTGACTGTACTGCATTTTTTTTTTTTTTTTTTACATTTGACAATGTTAAATGTGCAAAAACTGTGCAGGATAAATCAGTGGATACATTTTTACAAACGGCGGCCCATACGAGTAAAGCTCCACATTCATCCCTCAACATCAGCTGCCTCCGTAAAAATCTTCTTATACGTGCAGCACAATTAACTGAAAATCGCTGTGTTGCATAATCAATGCTAACTGGCTGGGGAGCTAGCGTTAGCTATCTAGCGATAGATTTGATAAAACATAGCTAGTTAGCTAACAGGCTACCTATCTGAACGATTCTTGAAGACTAGCTATTTAAACAGGTTGGCTGCTTAATTTGTATTACTCTGACTAAGCCCCTGACAACAGCAATGCTTACATCGCCACGTAAAGTATGGTTAGTTTTATTTCACTTCAGTAATCAAGCTAATGTGGGGATCCTCAGAGTTATTTTTAGGTGTAGATCTACAGAAGTAACCAATCAAAGATCATTTTGGAGGTAGTCAGCTTGCTATATTTAAGGAAGTCAGATAGCTAATCAAATGATGGTTTAAAGGAATTATAATGACTGGGCATGTAACTAACAGATATCCAGCTACATGTTGCTATATTTGTTAAATGGGACAGTGGCATCATTGATGTCATGTTCGAGCTCCGTGCTCGGGCCCACAAAATGAAAAGCACAACGGTCAATTCAGTGCACGACAGGAATCAACCGTTTTGTTTTCTGTGCGCGAAAGTAGCCTTTGTGCTCTCTTCAATATTTCGTGGACACAATGCTAACGTGTTTGTGTTTTTCGTTGACAAAATGCGTTATGGTGTTACATCGTTTCGTAATGCATTTATGCGTTTCGTAGCACAGAAGGCGTTCTGTGTACGAAAAAAGGTCTGTTACATTCAGTGCCCCATATCGAGCTGGCCACGGGCACTGCTTTTTCTTTGGTGTCGCTCATTTCGCTTATTCCGCTCCAGCTACAAGCATGTCAGCCGCTGTGTCTGTAAACTATACCGCGTGCTGGCCTGGATTTACACCGCTCACGTGCAACCTAACACATACCTCTATTCCTGCGACATGATTGGCAGTTCGTGGTTCATTTATGTGCAGGCTATCTAAGTATGGAAATGAATTATATCGAACATTTATAGAACATTTGTTATATTTCAGTCGAGTAAAATTATATCACGATAATTATGGTTATTGTTTTATCGCCCAGCCCTACTTACAACTATTAATTACAAAAGGTTTTAGTGTTAGTTCCCATAGCGGCGATCCATGGTGAAACGGTAGTGTTTAAAGCAAGATCACACTCTTTATAGGAAAATAAATTCCCTCCAAAACATATTTTTCAGCGGGAATGCACCTGATTTGTGGGTTCACGCATATATTGGGCGATATATTAATATGCCTGCCTTTAAGAAAATACGAACATAAAACTCTATGATGAATATAGCAATGACAATGTAGCCTAAATAAAACATATAAATAAATATAGAATGTATATTTATAATATTTATTAGTATATACATTTTTTAGAAAGTTGATATATCTCCTGTCAATACATTTGTATCCCTCTTCCTCAAAACTAATTAGCAACGCCCACAAGCTGGCTGCAGCGAGCGACAGCGACTCAGCGAATTGGCGATATACAGCGATAAAGTCGCTGTCGGTGTGAGCGCACGGTAAGCTAATAACACTCTGCTCCAACTATAACTACTATGCAATAGATAATCATTCATCACATTACCTCCGTCTGCTTCCCGTTTTTCCTCCTCTTTCCTAATAGTATGAGTATAAAGTGTATAGTATGAAAAATACTAAAAGTTCAAAATTTTGATTTTTTTTTTCCTTCCCTCATTTGGGGCGCCCCTATGGATGGACGGCGCCCCTAGCATTCGCCTATACCGCCTATGCTACGGGCCGGCTCAGATTTAGGGGATGACGTGACTGTTCCAGCAGGAAGGTCCCATATTCAGCTCTGTTAAATCAAGTCTTCCACTAGCAAGAGGGTCACCAAAGACCTGAGTGATTGCCAGCCACCTCTCCCTGTCATTATCTTGATTCTCCACACCACTGTCTTGAAACTATAGCTGTCAGATAACCAAATAATGGTCTCTTCACCTGGAAGATTTGTCCCAGCCTGCCGTGTGCCAGTGATGTTAGCTCAGGATAAGAGAGCCTGCTAAATGACTGAATGTAAATTTAACTGGAGACGAGGGGCTTATTGAAAGGATGTCCTGTTTTTGGAGCTCACCATCGATTAAGAAAATACTTTCTGTTCTTAACACTTAGGACTCTTTCTGCCTTGTGTCAAAATAAACTCCAAGCATATAATCACGATGAGCATAGTGATCGATGGTCTCCAATTTTGCATGATCATGGTCTTTTGGTCTCTATCCTCTTTGCTGCAGCTCTCCCACTCTAAGACATAGTAACTTTTCACCTCTCTGAACCAATGAGATTGACCTAGGCATCATGCATACCTCCACAGACACATAACTGATTCCATGTTTGTGGTTATATGGTCTTAACACACTGCAGAGAAGCCTGCACACACATCCTTACTAGCATCGCTAAAACAGCCTATCCTTGCATGGACAGCGCATAGTTGTTCTTGCACTTCATTAAAGGGATAAAATTGGAGTTAGCTTCATTCTGTCATACAAAGGACTGTGCTGAATAGCTCCAAACATTAATTTCATATAATTACATTTGCCTTATCTACCATTATGACATTATCAGTTTAAAATATTGCATTATATAAGGACACGGCTTATAAAATTCAATATGCTGAGATGTGTAGGAAAGAAATAACATTCATCTAAGCGGATCAAATTAAAATTTTCTTACTTTTTTACCTGTCAAATGATTTGCAAAAAGATATCCAAGTGTAGATATTACACACATGCCTGGATGTGTTTGTCATGACTCTGGTTTGAGTATGGACCTATATATAGGCCAGCAGGTATAACTGAGCATGTGAGTGTAATAGAGATATAGAGACATGCCAGTAATCAGAGAGCTCTGGGACTGACAAGGGAGCTTGGAGCAACAAATGGAGAAGCAGGGAAGAGGGTGTCTGCATCACAGCAACTTCAACTTCCTATAATGTCAGAGCCAGCCCCACAACAGCAGATTGATGAGGGAGTGCAGGTACGTAGGCAAATGTCCCCTCTACCTGCTGGTTTTCAATCAGACTTGCATGGAAGAAAATGAGCTCACCTAACCTCTATGACCAGGGAAGCCAAAACTGCATTAAACAAATTGCAAAAGTGTTCCTGTTGGCTCACACACATACACACACACACACACACACACACACACACACACACACACACAAACACACAAATGAGGCTGATTGATAAAGGCCTTGAATGGGTGGTGCCTCCGTGGCCATGTTTCCCCTGAACGACCACCTTCAGTGCCTTTTAAGGGGCTTTAGCAGGGCTGTATTTGGTATGACAGATTAACTGCGCTCTGGCAAATAGCTTGCAGCACCATTACATTAAAGCTCACAAGTCACTTAGTCACACATTCACACTCCAGACAAAGATCAGTGATACAGCGGAGAGAATAGATAATGAAACCTTAACTGCCCGCTCTGCTGTGTGTCATACGCAATTTACTGACTCATACAAGCTGAGTGATTATTCAACCAGAGATCCTTTTCTTGGTTTAATCTGCAAAGAGAGAGGGAAAGTACTTCAGAAACAAATAAAAAGCTTATAAATGTACTGAACCATTACAGCACTTTTCATACTGTTTTTGTCTTTTCAGACTGCCATTTAACTGGCCACCTTCTGCCAGCTAGTCTGCATATCGCAATCCTCATATTGAAGCATTATGTCTTTACTTTGGCTCTAAACATCCATTGTGTATTTGAATTTCATGTTTTTTTCTCTACTTGTATAATTCATCTCCAGTAGCTGAAAAGAGGTGTGCAGAGCTGTTTTAGTAGTTGTAGAGCTGTGCTTTATTCCATCTCAACCATTCTTTCATTAAGGCCCCTGTTGTCTTTGACAGGATAACCCATTCTTTGACAGCATAACCCATGTCAAGTGTCCTCATTCTTGCTCTGATGAAGTCATGGTTCATTTTATCTTTGTTCACATGTGAGCTCTTGAATTGATATGGTAATTTTTCAGCAAGATGATGACAAATACCAATATATTATTCAACATACAATTCCTTATGTTTGGCTGCTTGATGGTTCTTTGTGTGTGTGTGTGTGTGTGTGAGAGAGAGAGAGTGAGAGAGACAGAGAGAGATAAAGGGGGTTACAGTTATGGAATCAATGTGGCAGTGGATACATTGGAAATTGACATTTAAAGATCAAATTTTGCAGTTCAATCAGTAAGACACTCGTCAGCAAAGTGAAGCTAATGACTGCTCAGCCTTTTAGGAAATGCTGCAGCTGCCTAGGTTGGAAAAATCATTGCCCTGTGTGTTTAAACAAGAGCTCGGCAATTACCACATTAGGATATCATTATTAAATTGAGGTGCAGCGAACATTTCCTCACATTCTGCCCTTAAGCATTGAACAATCGCGCTGCATATTGTGCTTTGTAAGGTAAGTTTGTTTGTTTTGTGAAGTAATATTATATTTCCAGATCATGCCATGTGTTTAATGCCTCAGAAATCATTAAAAAAACAAAAAACTTGTTAAATTTCTTGAACTTCTTTAGTTAATTAGGAATCCATTACTGTAACAAGAAGTGTTGTTCACTTGCTGAAATACAAAATAGATGTCCAGGAAAGTAGACATGTTAATCAGAGAATGAAATAATCTGATTTCTGAATTCATTGATAGCTGGCACATAAAAGCAGGGGGAAGACCCTTCTGGAGGAGCTTTAAGAAAACTGCATGCGGAGGCTCATTCTCTGAAGGGTGAGCTTGTGATGGGGATTGTGTTAGCGCATGCACAGCACCCTGACCAGTGACAGCAGGGTGAGCACTCACAGGCCGGAGCTAGTCAGGACAAGTTCTGGCACTGTATTATTCCAGGGAATCCTACATACAGAAAAGTTCAAGACTCATACACTCTCTTCAGCACTACATACGCATTTTTTGTCATCTGAAAGGCTTGCTCTGTTCACCATAGTGCCTCCTGTGGACTGAGAGTTACACAAGAGAGTCAGTGTCTTCTGCTTGTAATAAAACTGGCAAGGAAATTTCTTATTCAATCAAAACCATAGACACAAAACTCTCTCTTCATAGAGATGTGTGTGTGTGTGTGTTCTGTGCTTGCTGAGATATATATCCATCATATTTTGATTGCCAATATCCCTAAGACTTCTCATTTAACCCACACTTTAACTTCAAAATACCAAGCTTACATTCACTGGCTTCTTAAAGTTCATATCCCACTCAAGTAAATAAAGCCAGGATTCCAGGAGAGAGAGCTGATTGTAGAGCACCTGGGGCAAATTCTCACAGTGGGCTTCATACAGTGTCAAGCTGTGAAAGGGGAGCAGGGCTGTTTAGTTATCCCTGACACAACCTGTGATTAAATAAATTGATCTGACTTCATCTCTGGCCAAACCAAAGCTCATAGCATGCGTGCAGCTTTTTCCCCTTTCCTGAATGCGTTTTCAGCTTTCTGTTCTTAGGGGAGGGTAATAATTCTCTCAATTCTTTGCAATATAAGACCATTCAGAAGAGCATGGCATTTTTAAACTGTGCTATTTCTTTCTGTCAAACTCTTTCAACAATCTGTTTTGTGATTGACTGAGTATGCTGCAGTGGGTGGAGAGGGAGTATCTGATGCCACTCTTCTGGAGCATGCGAATCCATCAAGACCTTCTGGGAAGGTCAAGTCCTCCCCTCACTGCAGCTCAAATTTGGCCAAATCCATTGTGCATGTCATCAGTAAAATATTTATGGTTCTTTCCATCTTTGTACCAATTAGACTGTAAGAACCTTAAATAATCCTTGAATAATTTATGGGTGATATATAGGTCTAACCTTTTCTGCGTCTCCATTATAAATTATTCAATGTACATGTTTTCCTGTAAAGGTAGCAGTTAAAGCCTATTTAAGATGCAAGTCAAAGTCAGGCGACAACAAAGAGGAAACTCAGAGACTGTTATTTATGGCTTCCCCGAATACTCCTCATTTTTCTCCCTCACACATTGAAATTAAGGAGGCAATTTCCCTTCCCAAGATGCACAACCAGCATAGCTGATTAAAATGGGCTACTATTCATAATTCCAAATTTGGTTAAGCATGAATGCATGATTACCTGTGTAGGAGTGATTATGATTACCAGCTGCAGTGTCAGACAGGTTGCCTATCCAGGTTGATGTAGTGCTGGATTCCCTGTCACCCACTGAGATCTGTGACCCTGTCTCTGCTTGCTGATTAGTGAGCACGTAGTTGTGCCCGTAGTGTTCTGCTCAAGCTTGGCTGCTTTGTGATTTGCAGGCGTGACCCCTGTTTAATTCTCCTGGCACCATCCTGAGGAGCTCCAGTCTGTTGCATACAGACCCTGCATCTGTCGCTCTCCCCTCACAAATGTGTTTGGTATCTCTGGTGGTCTGCAGGCATGTCCCACTTCACGGTGACTCCACTCCATGTATCCGATCACTACTTTGTATCTTTCTCTTTCTCTCTCCCTGCCCCTGTCGACTTCTCTGATATCCCCACTACCACCTTCAGGAGGAACCTCCACTTCCTTTCTGTGGAGAAGCTAACTGATGCTTCTCCACTGTCCCTTCGTTCCTAAAATAAATGCAGGGAGATCGCTACGCATAGAGAGTGTGCTCAGCCGTATGATGGGTGCCTCACTAGTTGCTAGCCGGTTTCCTACAGCACAGTAGTTCGGTACCATATAATGTGGTTCCGAATGATTTCCGGGTTTGGTTTTCAGTCCATTAAACAATACTCCTTCAGTTATCATTATATTTAGTTATAGTACTTGTTACGTTTTGTTTAGTTTTGCAGTTTAAGTAGGTACTGTGTACATTGGTTGTTTGTGTTCTCCCGCTCTCTCTCTCTCTCTCTCTCTCTCTTCCTGTTGCGCGGTCTCGGTGTGTGGAGGAAGCCAGCTGCTCGGGGAAGGAGGTGGTCAGAGGAAGCGCGCACCCTGACTACATCCCTTTTTTGAGGTTTTGCCGCAGATTTCGCGCAAACTTCAAGGAAGTTTCATCGTAGGAGTGGAGGGGGGGAGGAAGGGATATTGGTAGTTTGATATTAGTTTGGTAGTATTGTTATTTTGTTGTGGTTGTCATTTTGAATATAGTGTTACCTTTTTTTGTTTTGTTAAACTGTTATTCGAATATAATTCATCAAGTTTCTGAATATAGACTCCCTAGGACTCCCCTGTTCAGTGGGGGTTCGAGTTGATATATAGTCAGCATGACAGACAGAATGGTGTGAGTGAGCTGGTGTCTGCGCAGGCCGGTGCAGCTGACTAATTTGAGGTAATTTTGTTTAACTTATTATTAACTTGTTTTTTTTGTTCTTCTATTGGAATTTTGTTTTGGTTTTCGTGTCTGAATGAGGAACAATGGTGGCTACCATTTTGTCTTTGTAATAAATAAAAACCTTTCCCTGCGAATCCTGAGACCTGCTTGATTACTGCTGAGCTGGTGTGGCTCCAGTCATCCTGGAGACTCAGGTTGTTGCCTAGGTCTCACAAGTGGTGTCAGAGTGGGATGGTACGCTGAAGTGGAGCAGCAGTAAGTAGCAGGGAGGAGCCACGGTCCACAGGAGTTCCAGAGGCCAGGACATCAGACAGGTGAAGACTCCGATGACGAGGGGAGTCCTGGGAGTCCAGTGGCGGAAGCCGGAGGATGCCCTGGGCTAAGCCAAAGCTTCCACAGCTCCAGGAAGGTGATGATATCGAGCAATATCTGACCACCTTTGAGCGCCTGGCTACTGCCTACCAGTGGGAGAAAACAGAATGGACTGTGCTGTTGGTGCCCTACCTGAGTGGAAAAGCACGAAGTGCGTATGTGGCTATGGATGTGGAGGATTCCATGGACTATGACCGAGTGAAGGAGGCCATCTTGGCGAAGTACGAGATCAACCAGGAAGTGTACCGACAGAGGTCCCGAAGTGCGCCCTGGTGAGAGCCCTAAACAACTGTATCACCGACTGAGAGACCTCTACAAGAAGTGGATTAGGGGGAACCAGGTGACCAGCAACCAGCAGCCTATGTGAGCAGGAAGCTGTTCCCAAGAGAAACCTGCTACTCAGCAGTGGAGCTGGAGTGCTTGGCCATTAAGTGGGCATTAGAGACCTTTAAATACTACCTACTGGGAAGAGAGTTTGTCTTGGAAACTGACCACCGTGCCCTTCAATGGCTGGGGAGGATGAAAGACTCCAATGCGAGAATAACTCGTTGGTTCCTGGCCCTGCAGCCCTATAGGTTCCGGGTGCAGTATCGAGCAGGGAAGGAGAATGTCATTGCTGACTATTTGTCTCGCATCCCTGGATGCAAGTCTTCGGAGGGGGAGGGAAATGTGGAGAAGCTCACTGATGCTTCTCCGCTGTCCCTTCGTTCCTAAAATAAATGCAGGGAGATCGCTACGCATAGCGAGTGTGCTCAGGTGTACGATGGGTGCCTCACTAGTTGCTAGCCGGTTTCCTACAGCACAGTAGTTCGGTATCATATAATTAATTAATAGCTGCTCGGGGAAGGAGGTTCATTTCAAGACAGGATTTGTCTCCTGTTAGTATTAATTGACAGGTGTGTGCAAGGTATTAAAGGCAGTGGTCAGGTTGTGTAAGTGTGCCAGTCCTACAGCATTCCCATCCACTTAGAGTGAATGGCACAAGTACCCCGGTTATATCCACAGAAAGATCCAATATTGAACCCAACCTGATTAACAAAAGAGATAAATGCCTTCCCCCACAGGACACATTACAGAAACAGATGCTGTGGCTAGTTTGAAAGGTGTGCACCTTTTTAACTTGTCATTTAATATATCATTGCCCCCTTAACGGTTCAAAATCATTCATTTTATGTTTTATACCATATTTACTTGTTTTGCTGTGTTGTGCATTTCATTGTGTATCCTGCTTTAATGTTGTATTTTACTGTGTTTTTACTGTTTTTACTGTGAATGTTATTAGGTGTGAAGACTTCTGTCTTCAATGAAGCAAGATAGCGGGAGGGGAGGACAGACATTGCAAGTGCCATGGATGACTATGATAGCTGTACTTCCACGCCTACATGTCCATTGCGATCATATTTTAAAGCATGCCAGGTGTAGTAAGTTTTGTATTTTAGAAAGGAAGCTCAACCATGCACCTCTAATGTGTGTGCTTTCATAATGCACTTCCAGGATTTGCCACTAGCGAGCAATTACTGTGTGGTTGTGTCGCCCTCTGGAGTTATACATAGTAATTACACGAAAATACAATGAGTAGTATGAGAGAAAGTACTGTATGCCAGGTGTGCTAAATTTTACATTATTTAAAGGGACACTTTGCCACACATCTTCAATCTGTGTGCTTCCTTGATTACACTGACAGGATAAACCACTTGTCCACAATTACTGTATATGGTTGTGTAACACACAGTAATTACAACAAGGTATTTTGATGAACCACAGTAGGGTAATGTTATGTAATAACTATGACAATTCATCTCTCCTGATGCTTCAAATATTATATTAGGAGATTTTAATCATTGCAATCTTAAGAAATCTTTGACCAGTTTTTATCAATATGTCACCTTCCCTACATGTCGCAACAAAACTCTTGACCTATGTTATGGTTCCATTAAGGGGGCGTATAAGTCTAAGGTGGGACCTGCATTGGGTTCCTCCAATTATAACTCTGTGCACCTTCTACCTGTGTATAGACCTGTGCTGAGGAGGGAGAAGACAAAAAAAGCATGTCAAGGTCTGGTCTAAGGACAGTTCTCTTGCCCTTCAGGGGTGTTTTGATTGTACAGACTGGTCAGTGTTTCATGACTCCTCCTCTGATATTACTTACAGACGTTGTGTGCAGTTACACCTCCTTCTGCAAGGAATCTGTGATTCCTACTAAAGTTGTTAGGATGTTTCCTAACAACAAACCATGGATTTCCAAAGACATTAAGGGTTTGTTATATAAAAGGAATACGGAATAAGGAAGGTGATGTCAATACTGAGAGGGCATTAAAAAAGGAGGTTAAGGCTGAAATAAAAAGGCTAAACTTTTTAAAGTTTAAAGGTTAAGGATAAGATTGAGGCAGAACTCAGCAGTAACAACTTAAGGAGAGCCTAGAACAGAATGAAAACTATGACAGGATTACAAGAAAAGGGTGGCAGGGGGTCGCTCTGGATGGTTTTATTTCTGATAAACACCTGGCTGATCAATTAAATGGTTTTTATCTAAGATTTGATAATCACGATTTTACTGCTTTGATGTATGAGATAAGAGAAAAGACCACTGCCTCCCCACATTTGATACTGATGTGAAGAGAGTGGCTTACCTCTTTAGGCATACTAAGAGCTTAGGACCTGATAACATCTGCAGCCAGGTACTGAAAACTTGTGCTGACCAGCTCTGTAGCATCTTTCAGTATATTTTTACATTATTTCTTAAGTTGCAGAAGGTCCCTAAGCTTTGGAATCTTCCATTATTGTCCCAGTAGCCAAGAGTAGAACCCCCACTGCACTAAATTTTTTTTGGCCAGTAGCTTTGACTTCTTTAGTTATAAAGTCATTGAGTTTATCAAGACTGAGGTTTTAATGCAGGGTGAGGAACGGCTTGATCCGTTACAATTTCCATACAGGCTGGGTAGAGGTGTGGAGGATGCTGTTGATACATTGTAGCTGTACCATCGTTTGGAGGGCCCCAAGATGCATGCTAGACTCTTATTTATTGATTTCTCGGCGGCATTTAATACCATCCAACCATACATGCTTGCAGAGAGGCTTATCTGTCATTTTAAACTCAATTCTAACCTGATTGGATGGATTATGGACTTTTTAAGTGATAGGTCACAGTGTGTGAGAGTTAACGGTGCTCTCTCTAACCGGCTCTACTCATCTACCGGTTCCCCTCAAAGTTGCTGTCTCTCCCTCCTTCTTTACATCTTGTACACTAATGAGTGTCACAGCAACTACAAGAACAGACACATTTTAAAGTTTGCTGATGATACTGTTATTGTTAGCCTTCCTGAAGGGGAAGGAATATGATCATAGGCCAGTGGTGGATGACATTTGTGGCTTGGTGTGATGAGCCTTTCCTCCATCTAAATGTGTCAAAAACCAAAGACATGAGACATTGATTTCAAGAAGTCACAAGCAAGCACTCTGCCTACTGTTATAAAAGGTGTTGGATAGCTACATGGGTATTGTTCTTGATAACAAAATGTGTTTTGAATCCCATGTTGATGCTACCTCAAAAAAGGTCCAGCAAAGACTTTATTTTTTGAGAAAAATGTTTTAATGTTTCAACTGAAATGATGATTCTCTTTTATAGAAGGTTTACTGAATCTGTTTAAACCTTTTGTATTATTGCATGGTTTGGAAACTTAAATTTGTCCAATAAGAACAGATTTGGAAGTCTTGTTAATATGGCCAGTAAGATCTCAGGGGGGAGTCATGCCAAGATTTTGGACATTTATAACAGGCAGGTCCTTAGGAAGGCTTACGCTATATTGGATTGTCAGGACCATCCACTCCAGAGGGAGTTTGTGCTTTGCCCTCAGGTCAGCTTTTCAGGGCTACTGTCTGTATGAGACTCTGTGTCTCTTTCATCCCTAGTGCAATTGATATGCTTAATGGCAGATAGCATTCTGGTTTGCATTTCTTGCACTACCTTGTACACTGGCACACACATATTTACACACTAGCACATTGTACTTGGTATGAATTTCTTTTTCCCAGTACATTGCACATTTGTACATTTGCACACCGGCTTATTTATTTATTTTTAACTTGGTATGAACTTCCATTCCCTGTACTAGCTGTACTATGTACTGTATTATGATTATTGTGATGATGTTGTAGTCGATGTTGTCCTTTTGTATTCTGTTGGTTGTGAACCTTGGCTGCAAAACATTTTTCCCCTAAGTGGATAATAAAGATAACCTAACCTAACTGACAAACACAGCTGCTTTACTTAGCTAGCGAGCAAGTCAATTGAGAAAAAAAATGTCCCTAGTTATGGCTACTTTTTCTTTCCTTCCTTAAATGATATATCTAAGATCAGCCCGCAAACACATTTTCATACAAAGCTTTTTATTCATGAGTATCGGTTCCCTGATGCCATGTTCATATGAAAAGCAACAAGTAGAGGAGCTGCCTTGTCTTCTGTAAACCTTCCGCCAGACAACAATGGCTGTTCAATCCGCGTTTTTGTCTGTTCTTGTGAAGTTTGATGTCATCTTTCATGGGCCAAGTACAGTTCCAATACAGAAGAACGCAAGTGACCAAGAACGCTTAAAATGCCCAGATGTGTTCTTGTTCTGCCCCTTTTATCGAGGCTGCATCTTTTTTTTTTATTAATTTTTTATTTTTGAAGTATGAATAACACACAATGAACAAAGAGGGAGGGAAAGGTTACATGTAAAAGGCATCAAATCAAATATGCACTCAATCCAAAAATAACTTAAAAATATAGCTGCAAGCAGCAATGAAGGGGCCAAACACCTCAGGGCCACCAGGTAGACAACTAATGAGAACAACCCCTGACCAAGACACCAATCCATCACAGGCTGAACAGACACATTGACACCCACTCTTACACTCACACCTACGGGCAATATAGCATGTCCAATTGACATTACCTGAATGCGTTGGGACTGTGGTAGAAAAACCAGAATACCCAGAGGAAAGCCACATGAACGCAGGGAAAAGGTACAAACTGAATGCAGATGCACCCCGAACTTGAAACCTCCATAATGTTAGACAGTAATGCTACCCATTTGCACCACCGCACTGCCCTCCACTACATATATGTCAAGCTTAAACATAAGCAGTGCCATAAAATGCAGTGTGCCTTCTTGGGACATTGCAATGAGAAGTGCCAATGCTGTTGGAGGAGAGCAATTTTTGGGTATTTGAAAAAATCCAAAATAATGGGAAAAATGGCAGAGAACATACCATATTAGCTGAATATAATAAAATGTCCCTGATTAGAAAAGGACCCCTCATTTTTTAACACCTTTTTTGGCAAAAGACTTTTTGAAGATCAAATCTTATTTATTTAAAGAAATCATTTCATTTGATACCACCAGGCTTCTAAATAGCTTCATACCCCAGGCTGTGAAGATCAGGAACACTCTTGCACCCCCCCCCCCCTCACTGAACCATTAATCCCCCCATAGGACCAAACAGACACTATTCAGCACTAGTGCAATCCATTTCATGCTGCACCTGGCACTTTTTGTACAGACAAAAAAAATATCATTTATTGACAGTACATGCTGTTATTCCCCTCCAAATGTTTACAAAACTGAGTGTATTGTTTATGGATATATTTTGTTTTAATTATCTTTGTAATTTATATACACTGTTGATATAGGAGAAACCGCATTTCATTCTTGATTGTACGCAAGTGCATGATAAAATGACAATAAAGGAAATCTCAATCTGAAATCAATTTAATAAAATACACTGAATAAAACAAGGTACTCTGATATATTTTTTTACATCTGTTAGATGAAATTACCACATTTAAATAAAAATAAAAATAAACTAGTCTACTGGGATTTCTAGTACCACTCAACAAACTCAGATAAATGGCCCCATCTGCTGTTCTTAATGTATAATGACATTAAAAAGTCTAGTCCTCCCATGTAAGACAACCCCGCTTTTCAGATGTAATTTCTGAAGTAGAAAAAAAAACCGCTGTCTAACATTCAGGCCAATATGGAAAGTCCAAGTGTTTCTTCAACAGTATTTAGTGTATTAGTTGTGGCAATAGGTCAAAAGGTGCAGGAGATGTGCCTACTTTAAGTGCTACAAACTGATTGTATCTTAGCAGCCATGCCATTTGGACGCTGAACCATGTGCTCATTTTCCAGTTAGGACCTGATATGTAATGATGTAATGACCTACAAAAAATTGGTCGCAATATCTGCTTTGCTTTGTGTGGTCTGTGCCTTGTGATGTCCATTAGAACAAAATGTCATTAAAAACTAAGTACATGGACACATGGGTGTTTAAACCTGTTTTTCAGTATATCACCCCAAAGTGGCCAAATTTCCCTAAACTTGCTGTGTGGCACCCAGGCCTAATTGTAAGCATGTGTATTGACTTTTATACCAATGAACAAAAGCATTGCAGAGATATGGCCACTCTTCCTTTATGGCGACTTCACAGGTGAAGTTGTGGGTACACTGCGGCCACATTGTTCAACCTGGCAACTATTCTTTAACAACTGTTAAAGACAATGGTCCAAAGAGGTAATACACAAAACCTCATTGTGCCATAACTCTAGGAGGAGGTGGTTAAATGTGTTTTTGACAAAATCAAAGATGGATGAAACACAAAATGGCTGATGTGGAGGTTTGATAAGTTCCCAGATAGGATCCTTAACTTTGATGAAGAACAAGAAATTTAGTTGAGATATCTGCTTTTCTGCCAGAGTAATGGGTATTTTAATGATTAATGGTATAGCGCCCCCAAGTGGCCAAATTTCATGAAACTTGGTGCATACCCAGTGTTGCTAATACCAACAAAGTGTACCAAGTTTGGCATCACTCCACCAAAGCATTGCTGAGATATGACTCACTTCCTGTTTTGGTGTCTTCACCATGGAATTTCATTGGACGACAGCGGCCATATTGTTTTCCCTAGCAAAATTCTTTGAATAACTTTAGGTCAGCTCTGTAGATGATACGGACTAAATCTGGTGGTGATAGGATCAACAGGCTAGGAGTGGAAAGTAGGTTTTTCGAAACATACATATGACTCAGAACAAAGGAACACACACGTTATGATGCGCTCACACACAATAGCGCAAGACATTCGCTCGAACCTACATATAAGTGTAAATACATACACGTGCTTCACTTATTGTATATAAATGTATTGCAGTACTGCCTTGATGTTATATTTCAATAAATTCATTATTTTTCCAAGGTTGTCTGTTGTAATGTTACACGTGGAATGAATATCACCAATCTCTGCTGATCAGAATTCTAAATACCTTCACCTCTTAGTTGAATCATCAGTGTTATTTGATTAGTTAGCTAATATTGTGATTTGATTAAGACTAACTATTGATGCGGTCATTTTGATTATGATTATTAATTTAATTATTAATTGAAGTTCCAAATTAATCGTTTAGTATATTTTATGAGACTGATATACAAAACGAAATTCAGACTCATCTTTTATTTTAATCACTATGGTAGACGCCATAATCTGTATGGCGCCTCCATATGTTTAATTTAATTACCTCATGTAAGGATATTCCTTACATGTAAGTGGTACCCCCCTCTAATCGTAGGCATTGTCCCTACATCAGTATGGGGAGTTGATAAAACACTGACTGAAATATTATTTTTATCAATAGAGTTTTGTACCAACCAGAAATCTATACGTGATTGTCGAGAACCATCTTTATTACTCCAGGTAAAAGACCTGTCCTCTGGAAATTTATCCCTCCAAACATCCGCCAGATCAAAGCATTCCATGAGAAGTTCTAAATTGGACCTTTGAGAAGTGGGCTGTCGAGCTGGCCATCAATAGCATTATTTAGAGTAATGTTAAAATCCACTCCAAGCCATACCAATGCATTTGGAAACTTGGCAAGCTAATATAAAATCCTATTCTCCACAGCCTCAAGCAAGTGATCATTGTCAAGTTTAGAACTGTATCCATAGATGTTGGCAATTATAAGATAAATATTATTATTATAAATGGCAATAAGGCATACATAATGACCGGAAATGTCACAATCGGTAGGTAGAATATCACCATTGAAATTGTTTGTCAAAATAGCAACCCCAGCAGAGCACTCAGATCCATGTCAAAGCCATATGTCATTACCCCACTGTGATTGCCAGAATTTCACATCTCCAGCAATGGAATGAGATTCTTGCAAAAAAACAAAATTAGTTCTAAGCTGTTTAGTGAAAAGAAATAAAGCCTTTCATTTTATATTTTGTCTTAACCCCTGGTACTAAGTGATGCTCTAGAAACAGATATTAGGACAGTGGACATTAGGGAGTGTTGTGCCATGATTCTAACAGAGACGTGGCTAACCTCCATGATACCTGATGGGGCAGTGCAACCACAGGGTTTTTCTTTGTTCCGGACGGACAGAACAGCTGAATCCACGGGGAAGAACAAAGGTGGGGGCCTCTGCTGCTTGGTCAATAACAACTGGTGGACGGACGTTCAGGTCCTTTCACAACACTGCTCACCTAGCCTGGAATTACTTGCAATCAAGTGTCCCTTTTTACCTACCAAGGGAAATCTCTGCTGTTCTCATGGCAGCGGTTTACATTCAACCACGAGCTGACGCTAACACTGCATTGAGCGAACTCTACAGCAAAACTAGCAAACTCCAGAATCGCTATCCTGAGGCAGCCCCCATCATCGCAGGTGACTTCAACCGCTGCAACTTAAAAAAGGTAATGCCAAAATATCACCAACATGTCTCCTGCTCGACAACAAACGGAAAGACTCTTGACCACTGCTACACTACAATACAGCATGCCTACCGTGCTATTGCACGGCTGGCTTTTGGCAGCTCAGAGCACAACTCTGTGCTCCTACTTCCTGTTTACAAACAGAAGTTGAAAACCACGCCCACAACAGTGAGAACCGTGCGACGCTGGACGGGTGACTCCATACTACAGCTGCAGGGTGGGCTAGAAATCACGGACTGGAGTGTATTCAAAACCACAGACCTGGATGTGTATGCAGATCATGTCACTGGATACATTAACAGGCTGGTGGAGTAATGCATTCCCACCAAGACTGTTCATTCATTTCCGAACTGCAAACCATGGATGAACTCAGACATCCATAATAAACTAAGGGAACGGAGTACCACTTTCAAATCAGGGGACTCTAATCTCTACAAAAAGGCCAAGTATGACCTCAGAAAGGCCATCAAAGCTGCAAAGGTGGATTACAAAAACAAACTGGAATCACAGTACGGGGGATCAGACACCAGACACATGTGGCAAGGACTGAGGGCCATCACTGACTACAAGGGGCGCTCAGTAGGAGTCATCCACACCGACCCCGCCCTACCAGATGAGCTGAACCGGTTTTATACTCACTTTGAGAGGGAGAACTCTGAGCTAACCATCAAAATGGCCATCCATCCAGAGGACTACGTACTGCAACTGTCTGAGTCAGAGGTCCGTAGTACCTTTAGGAGGGTGAAAGCGGGGAAGGCAGTGGGCCCAGATGGAATTCCCCCCGTGTCTTCAAGACCTGTGCGGACCAGCTCGCTCCTGTGTTCACGGACATCTTTAACGAATCACTGCAGCAGTCTGTCGTCCCAGTGTGCTTCAAAGCGACAACCATTGTGCCGTTACCCAAGAAGACCAAGGTAACAGGCCTCAATGACTATTGTCCAATGGCTTTAACACCGATAGCCATGAAGTGCCTGGAGAAGTTGGTTATGGCACACATAAACAATACTATCCCCGACTCCTTGGACCCACTACAGTTCGCATACAAACAAAACAGGTCTGTGGACGATGCCATCTCCCTCACACTACACACTGCCCTGGAACACTTAGACACGAGGGACACCTACGTCAGTTAGTCTTGTTTATTGACTACAGCTTAGCGTTCAACACCATCATTCCCTCCAAGCTGGTCCTGAAACTGAGGGACCTGGGCCTGGGCACTCCCATCTGCAATTAAATTATGGACTTCCTGACAGGCAGGCCTCAAGTGGTAAAGATTGGTAACAACACCTCATCCGCTCTGGTCCTCAACACCGGAGTGCCACAAGGCTGCTGCCTCAGCTCATGTCTGTACTCTCTGTTCACACATGACTGTACAGCCATACACAGTAACAATCATAGTAAACGAATCATTAAGTTTGCAGACGACACCACAGTTATTGGCCTGATAAGCAACAATGATGAGATGGAGTACAGAGATGAGGTAGCCCAGCTAACGCGGTAGTGCAAGGACAACAGCCTTGCACTGAATGTCAGCAATGTCATCATGGACTTCAGGAACCACAGAGGGACCAACTCCCCCATCAGCCTAGACGGAACACCGGTGGAAATCGTCAGTTGCTTCCGTTTATTGGGCATACAGGTCTCCAATGACTTAACGTGGAGCCGCAACACCGAGGTCACGCTCAAGAAGGCACACCAACGCCTCTACCCCCTACGGTGCCTCAGGAAATGTGGCATAAGCACACGGTGGCTTGTGAACATTTATCGTGGCACCATAGAAAGCGTTCTGATGGGTGGCATCACTGTGTGGTATGGTAATACTACTGTACAGGACAGGGAAGCCATCCAGAGGGTTGTGAAGACAGCGGAAAAGATCATTGGGTGTGAACTTCCATCCATCGAGGAGATCTTTTGGACCAGGTGTCGCAACAAGGCCAGCTCCATCATACAGGACCACAATCACCCTGGGCACCAACTGTTCTCCCCCCTGCGGTCCAGTCACCGGTACCACAGCATTCGTACCAGGACAAGTAGGTTCAAGAACAGTGTCTACCCACAGGCAGTGCACCTACTGAACTGTTAATCACTCAATTCTGGACTCATAATTGCACTGGGAACTCGGCTACACAGCCTGCAGGCACTCTCACTGTACCGTACTGCTCCGGCCACTTACCATTTATCATGTATCATTATACTGCATTGTACTGCACTGGTCACTCTAGAATTATCATTCATTATTATGCTTCGTTACTATCACATTTTTTTGTTAATATTTATTATGCCATTACCACCCTATTGTTAATAATTATTATGCTGTTTTTATCTGCACTTGGTCACTTTACCACATTTTAGAATTTAGAATTTAGAAATGATGTTACAATTTATGTTATAAGTTTAATATTTATGTTTAAGAGTGTTACTGCGGGAGTGAGTGGGGAGTAAGAATTCCATTGTACTTGTTACAAATGGCAATAAAGAATCTTGAATCTTGAATCTTAAGATAAAGTGAAAGGACAGCAGTAAGAAAATATTACTAATAAGCTAAGCACAAAAAACGTTTTTGGTAAAGGATTGGAAATTTAAGCAAAATTTTACCATATTAAGTTCTATTTTCAATGAAAAGGGAAAACAGCCCGTGCTTTAACAAACTTACGCTACACAATATTTTAAATAACACAAAAGACTTTAACACAAAAGGGCTTTAACTTTAAACATTTCACAAGATCAGCAATGCAAAGTGGTTCAGCTAACCTGAGTAATTCGTCAAGAACAGGTAATGAGGTAGTGTAGTTTTAAACTGCATCTTAACCAGCTTGGTACCTCAATGAATAGAAAACAGTCAGTGTCTTAACACCCTGGTTTATATCTCAACTAGGCAAAATCTCACACTCTCCCTCAATAAACGCACGTCCGCTGGCATAGTAGGCTATCTTGCCAGCGTCTTGCGCATTTTTAATTGCTGACCACAGCTTGTTCCTTCACTCCGCATCCCCTCTGGAAAAGTCTTCTTTGAACTGTATCGATCTTGTAGATACGATGAGTTCTTTGCTGCTCTCCATAACGCATCCCTGTAAATCCTCGAGGTAAACCGAAGGATGATGGGTCTGGGTCTGTTGTCGGTCGGGTGCTTCTTACCAAGGCGGTGGACAACATCGATGACCTCTGTGAGTTTAGCTCGCTCCTCAGGTAAAACAGCTTGGCAGATCTTGATAGCATCTAGGCACACATTTTCTTTTTATTTCGATGTATCAGGCACTCCATTCAACTTCAAGTTCCACCATCTGGTGTAGGTTTCAAGCTCATCCAATCTCCGTTGGGTATGTTTTAGGGGTTCTTCCACCTTGTCAAAACGCCTCTCGAGCTTAGAGACCCTCTCTTTCACATTCTTGAGAACAGCACAGGCTACCTCTAACTTCTTGTCCAAGTTCAGTATTTTTTGCGAATTTTCGCCAACCAATTTCTCAATCGCATCAGACTTCGCATTGATGAGAGTTGAAATTATCTCCGTGCTGGATGAGAAGCCTTGTGCAGAAGAAAGTGCTTTCTCAGTCATTTTCTTTTCAGCAGCAGGTAGTTTGCTTGGAGTTATCGGCAGAGGAGGAAACTCCTCACCTTCCATGATAAGAGTCAGAGTCATTAGTAGTCTGTGTAATCGTGACAGCCACTGGCCAAGGTGTCGAAGGGGTTAGCATCGCTAACATTGCTAGCTTGCTTCACCTTATCTAAACCTTGCTTTCATCTGTCATTTTGGTTCTCCAAAGAGTCACATAGACATTCAAATGTAACCCTTAACTGAAGTATGTTCACCAATTGTGTTAAAAAGCATTCTATCAGTAACTATAAAAAGTTTGGTGAATCCAGCTCTAACAAATGTAGGTGCTCAAGCCGCCATCTTGGCCAGCCACCTCTTATCGAGGATGCATCATTGGTTGGTGACTTGACCAGTGAGAACGCATCTGATATCCCGGAAGTCACTGCAAGAATGATGGTAGGAGAGACGAGCGAGAAACTGCACAATTGTAAGTTTTTACTCTTCTTATTTCAAGTAAATGGTACCTGTAAATCAGCCTCTAAACAAAATGACAGGACATGGGCAGTATAGTTGCAGCATATTTGTCAGGAGTGACACTATGCCCAGGTAGTTCGCCCTCCTAGGGATCCGCCCGCCACAAGAATGCCAGGACAAGGTGAGTAGGAGCAACTCTTTATTCTTTTAAAAAAAACACAAAATTTAAGGCAATTCATAAAATCTGAGACGCCGCTATCCCTCTCCCAGCGAAGCCCTTCCCCCTATCCTTCTATCCACCCCTGTCTGCCCTCCCCGGCTACAAACAGGCGGGAACGCTACCCAGCCGCTCACACCAAAAGAAGAAAAGAAAAAAGAAAAAAACAGAATCCCCACACACACACTTAGCCTCACTGCACACACCCGTGATCTGGCGTCCCCGCCCACTTGGACGCCGGGAGAGAGAAGACTACTCAATCTCACTGCCGAGGGGAAGTGCTGCCGCTGTGGGGGAGGCTCCTCACACGCACGCACACCACACAAGACGTACAAAAATGAAACGAAAATATAAGGGGGGACGTAGCTCAGCCCGCGCCACACTGCCGGGCTTCGCCTACGTCCCAAAAAAACAAAAAAAGAAATTAAATAAACTCCAGACAAGGCCCCCGCGTCACTCCTGCGGGGGCTGGCGGCTCCGGCGGCGACCCACGTCTTCTCCCCGGTAGTAACTCCGCCGGCTCCGCGGGATCGCACTGAGGGAGACACAGAACAGCAGCCGGTCAGCCCTCCCTCTCCACCCCGTGCTGGTGACCCACGCACTCTCTTAAGGTTTCGCGGTGCCACCTCCCTTCCAGCTAGGGGATCACCTCCCCAGCACGGGCTTCCACGGGGTGGGGGCTCCCTTCGGCCCCGGCTGCGTCCGGAACCAAGCGTTGTTTTCCCCGCTCCCTCAGGGATTCACCGCTAGAGCCCCTTCGGTCGCCGCTCTTCTGAAGCCGCCTAAAACACACAAACACACTCGCGCATCTCGCACACCAAAGCAAAAACCAAAAGAAATTAACCAAAGCAAACTCAAAACCCGCTCTGGGTCGCGACTCCCAGAGCTCAAAGAAAAAAACAGCAAACCAAAATAAACCCTAAACTCAGCCGTGCCGGCACGTTCAAAAAAAGAAATCAAAAAAACCTGGCTCCACGCTAAAATCCCGTGTGATAACCTCCGTTAGCGTCTCTGGCGTGTTACTCCCACTCACCTGCCTAAATAGTCCCAGCGAAAATTACACACAGACAGGCAACAGGTGCGGAGCACACAGCAGGCAGCGAACACCGTCAATTACCAATTATTCCATCCCGAGCCCCCTCGCTCTCCCAGGGAGTGCAGCGCGGTCATGTCGGGAGGAACTCCTGACATATTTGCTTATTTTATATAGCCTAGGAAACGTCCAATTTGTAAGTTTGCTCCGACTTTCATGGGGAGTAGGCTTCGGTTAGCTAGCGCTATTCAGTTCAGTGGAGACGGTAGTTAATGTTAGCTAAGTTAGCATGGGCTATAGAAAACATAACTTGAGGGATGGCTTTTTAGCTTTGTAGTTGATTGCACTTTTCAAATGTCATATCGATCATATGAATATTGCAACCCATAGGAAAATTTTGCTGAATAACTATTAAATAAGAATTATTAAAATAAGTAAATCCTAAATAAAATGTTCAGTATAATTAAATGTTGTTCCTTTAAGAAAAATACCTGCCAGTGTTCACTCTTGTGTTAGGTGTCATTTTCCTATTGGTTCAAACTGCAGTAGTCCCGCCTTTATGTCAATCTTAATTTTCAATGCCATGATAGGTTTTTTCTGCAGTTTCTAGCGAATGAAGCAGACGTGTTGATCTGACAGAGAATAAACTGATTTGAAAGTTAATAAAAAACCATCTATTTTTAGTTAAAAACACAAAATATCAAAGAACCTTTGGAGGAGCAGTTTATCTTCACTATTCCTCTGTTTATTCCTGCGAATCTCGGTGAGTTTTACTTTTATTAGATAGCGTGACTAGTTTGCGCTAGCCACAACTAAGCTCCATTGGTATTACTGTAGAATACTGTAATTCTTGGCTATACACTTGAACAAGAATGTTTTCTGATAAATATGTACAAGTGAAAGTGTAGTTCATTTTCAGTGTATTAATACAGTTTAATGTAGTTTTGATTAGATACGTTCATTGCTTGGTGATATTTCTTAGCGCATGCAGCCTGTGTTAGCCGCATTATGTTGCGAGCACAGTGTTCACGTGAACCGAGCATGCAGTAGTTTTTCAGGTGAATTGCTCGGTAGACGTATTGTAATCACTCCTTGCATGTGTTAGCATTTTTTCTCTTACGGAAATTGCCGTGTGCAGGTGGGTTTCAATGTGCAATATTTCATACATGTTTAAAGTATTAACCACTTTGAATATCTATTTTCTTTGTAATTAGAAATTGCAACTTTACAGTTAAACTTTGAGTCTTACAGCAAGCTATACTGAATAATGTTTAAGTAATAAGAGTACAGGTTTAAACAGACAGTTGAAGTTTAATTTTATTGAAATATACAGTGGATTTGGAATTGTATATATCAGTCCTGTTTTATTATTCAGGCTGGGTTTTTTTTGTACCTGTGCGATACCTTGGATCTCTCCCGGACGCGGGAGATGGCGAGCCGTCCAGTTGAACTCTTCACCAAGGAGGATTTCTTCTGTATTGAGGTGTTACAACCATGGTCATTACTGTTTGTGTTTGTGTTTGTTCATCTTCCCCGATGTATGTGTTTTGGAGTCTTCCATCATTTCCTGGCCGGCCCGCTCCCTTCAAAGAGGCTCAGTCCGCGCAAGGGAAGAGACCACTTGTTGTTTATGCATTTTGTGATTGTTTTGTTATTTTGAGATTTATTTTGTTAGGTCAGTTAGTTTCCCTCTCTCGTTAGTTAGAGTGTGTTTTGTTTGTTATTTTGGCTTGTCAACTCCTGAGTTTGTGTTCCCTGTTACCCACTTTATTTATGTTATATGTTTTTTTTGTCTTTAAATGTTAGTGTAATAAATTCTGTTACACGTTTCCCAGTGTTTGCGACTGTGGTCTCCCTTTTTTTCCCTGTTATGGTCTGACCCTTATTATTATTGTTATAATTATTGTTGTTAGAAGAGTTTAAAAGTTGCCTTCCCGAAAAGATCATCCTATACCTAAATGAGCAAAAGGTCCCTTCGCAAGCTGTAGCAGCTGTAATGGCGGATGAGTTTGTGCTCACCCATAAGGGTACGTTCTCGTCTCTGAGGCGAGAGGCTACGGAGCGTAATATCGGTTCAAAATCATCACCTAGTGTACCCAAGTCTTCCAAGTCCCCTGATCCCTCTGGTGAAACCCGTGAATGTTTTTATTGCCATGGAGTTGGACATCTCATTGCTGTTTGCCCAGCTTTAAAATGTAAAACTCAGCTACAGAAAGCACAAGGTGCTGCAAAGAGTGTAGGTCTTATTCACACTCCGTCTCTGCCTGTCGACAGCAGGTTAGTTATGTCATCTGTTGACCCCTCATTTGAACCGTTTCTTTTAGATGGGGTTGTTTTGCTTTCCGATACACACACTGTACGTTGCCCTGTGTGCATCCTCAGAGATACTGGAGCAGCCCAGTCCCTCATTTTGGCAAGTGCTTTGCCATTTTCGGAGAGATCGTCCTGTGGATCGGACGTGCTCGTGCAAGGCATTGAGCTAGGGATTGTGAGAATCCCTTTGCACACTGTTTACCTACAGTCAGATGTCGTATCTGGGTTCGTGAAAGTCGCCGTGTGTCTAAAGTTGCCGGTTAAAGGAGTCGCCTTCATCCTTGGTAACGACTTAGCGGGAGGAAAGGTGTTTTCCTTGCCCGAAGTCACTGGCGACCCTGAAGTGAACATCCGCACCGATGAGTTAGGGCGTGAGTTTCCCTCTGTGTTTACAGCGTGCGTGGTCACGCACGCTCAAACTCGTAAATTCGAGGATGTGGTGGATCTCTCTGACACTTTTCTGTGTGATGAGGACTTGACGCTGACGCGTCTCTGTCCCACTGTTTCGCTGTAGTCGTAAGCAAGGCGGACTTGTCACAACATCCTGTAGCTTATTTCTTTGATGGTGAGGTACTCATGCGAAAATGGACACCTCCTGGGTCCGCACATGAGTGGACTTCTGTGTTTCAGGTAGTAGTTCCAAGGTCCTCCAGAAGTCACGTTCTGGCGGTAGCTCACGATCACGAACAGTCTGGACACCTTGGAGTGAAGAAAACATATCATCGTATTTTGAAACATTTCTTTTGGCCAGCTCTGAAATCTGATGTTACTAAATATTGCCGTTCCTGCCACTCCTGTCAAATTTCGGGAAAGTCCAACCAGGTCATTCCCCCTGCTCCGCTAAGGCCAATTCCTGTGATGGGTGAACCGTTCGAGAGGATTATTATTGATTGTGTTGGACCGCTGCCCAGAACTAGGGCAGGAAATGTGTATCTTTTAACTTTGATGTGCGCGGCCACCAGGTATCCTGAGGCCATATCTCTGCGCACCCTTAAAGCAAAAACTGTGGTTAAAGCCCTAGTGAAATTCTGTTTGACATTTGGATTGCCAAAATTTATTCAGACAGATCAGGGATCAAATTTCACTTCCAAACTCTTCGCCAACGTGATTAAACATTAAACACCAGGTTTCTAGTGCTTACCACCCAGAATCCCAGGGCGCCTTGGAAAGGTTCCATCAAACCTTGAAGACAATGCTTCGTACATACTACCTCACTGAGGGAAAAGAATGGGATGAGGCAGTTTCCCTTCTTCTGTTTGCCATTTGTGACACAGTGCAAGAATCCCTTGGATTCAGTCCAGCCGAATTAGTGTTTGGTCACATGGTTCGTGGTCCACTGAAGGTTCTGCAAGAGCAGTGGTTATCCTCCGATCAGGTGCAGTCTGGTCCTAGAAATGTGCTGGATTACGTATCCACTTTCCGTGAGCGGTTACACACAGTGTGTGACTTAGCCAGACGCTCTCTAACATCTTCTCAGTTTCATATGAAAACTTGGTTCGACTGAAAGTCTGTTCAGTGCTCATTCCAAGTTGGGGATGAGGTGTTGCTGCCCATACCAGGTTCTGCTCTCCAAGCAAAGTTTTCTGGCCCCTACGTAGTCGTGTCAAAAATCAGTGACACTGACTACATGATTAAGATGCCCGACTGAAAGAAAAACACTTGTGTGTGCCATGTAAACACGCTCAAGCCTTATGTGTCTCGTTCCAGGCTTGAGGTTCCTACCTCGCCCGCGCCTATTGTTACAGTTGCTGCTTCAACGGAGGTAGTGTCCCCATCAGAATATTTGCCCGAGATTGACGGACTCCTTCAAGGTAGCGCCAGCGTCCCGTGTGCAAGATTGCCAAACTCCGAAACCCTCCAAGCGCTTCCCTCGAAGATATCCCATTTGTCAGAGTCTGCGCAAGTGGATATCAGGCAGCTTGTTGAGAAGTACCATTATTCTCTGATACCCCTTCTCGAACAAATGTCCTGAAGCATGACATTGATGTTTGTGGTCATAGCCCTGTAAAGCAAAATGCATATCGCATTAATCCGGCTAAGCGGGCAATTATGAAGAGTGAAGCCGCTTACCTGCTTGACAACGGGTTGGCTGTCCCGAGCTCGAGTCCTTGGTGTTCCTCCTGTGTACTTGTCCCTAAACCCGATGGAATTCACTGGTTCTGCACGGATTACCGAAAGGTAAATGCGTTAACCAAGCCAGACTCATTTCCTCTTCCGAGAATGGAAGACTGTATAGACCGCATAGGACATGCCAAATTTGTTACCAAGCTCGACCTATTGAAAGGCTACTGGCAAGTGCCTCTCACTGATCGTGCCTCCGAGATCTCAGCCTTTGCCACCCCAGACCACTTTCTGCAATATAAGGTCATGGCGTTCGGGTTGCGAAATGCACCTGCTACATTCCAGCGGCTAAAGACCAAAGTTCTCGCCAATCTCGAAAACTGCGAAGCATATCTCGATGATGTGGTTGTGTATTCCCCTGACTGGGATAGTCACCTCCACACCTTAAACCATGTGTTTTCCCACCTCCAAGATGCTTTGCTTACCTTAAACTTGGCTAAATGTGAATTTGGGCATGCAAATGTTACTTATTTGGGTAAGCAGGTTGGCCAAGGTACAGTTCGCCCCTTGGATGCAAAAATCCAAGCTAGTAGTGCCTTCCCAACCCCCAAGTGCAAACGGGAGCTCAGACGCTTTCTGGGGATGACCGGCTACTACCGGAGTTTCTGTAGGAATTTCTCCGATGTAGTCTCACCCCTGACGAACCTGCTTTGAGACTCTCAGAGTTTTGTCTGGACCCCTAAGTGTCAGTGTCTTTAAATGTTAGTGTAATAAATTCTGTTACACGTTTCCCAGTGTTCGCGACTGTGGGTGCCCTTTTTTCCCTGTTACGGTCTGACCCTAGACCGGGCCGTAACATGAGGAGACCAGCAAATTTTGTGGTAGGACTGACATAACCACACAGGACATTGTAGTTTTATTTCTTTGGACTGACACAATTCACATGGGACAATTTCTTGTTGTTACTTTTATTTTATTTTGAGGGTGCATCCATTCAATTGTAAAAGGAAAAAAACAGTGGAAGTGATGATTGGTGCTGCATGTTGATGCTGTATATTGCTGTTCATTCTTGAAAAATGCCGGCTGTTCGTGAATACAGTTGCTCTATTCTGCATACACTTCTGTGTCCTGTTCTGCGTAATTGGTGTCCAGCTAGCCTTTTATTTAGTTCTTCCGAACCTAGCATGTACTTACCATGTGGGTTACACGGTAAAACTTGGCGAGCCAGCCAGGAGGAGAATTGGTTGATTAAATAATTAATTATCGAATTAATTATTCCTGATACTTTGGCAACCTGGACATGTTATTTTATATAAGGGGAAATGTGCAAATTATTGGGTGATTTACCTTATATTTTACTTTTATCTTATCAGTTTTGACAGTTGAATGTCTCAATTATATGTTTACTTGTTGAGAAAAAATGGATGTTGTAGTTACAGAGAATGTGAAAATCCCCAATGCTCTCTTAGTTAGTGGGTTGTCTAACAGGAAGTTGATGAAGACGTTTTCGACTTCTTGAAACGATATGGGTCAATATGGAGTCTGATTACTAACATCAGGTAATTGTTGAGTTTGCATTTGGCACCGCTGTGCATACCCTTGAAGCTCTTTTCCTACCTTACTCTCAACTGTGTACCTCAAACCCTCAGGTCATTCATTACATTCAGAGCCTTGCAAGCATTTACACTAGTGATGTGGGCCCCAGTGCTGCTAGAACGTACTGTACCTCTCTGAGCTGAAGAAGTAAGCAAAGCTGAGTGGCAAGCAGTTTGAAGATATCTTGCGTGGGGAATTGGCTAGGATCAGTAGTTCCATTGAAACTGAAACCTCAGATGAGGTCACTGAGGAACCTTTAGAACCCAAGTCACCCCCCTCACAGAGAGAATTAGTGACACCACCAGTTAATGAAAATCAACAGACCTCTATCACAGCTCCGGTCGAAGTGAATGTGATCCCCCATAAAATTCAAACTCAAATAGAAGTTGTAGCATCACCTTCACCCAGAGTAGAGATAAGTATTCCTCCTTTATCTTCTGACCAGTTAAGCACTCCTGAAGTACAGCACGTTGTAGTGGAGCAAAAGCGGAGAGATAGCATCACAATTTCATTCTCACTCCAAACTGAAGTGCTTCTCAGGCAGATCCCCTCACCCTAACTTTGAAGTTGACTATGACACATGGTGCAGTCATGTTGAATTCTGATTGAGTGACCCGCTGATCTCTGATGCGCAAGTGGTTAGGAAAATCGTTGAAAGCCTTTCACCTCCAGCTGCAACAATTGTCAAGCCATTAGGTCCTAAGGCCTCCCCATCAGCTTATTTAAAGTTACTTGATTCTGCTTATGCCACTGTTGAGGATGGAGACGAGCTCTTTGCTAAATTTCTTAACACCAACCAGAACATTGGTGAAAAATCCTATGATTATTTGCACCGATTACAGAAAACACTGAGTCTTGTGAAAAGGGGAGGAATTTCTGCTAGTGACTCTGACAGGCAACTTCTGAAGCAGTTCTGCCGAGGCTGTTGGAACAACATTCTGATTTCCAATCTTCAGCTTGAGCAGCGCAAGAGTGCCCTGCCTTCATTCTCCGAGCTTCTCCTGATGCTGTGTACTGAAGAGGATAAACAGGCTATCAAAGCCAGTAGGATGAAACAACACCTTGGGTGCGCAAAGACAAAGGCCCAGTCAAATATGCAAGCAGCATGTACTCCTTACCTTGAAACCCCTGAGATACTTTTCCAGAACAATGACTCTTCTTCAGCAGCAGCTCCAGAGATGAATAAGCAGATCGCAGCCCATTAAACTGCGAGCAGCCCATTAAACCCATCATTCATTTCCATGTAGAGGGAGCAAATGGTCAGTCTGTCCTGTACCTGGGATATGTTGAGGTTACCATCAAGTTTCCTAAAGACTTTATTAGGTCTGAACCTGAAATTTCCACCCTCGCCTTAGTCATTCTTGATGTCCAGTCAAATAGTGATGTGCCATTGTTAATTGGCACCAACACTCTTGATGCCCTATATGATCAGTTTGTTGAAAAGTCTCCACTTTGCCAAACCTCACCATGCTATGGCTATAGCCAGGTCCTGAGAACACTCAAACTAAGGAAGAAACAAGCTACAAGTGGTAGGTGTGGTTTAGTCAAACTCAGAAGTAGAACACAAAGGGTCCTTCCTGCTGGTCAGAAAGTTTTGCTTGAGGGTTTTGTGAATGCAAATGCAGTGAGTGCAGTTAAATGGGCATTGCTGGAACAGCCATCAAACTCTTTCTTACCCGGTGGTGTGTTTGTAGATAGTTGTCTTATCTCCTTGCCAGAGCAATGCTATTACACACTACCAGTGCTGCTCAGAAATGAGACTGAACATGATGTCATACTACCTGCCAACTGCATAACTGCAGAGCTGAACATTCCAGATCATGTAATTCAGAACCCTTACCTTGCCACCAGTCAGTGTACTACAGTTAACTGTTGTAGTCAGCAGGAGG
Organism: Megalops cyprinoides; assembly: GCF_013368585.1. Taxonomy (NCBI): domain Eukaryota; kingdom Metazoa; phylum Chordata; class Actinopteri; order Elopiformes; family Megalopidae; genus Megalops; species Megalops cyprinoides. The sequence goes on along the minus strand of NC_050596.1, from coordinate 2,696,526 downwards.
AAGCCGATAAGAATTCTACTCTGGACCTTGACTTTGGAAATTCCCCACTTCCTGAAGAGTGGAAGTGTAGAATAATGGAAAAGCTGAACACTTTTTCAGATGTTTTTGCACATCATGACCTTGACTTTGGTCACACCAGTAAAGTCAAGCATCACATCAAGCTCAAGGATGAGACACCATTTAGACAGAGAGCATGCCCAATTCATCCTCAAGATTATGAGGCTGTCAGAAGACATCTCAAAACTCTTCTTGAGGCAGGCGTCATTAGGGAATCCGAGTCTCCATTTTTTTCACCAAAAGTTGTAGTCAGAAAGAAAAATGTTGATGTGCAATTATGTGTAGACTACTGGAAATTGAATGTGCAAACTATGAGGGACGACTATGCATTGCCAAACCTAGAGGAATCATTCTCTGCTCTTCTCATTGGATCCCAGTGGTTCTCAGTAATGGATTTGAAGTCTGGTTACTACCAAATTGAGATGGAGGAAAGTGATAAGCCAAAAACCGCTTTTGTCTGTCCCCTAGGATTCTGGGAGTTCAATCGTACACCTCAAGGAATTACTCCCAGTACCTTCCAGCGACTTATGGAAAAGTGCATGGGAGGTTCTTGTTTTCCTTGATGATTTGATTGTTTTCTCAAGCAGCCTGGTGGAGCACGAGACTCGGCCCATTCATGTGCTCTCATCTCAGATAATATGGACTTAAGCTGTCACTTGACAAAAGCAAATTCTTCCAGACCTCAGTTCGTTACCTGGGACACATTGTGTCCAGGGATGGAGTAAGATCCTGAGAAGGCGGAAGTCTTAAAAACCTGGCCAAGACCACAGAACCTGAAAGAACTTAGGTCTTTTCTTGGGTTCTCCAGTTTCATAAAAGACTACTCGAAGATGGTCAAACCTCTAACAAACCTTACTGTTGGTTACCTGCCCCGACAGAACGGAAATTGAGTAGTTCCAAATAATGGGAAATATTTCAACCCAAAAGCACCATTTTCTGAGCGTTGGAGCCCTGCTTGTCAGCAAGCATTTGAAACTCATTCATAAATTGACATCTTCCCCTGTCCTTGGTTATGCAGGCCTCAAGTTGCCTTATGTTCTTCACACAGACACTAGTACAACAGGATTAGGAGCTGCTTTATACCAGGAACAGGATGGGCAGACACATATTATTGCCTATGCGAGTAGAGGATTGTCTTGCAGTGAGTCAAGATACCCAGCACACAAACTTGAAATTTTAGCTCTTAAATGGGTTGTTACGGACAAATTTCATGATTATCTGTATGGAAATTCTTTTACAGTTGCTACAGACAACAGTCCCTTAACATATATACTTATCAAGGCAAAGCTGGATGCAGCCAGTTACCGCTGGTTAGCTGCACTTTCTACTTTTACTTTGACATTAAGTACCGAGCTGATAAGCAGAACTTGGATGCCAATGGGTTATCACGAAGGCCCCATGGTGTGCTGGAAAATGATGATGTTTCACAAAACGAAAGCCAGCGGATTGATCAGTTCACTTCTCATCTCTTAGCATCTTCAAGCCACCCTGAAACTCTCACAGTGGACACAGAAGAAGCAACAGGTCAAAGACATATGGGCTGTCACTTTCAAGAGCATTCACCATAATTTGACTTCGTAGAATCCCTGGTCTTACATGCAGAAGCTGTTCCTGCCATCTTTGAAGAAGAGGAGTTTCAAGATGGACACCTAACAGTACCCTGGTACAGTAGTGCAGATCCAGAAGCTGCAACAAGGTTATCTCCCTGTTGGAGTCTGGGGAACAGTGTACTGCCAGTCACAAAGCAAACTCCTCTGACATTAATCTAATCCTGAAAGAGCGGAACCGCCTTCAATTAGATGATTGTCTTTTGTACAGGGCCCGTCTTTGTGAAGACCAAACAGTATTTCAGCTAGTGCTTCCAGAATTCCTTAGGTCCACAGTACTCCAGAACCTCCACAATGAGATGGGACATCTAGGAATTGAACGCACCTTGGATCTTGTTAGGTCTAGGTTTTATTGGCTAAAGATGGCTGCTGACGTGGAGAGGAAGGTCCGGACATGCGAAACATGCCTTCGTAGGAAAGCTCAACCCGAAAGAGCTACACCACTTGTTAACATTCATATCACCCAGCCTATGGAGTTGGTATGTATGGACTTTCTTTCATTGGAGCCAGACAGCTGGAACACGAAAGACATTCTAGTAATTACAGACCATTTTACTAAATATGCTGTGGCAATTCCAACAAGAGACCAGAAGGCCAGCACTGTAGCTAAATGCCTATGGGAGCAGTTCATTGTTCACTATGGCTTCCCCAAATGCCTCCGTAGCAATCAGGGTAGAGATTTTGAGTCACATACCATCAAAGAACTATGTGTGATAGCAGGCATTCGGAAGGTAAGAACAAGTCCTTACCAGCCCAGAGGTAAAGAAGTGTTTTAATAGAACCCTTCTTAGTATGTTGGGTACTTTAATAGACAAAGAGAAAAGACACTGGCGTGATTATGTTAAACCCTTAATGCACACCTACAATTGCACAAAAAATGAAGTGACAGGTTTCTCCCCATACGATCTTATGTTTGGGCGACAGCCAAGACTGCCCATAGACATTGCTTTTGGATTGCCTGTCAAGGACAGCCACTCAAGCTCACACTCCCAGTATGTGAAGAACTTGAAATCTCACTTGGAAGAAAGTTATCAGATTGCCATTGAAAATTCTCAGAAAGTAGCAGAAAAAAAACAAAAAGAGATTTGATAAGGTTGTCAGAGAATCCCCATTAGATGTGGGTGATCAAGTTCTAATGAGGAACCTCCGTCTCCGCAACAAACACAAACATGCTGATCGGTGGGAACCTACTATCTACATTGCTACTAAGCGAATGGGAGACTTACCTGTATATTCGCTGAAGCCTGAGAATGAAGAAGGACCAACATGGACACTGCACAGGGATCACGTGTTGCCTTGTGGATTTCTTCCTAGAAAAGAGAAAGAAGATCCAGTTAGGGAAAAAAATATAAGGAAACCCAAAACAAGACAAAGTCTCATTCAGCCAGAGGATGAGCCCCCTCCCTTGGAGGATGATGACTGTAGCTGCTAGTATTACCCTGGTAACTCCTTAGATGATTATGAGAGGAGGATTGTCATAGTTCATAGCACACCAAGGCAGAATCCACCATCTGCTCAGTCTAACCATGGGGAAAGTTCTTCACAGCCACCTTCTGAGTCCGACTCCACTCAAGCTCGAGAGGAAGAGGAAGAGGCTCCATTCTCCTACTGTTACAGTAGTTGAGCAAATTCCAGTAGACCCCAATCCTCAGATTCTCAGTTCTGAAGATGGAGGAAACTTATGTATGTTCCTGACTTGACGTGCGTTTGTCGATCGGGTGTTGTGGGCAGGCTTCCATTACTTTCACGGTAACAATATACTGCACTCAACAGGTCGTTGCTGGTATCCTGAGTTTGAAGAGTTTTGCGGTGGCTGTTCTCCTTTTCCTACCCCGGTTCATTGCCTCTCTCCATAGGAGCAGCTAAGCCCATCGGGCAGGTAAAACTTCAATTTTATGAGTGGTTCAACAGGTAGCCGTTAGAGCAGTAGTACCATGAGTTGTTTGGCGCCTCCCGTTTTTACCTCCTGTGTAAGTGATGTTGTTGTCTTAACAGGAAGACTGCCACTGCTGCTTTGCCTTTCGTTAGTTTTCATGCCCTGAATATTGCCCTTGCTGTTAGTGTTCGTTGCTATTAGACTGTGTCCTTTAAACAAATTGCCTTTGTGGGTTGGTCGGTGTATTGTTTTGTTTGCGTTTGTTTGTATGATTTTTCCCCATTTTCGTATATGTGCCTGTGGGGTCGTTTTGTGTTTTGTTGTGCTTATTGGTTAAACCCAATTGGGCTGGTGTGTTCGGCAGCTCGTCTCCTCCGTGTCGCAGCGAGTGCGTGGGGGGGGAGAACTCTTTCATCGGCGCAGCTAGTATTTCGGTACTGGTGATCGCAACTGTCGGCACCTAAAGAAAAAAAGGGGTAACGATAATTACCTTGGTTAGCTGGGTCGGACTTTGTGTGTATCCCCCCCTCCTAACAACATTCCTGACCTTATGAAATGGCAACTCCCGCAAACACGGAGCTGTGAGCTGATTGGTCTTATTTTTGGAGTTTCTGTTTGAGTTGTATTATGTTGGGTTTGTTCTTGATTTGGTTTTTTGTTTCTTTCTTTTGAGTAGGTGCTGAGGTTCTCCTGTGGGGGAGGCTAGGCACTCGGTGGTGAGGTCCCGGCACTGCATGGTTTGCTTATAGGTTGCACTGGAGTTCACAGAAGGTACACCTGTTTTTTTCTCTTTGAAGCACTGGCGTGAGTATTTCACTTCTGGATACACACTACTGTAGTCTGCCTCCCCGTGGCTGACCGAGGCCCTCTCCGCATTGGCATTTCAATGTACTCTTTTAATAAAGTAAAATTTTAACCTTGTACCATAGCACGAACAAATAAAAGTGTTGTATTTTGGAAACACGTCTCTGTCCTCTCTCAGTGAGCGAACTTGTGTGTCTGGCATGTCCTCCTAGGATTGGTTGAACTGGTGTCGACCCTGGTGTATATTTCCCTGGGTAGTAGTCCCAGGGTGGCGTAGTTGGTACCTCCCTGGTCATACTATTAAATCCCCCCCCTTTTGTACTCGCCACATCAAGATATAACCTTGCTGAGTATAAGCCCTGTTCAATATCAGGTTGTTTAGGTGGAACATGAAGGGACTCATGATGATTCAGGAGGGGAAGGTGTAACCCATAGGAAATTTTTGCTGAATAACTATTTTTTTGTGATCTTCTTTTTATTGATTTTCAAGAACAGGGGAACCGGGGCGTGGGGGGCTTAGGCAAGACGGTTCACATAGAAAAACAAATTGTCAGGGCACAGGCAAGGACTCAGGCGCGGACCACGAGAACTCCAGAATCCAGGCATTTATTAACAGAATCGTTGAACAAGCAGGCAGTCCAAAACAGGCAGGGTCAAAATACCAGGAAGGCAGTCCAAACACAGTCAGGAATCAAAGCCGGGGACAGGCAGGGTCAAACCAGGTAGTCAGGAAGATCTGGGGAGCAGACTGGGGAACATAAAGACGGTTAGGGGGACAGGTGCTAGGGCCCGGTGCAGTGCGGACGACAGTCTCGATGTCCCGCTGAGCAGCCGCGACCACACATCGGGCGGGCAGGATAGTGCTGGGCTCCTGGGGTACCTCTGCAGGTGAAAACTGGCGTGAAAGGGCATCTGGCTTACCATTCTTGGAACCGGGGCGGTATGACAGGGTGAAGTCAAACCTGGAAAAGAACAGGGACCAGCGGGCTTGCCTGAGGTTCAGACGTTTGGCCGACTTGAGGTACTCTAAATTCTTGTGGTCGGTCCACACCAGGAATGGGACGCTCGTCCCCTCCAGCCAGTGCCTCCACTCCTCCAGCGCCAGTTTGACTGCCAGTAATTCCCGATCACTGATGTCATAGTTGCGTTCGATGGGTGTGAGGCGGTGGGAGAAAAAGGCGCAGGGGTGAAGTTTGTTGTCTGTCGGCGAGCGTTGTGACAGGATGGCCCCCACTCCTATGTCTGAAGCGTCCACTTCCACGATGAACTGCTGGGCAGGATCCGGTTGGGTCAGGACAGGCGCTAAGGTGAACCGGGTCTTCAGGTCGACGAACGCCTTCTCGGCTTCAGGGGACCAGGAGAATGCCGTCTTAACAGAAGTCAGAGAGGTAAGAGGAGCAGCCACCATGCCGTAATTGCGGATGAAGTGGCGGTAGAAGTTTGCGAACCCCAGGAAGCGTTGCAGCTCCCGACGTGAAGTGGGGCGAGGCCACTCCTCTACCGCCTGGACCTTCTGGCTGTCCATCTGGATACTTCCCACGGAGATGACAAAACCCAGGAAGGCGATGGTGCCCTGATGGAATTCACACTTCTCTGCTTTGACGTATAGCTGGTTCTCCAGCAGGCGCTGAAGGACGTGACGGACGTGCTGGACGTGTTCGGACCGGGAGCGAGAAAAGATCAAGATGTCGTCCAAATAAACAAACACAAACCGATTGAGCATGTCTCGGAGGACATCGTTCACCAGGGACTGGAAAACAGCCGGGGAATTCATTAGACCGAATGGCATGACCAGATATTCATAATGCCCAGAGGGGGTGTTGAAAGCTGTTTTCCACTCGTCCCCCTCTCGAATTCTGACCAGGTGGTAGGCATTGCGGAGATCCAGCTAGGTGAAGATGGTGGCGCCCTGTAGTGACTCGAAGGCAGACGACAGAAGGGGTAGGGGGTAACGGTTCTTAACAGTTATGGCGTTGAGACCCCGATAATCAATGCAGGGATGAAGAGAGCCATCCTTCTTTCCAACAAAGAAAAAGCCAGCCCCTGTGGGCGAGGAGGACGGGTGGATTATCCCTGCTGCCAGGGACTACTGGATGTACCGGTTCATAGCCTCGGTCTCCGGTGGGGACAGGGAGAACAGGCGCCCCCTAGGGAGTGACGAACCAGGCAGGAGCTCTATGGCGCAGTCGTAAGGATGATGCGGGGGCAGCGAAGTGGCACGGGACTTGCTGAACACCGGTTTAAGGTCCAGATACTCTGGCGGTACTGCCGAGAGGTCAGGAAAATCCTCAGGTGCAGGGGGGGCTGGTGAAGCAGGGACCAAGGGCTCCGGTGAGGGCATGGGCCTCCAATGGTGAGTGCAGTGGGATGCGGGGCAGGTGCAGCTGGGCCGCCAGGTTGGCGTCAATGAAGCTTCCGTCAGCTCCCGAATCTATTAGGACAGAAACGGTGTGAGACTGACCCCCGACGATCAGGGTGGCGGTGAACAGAGGATGGACTTCACGGGACTGGTGTAAGGGGGTGCCGCTCACCCGTAATCCCCTCACTACTGGGTGAGCACTGGCCTTTGCCGGGCAGATTGCCATGAAGTGCCCTGTCTGCCCACAGTACAGACAGGACCCAGTGCTGATCCTCCTCTGACGCTCGGCAGGTGACAGACGAGTCCGGTCGACCTGCATCGGTCCTGGAGGGGTAGGTGGAGGAGATGCAGGACCCCGTGCAGCCCAAACAGAGGACTGCTCCCGGGAGGGACTGGGCGGACTTCGCGAACCCCTCTCCCTGCAGTGCAGCATCAGGCGCTGGTCCACACGAATAGCCAGGCCCACCAAGGCATCGAAGCTGGCAGGTAGCTCCCGGGTGGCTAGCTCGTCCTTGATGGGCTCCGAGAGGCCGTTGAGGAACGCATCATACTGAGCCTCCAAGTTCCACCCGCTGGAGGCAGCGAGGGTGCGGAAATCAATAGCGAAATCCAACACCGATCGGCCCCCCTGGCGGGTCAGCAGCATCTCCCGGGCAGCTTCACGACCGCGCTTGGAACAGTCGAACACCTTCTTCATCTCTTCGGTGAAGGCTGCGTAGGAGTGGCAGAAAGAGGCACCGGCGTCCCAGACTGCGGTGCCCCACTCCCTGGCACGGCCCGTCAGCAGGGTGATCACGTATGCGATCCTAGTCCGGTCCGTGGGGAACATAGAGGGCTGGAGCTCGAACACCAGGGAGCATTGCGAGAGGAACGACCTGCAGGTACCTGGATCGCCGGCATACGACTCAGGAGGTGGCAGTCGGGGTTCCAGACTCGGAGGTGCAGGCAGGACAGGGGGAGAGACGGCTGCAGGTGGCGCTGGGCGGCTCTGCTGCAGCTGCAGCAGCTGAGCCGTGATGCTGGCCATGCTGGTGGCGAAGCTCTCCAGGGACCTGCCAATTGCCTCCAACTGGCTCTGATGGGTTCCCAGCAGGGTACCTTGCAGCTCCAACGCTGCTCTCAGCTGGTCCAGAGAGCGTGCTGACTTGTTTGCGGAGAGTACAGAGTGGTTTCTGAGCAGGTACCACTTTCCAAGAGAAATATTGCTTGATTTATGCCGTGATTTGGGACCTATGTTGGAGCGCGAAACAAAACGCACAAAAGCCATTCCTGTTTATATACAAGTTCTATCCACCCTGGGATTTTTGGCTACCGGCACGTTCCAGTGTGAGGTTGGAGACAGATCTGGCATTTCTCAGTCCATGATGGCCAGTTCGTACTGTCAGGGCATAGGCAAGGACTCAGGCGCGGACCACGAGAACTCTGTGAGTAGTTTTATAGTGGATCAGCTGATGAACTAAATTTTTAGAGCTTTGAGATAGGTTGAACCAAATTGTATCCCAGTCTAGAACATGATTAAATGTGGAAGATTCCCTGTCCCAAAGTTTCTCTATGGATAAGCCATGAGCAGAATTATGTACTAGAGCATTGTAGATAAAAGAAACTCTGCCTCGCAGACTGTTGGAAGATTTAACCCATTCTAACATTGGGTGAGCTGCTGGTGGACGGTCCCACGGCACACCATATGCTCTGAGGGCAGAGCGCAACTGAAGATAGACAAAATATGATGAAGCAGGAAGATGAGACAATCTTTGAAGGTTCCGAAATGAGCACAGGCTATCATCATCATACATGTCCCTAAATGTATTTATGCCCAGTGAAGACCATAATGGGTTCTGAAAAGGCTTACCACCTATCAGGAGTTTAAAATTATGCCAGAGAGGAGTCTGTGTGCTGGTATGGCATTGACCACTCATGTATTTCTCCGCCTGCTTCCAGATATTTAGGGAGTGTGTAATTATACAACCCAGTCTTAAACTCTGATTGGAACGACTAAGTCCAGTGAAGAGCAAATCTTGTAATCTATGAGGCTTCACCATAGCATCTTCAATAGATCTCCATGGTACTTTAGACTCCATCCAAATATGTAAAGCTCTTATATGAAATGCCCAATGATAGAACTGAAAATTTGGTAGGGCAAGGCCTCCAAGTAACTTGGGACGCTGTAATGTAGTTAACTTTATTCTTGGGCGTTTATCACTCAAAAGAAATTGAGAGATTGATGAATGGATGTCATTGCAATACAGCCTCACAGGGGTGATATATCTACTTTTTGTAATCATTTGCGCTAAAGGTTCAAGGCAAAGACAGAAAAGAATAGGGGAAAGGGGGCACCCTGTATGGGTACCTTAATAGGGGATGATATTTTAGAACCAGTCATTACGCGTGCAGTTGGCGAGCTATATAGTGTCTCAATCATACCAATAAACTTGGGTCCAAAGCCAAAGTTCTCCAGTACAGCCCAGATAAAATTCCATTCAAGCCTATCAAAAGCTTTCATAGCGTCAAGTGAAAAAGCAATAGGATCAGGTAAAGTATCAGTGGAATTTATAATATGTAAGAGTCTACGTATATTGTCTGATGCTGTGCGCCCTCGGATAAAACCTGTCTGATCATAGTTGATTAACTTGCTTGCATGCTCCTCTAATCTGTGTGCAAGTACCTTGGCAAATAGTTTTACATCACAACATATCAAGGAGATGGGTCTAAAACTAGCACAATCAAGCAGATCTTTTCCTTTTTTTAATAATAGGGAAATAAGAGCCATGTTTTGGTCTCTGTGGAAACAGCCAGTCTCTAGGGCATAATTAAATGAATTTAGGAGAAGAGGACCAACTATATCCCAGGTAAGAAGAAAAAGCTCTGGTGGCAGACCATCCAGTTCTGGGCCCTCATTTATCAACAGTGCGTATGCACAGATCTGTGCGTAATGGTTTCGTACAATCATTCCTGCGCAAAGCGTGGAATTTATGAACTTGTACTTGTGCTTGGGAATGTGCGTACATATACGCACATCTCTGACCATGCGTACGCACAACACCCAGTGGTAGAATAGCAAAACTGCAAGTAGAAACCATTGCGAATGTGTGATGTGAACATCTGTCTAGTATTGTAGTTGATCGATAATTACTAAATTAATTAATTTGTATAATTACAATCAGACATGTAACCAAATTGCAAAAGGTGCAAAAAGGTATAAAAGCACACATGGGACAGGGATTTGAAAATGTAACATGGCTCATCTTGCATTATTAGAAGATTTAGCCCACTGTGCGCTCCGCAGGGAGCGCGTTTTCAGAGAGCGTGCTGACTTGTTTGCGGAGAGTACAGAGTGGTTTCTGAGCAACTTTAAATTCATTTTCCTTCAGCCTTAAGGCTAATAGGTGACTAGGTCTCTCTCCTTCAGCATAGTACCTTTGCCTAGTACGGTGTAAAGTAAATTCTGCCTTGGCGAGACTTAGAGTTTTATATTCAGATCGCATGGCAGAAAGTGTACTGGCTCTGGTCTAATTTTATTCAAATTAGATTAAAAACGTGATGCAACAGCCCCTAATAAAACATTTGGTGGTTTCACACAGAATCTGGGGGTTCTGACAATGATCTTTATTGGCATCAATGAATTCAATCAGTTTTTCATGAATTTCACTAGTAAATTTCTTATCTAACAATAAAGAACCATTAAAGCGCCACCTTGTGGCTTTTGTAGGCATATCCGTAAGATGTATCAAGCACAGAACAGGAGCATGATCAGACAGGAGAATAGACAAGATGTCTGGTTGGGCTAAGTGGACCAGAGATTGGCTTAAAAATATATAATCAATTCGAGAAAACGATTTGTGACTGATGATTTGTTAGAAACATAAGTATAATTTCTGCTACGTTCATTACAAAATCGCCAAATATCTATAAGGTTTATGTCTGAGATGAAACTCTTTAGAGCCGAGGAGGAACGTAAATCAATGGATGAGGAAGTTCTGTCAATATCATTTATAATGCAAGCAAAATCACCCCCAACAACTTAATTACATTCTGGCATCCCTGTGAGTTTATCGCGAATCGCGAGTAGGAAGTCTGGATCAAAGTTATTAGGTGCATAAACTGAAGCTATCGCCAGTCTGGCTTGGCATATAGTGACAACAGTCAAAGTAAAGCGACCATGATCATCATTAAAAGTGTGGTGAACAGTCAATTGCACACTTCTTGCTGCCAAAATTAGTACTCCCTTCGTTTTGTTAGAGGCAGAGGAATAGGTTAGAATTTTAAAACGCCTATTTTGAAAACAATGTACATCAGAGCTCCTTAAGTGTGTCTCCTGAAAGATGGCTAATGAGACTTTTTTACGGTGGAGAAATTCCAGACATCTGGTTCTTTTAACAGAGGAATTTAAACCATTTACATTCCATGATATTTCATACAGACCATCCATTGTAGAGAATCCTGAAATGCTGAAATGTTGGTGAAGAAATATTAATCTCCCTGTTCGAAATCGTAACGATGTGCATTGAGCACCTGAGCATATTTAGCTTCACTGTATCCATCATGCATGTTATCAACCAAAAACAGTACCGTCTGCCAAAATAAAACCAGGTGGGGAAGAGGGGAACTACACTATATGGACAAAAGTATTTTGTCGCACCTGCTTTTCAGGGTTTAGGCTAGGCCCCTCATCTCCGGTGAAGGGCAATCTTAATGCTTCAGCATACCAAGACAGTTATCATTGTTTTGCACACTGTACAACAATAACTGTTTTTCTATTGCACCTCATACTGTATTATAGCAATAACCTTACCCTTGTTTATTCTTGCTTCATAATTCATTTTATACTATGTACAACACATGCACGATAACTTGCACGATAACTCAACGCATAATTGCACAAACTTCTTTCTATTTGTTGTATTTTATACCTCTTATTTATTTTATTCAATTTATTCTTTGTTGTTTTGATGTGTGCCGGACGGTGCAGTTGTGACCCTCAAATTTCCTTCGGGATTAATAAAGTATTTCTTATTCTTATTCTTATTCTTATTTTAGACAATGCTATGCTTCCAACTTTGTGGCAACAGTTTGGGGAAAGCCTTTTTCTATTCCAACATGACTGTGCCCCAGTGCATACAGAAATGGTTTGATGAGTTCGGTGTGGAAGAACTTGACTGGCCCGCACAGAGCCCTGACCTCAACCTCATCGAGCACTTTTGGGATGAACTGGAACGGAGATTGCGAGCCAGCCATAAATACTCTACAGAATGATTGGGCACAAATTCCCACAGAAACAATCCAAAATCTTGTGGAAAGCCTTCCAAGAAGAGTGGAAGCTGTTATAGCTGCAAAATGGGGACCAAGTCCATATTAAAATATATGTATTTGAATACAATGTCATTACAATGTAATGGTCAGGCGTCCGAATACTTTTGTCCATATAGTGTATATACAAGGAACAGTTGCAAGCCACGAGGACGCCAAATGTTCCTACAGGCTTTGCAAAACATAAAACCACGTAGATCCGTGGCATTATCAACAGCAACGCAGATCAGGTCCTTCAGCTCGCTGCAAGACCCCCCCCAAAGCAATAGCTAATGATTAGCATCTATCCAGGCGTAACTGATGTATTACAAAAGAAACAAGACAGCCACAAAAAAAGAATATAGACTAAGCAGAGGCATTGCCTACAGTAAACAATCTGTACACTGAGTCCAATATTTACCCACATTAGCAGATTTATTACGTGTGAATTACGTGTCCATGAGTGGAGCAGCAGGACTAGAGGACGTTCCCTCCGTCCTCTTGAATCTCAGCGGCAGAGGGCTGGTCTGATGGTTGATCTTCCGATGCGTTAACATCCAGTGACTGCAAGAAGTTCTCTGAAGGTTAGTTGAGAACCTTGGTGTTGAATCTTGAGCGTTGCAGGGTATATCAGGAAGGTCTGATGTCCGGCGGCCTTGAGTTTTTTGATCACTGGGGTGAATTTTCTCCTCTTTGCGGCAGTTGGAGGGCTGTAATCCGGGAAAAAGTATAAACTGGCTTGGCTATGTTTGACTGGATGAAATTTACATGCCCCCTTCAAAATAGCTTGTCTGTCCGAATATCTCAGTAGACGGAAAATGACAGTGCGAGGCTTCTGAGTATCGCCCCTTGGCTTGCCATCATAAATGCGGTAGCAGCAATGAATCTCAATGATACGGCCAGCCAAAGACGGTATCCATTTCGGAAGCCCTCAACCGATTCAGGAAAATTGATTGGTCTGAGATTGTTTCGTCTGCTTCTGTCCTGCATTTCAATGTCTGTTTCAATGACTGTTCTGTAGGTTGACTAGTTTAATGGTGGCATCATTAAGGTCATGTTTGTTGGAGCAAACTGCTGCTTGGAGAGATTCCACTGTAGCTTGCATTCTCTGCGCTTTGCTAGCCTGGTGTTCTAGGTCTGTGGCTAATTTTCGTATGGCCTCGTTCACGGAAGTAATCTCATCTTTTAAAGATGTTAGCTGTGGCATAAGAACAGACTCCAGGGCTTCCTTCACGGCCAAGGCCACTGAGGCGTCGAAACTTCACTGTTGTTCTTGCTGTAGTGCCTAGCTAACTCCGCTCAAGATAGCTGCATCAAGGTCGTCTCTGGATATTGAAGTTGTCTCTCAGGGTTTTTTCTTCGCTGGTGACATCTCCAGCTCCAGCTCAACCTTTGGTTGAAGTGGAAGTCATAGTATTTAGTATTTTTTAGTAGTAGTAGTATCATAGTAGTATTTAGTCATATTTTTTTTTCTGCAGTTGCTGGCCAATGAAGCAGACGTCTTGATCTGACAGAGAATAAACTAAGTTAAAAGTTAATAAAAAAAAAAACATTTTAAGTTGAAAACACAAAATATCAAAGAACTTTTGGAGGAGCAGTTTATCTTTGCTGTTCCTCCATTTATTCCTGCGAATCTCGGGTGAGTTTTACTTTTATTAGTTAGCGTGACTAGCTTGTGCTAGCCACAACTAAGCTCCGTTGGTATTATTTTAGAATACTGTAATTCTTGGCTATGTACTTGAACAAGAATGTTTTCTGATAAATATGTGTGGCCTAAAGCACTAAGGGTAAACTGTGACTACGCCACTCTCAATTATAAGGGGGAGAGAGCCCTAACACTCAAGATTTCGGTTCCCCAGCAAGTTCTTTACAAATATAAGTAGATGAATACAACCGCTTTCATCAAGACTTATTTATTTTCAGGCAGCTTAGTAAAACCATAAAAAAATAAAGAAAACAAGAAAACAATAGCCCAATTTTACCCAGGGGCTATAGGGATGACGCACCATATGCACAGGGCAAAACTCGCTACCGGCAACGGGCAAAGCCCAATAAGTTAGGCAGGATAGTGACTGTAAATGTTAACTAATGAATGACATTTCATCCGCTCAGTCTTCCAAGAGAAAACTAGCCGTACTTATTGTGCAAATAGCAATGACACAGGGTAATAAGTTATTAAATAACAATGAATTGATCTACTCACTATACTCAAAGGGTCAAGCTAGCCATAAGCAGGGTGCAAATAGCAATTAGAGGTAAATAGGTAGCAATGGTTTGACACATTCACAGAAGTCAAAGGGCTAAACTAGCCATACATATTGTGCAAATAGCAAGGGCACAGGGTAATAAGTTATTAAATAGCAATGAATTGATCCACTCACAATACTCAAGGGGGTCAAGCAAACCATGAGCAGAGTGCAAATAGCAATCAGTTAGAGGTAGATGGCAATAAATTAAGTAGCAATAATTTGACACACTCACAGAAGTCAAAGGGCTAAACTAGCCATACGTATTGTGCAAATAGCAAGGACAGAGGGTGATAAGTTATTAAATAGCAATCTGAATATTACACAACAATAGGAACCATGAGTCAGTCACTGGCTACACACTCTAAATAAATAAGACACCATGAATCACAAACAGGGATACAATACAAATACCATTAAATAACCAGAAGATTTAGACTGTGCAAATTGCAAGCAAAACATTGAATTCACCCAAGGGGTAGTATTCAAGCAATAGTATAAGTGTAAACTACAGATCAATTCTTCACTCTAGCCAACAGGGCGCACTACACAGCAAAGTGAGTCCTGAAAATCAATAAAGAAAATAAAGAATAAAAAAAGGGAAACAAACACAAAACAAAAGATATCGTCACTTAAAAAACGTGACAAACTAATATCAAAATCCACCACACACACACGCACGCACACACACACACACGTGATCTAGTTGCACTACAAAGATAATACTGTGGCTGGTTAGCAGAAGAGAACTGTAGCCTATACAGCAGTTAAAGATTGCACTTTGCCCATATGGCCACTGGCTATTGCCGACTATATTGCACCGCCCGGAGAAATAAATATTAAATAAAAGTATTGCACTGGCCCGATACCATACACTGCCACCACAATCACACACGGCTATGCTTCCTACACAATCAGTACCACGTTGGCATAAATGCTAGCTCTCCAGGCCTGCCCTGCACCAGGAACAAACTATTGTATGCCAATGCGAGACAAACACGAGGGAAAATCTAAAAGACAAAAGAAAACCAAACAAATATAACAAAAACTAGGCTATGGGAAAAACAGTAGTGCCCCCCTCTACGTCGTACAAAGCCAAGCAACGGTCTGGAAGTTCTTGAGAGTGATAATAGGGAAGTTGTTGTTAGCATGCAACATCGTGGCTAGATGTATGTAAACATAATATGCATGAGGATTAGCTACACTCAGAGGCGAATGCCCTATGGCACCAACAAAAGAAGAGGCAACATTACCTTCTGTTTGCTCCACTCAGCATACAATCTCGCCTCGTTGCCAGGCTCACACCACCAACAATGCTGTGAGAGAGGTAAACCGAATCAATAACCAATACTATGGCTGTACAACTCCACAGCCTACCCTCCCCATTAAGAGCACAACGGAAAGATTTATTGCCTACCTCCTTCACGTTTTAGTCACAACCCCACGAATGATCCGGGAGAAAAATCCAAACGCCAGCAATCCAGTGCCCACAGACAAACAGACAGCATCTCAAAAACATATGCGATACAGACGTGACGTTATATACACCAGGTGACTACCTATTAGACTATCCCTGATCCCGCTGGGTCCCAAAGCCTGCCAACAGATTGCACTGAGGCAAAGGGGGGAGGAAATGGCTAGCATGTCAACATAAAAGCTCTAAATGCTCCGATCGGCTACACATAGAAACAAATCAGGTTTGATCTGTTGACCTGGGGGCACGTAGTGCATAAGACAAACATTTTCAAATTGACTTTTAAAAGACTTTTGAACATACAATCGGTGTGATCGGCTACATATGTACAAGTGAAAGTGTGTAGTTTATTTTCAGTGTATTAATACAGTTTAATGTTGTAGTTTTTTGATTGATACGTTCATTGCTTGGTGATATTTCTTAGCGCACGCAGCCTGTGTTAGCCGCATTATGTTGCGAGCATGTGTGCAGGTGGGTTTCAATGTATAATACTTCATACATGTTTAAAGTGTTAACCACTTTGAATATCTATTTTCTTTGTAGTTAGAAATTGTAACTGTACAGTTAAACTTTGAGTCTTACAGCAAGCTATACTGAATAATGTTTAAGTAATAAGAGTACAGGTTTAAACAGACAGTTGAAGTTTAATTTTATTGAAATATACAGTGGATTTGGAATTGTATATATCAGTCCTGTTTTATTATTCAGGCTGGGTTTTTTTTGTACCTGTGCGATACCTTGGATCTCTCCCGGACGCGGGAGATGGCGAGCTGTCCAGTTGAACTCATTGATCTTCACCGAGGAGGATTTCTTCTGTATTGAGGAGACCAGCAAATTGTGTGGTAGGACTGACATAACCACACAGGACATTGTAGTTTTATTTCTTTGGACTGACACAATTCACATGGGACAATTTCTTGTTATTACTGTCAGGGCTCCGCCCCCTTAAGCCGCGGTGTTTTTGTTTTCCCTGTCCTTGTGCTTTTGTTTCCCTTGTGTTCCTGCCCCGCCCTGCTCCCCGCCGGGTCCCCGCCCACCTGATTCCCTCATTGCCTGCACCTGCCTGCCTGCTCACCTGCTTCCCATCTCCTCGTTACCCCAGCCCTATATCTTCCCTGCGTGTCTCTGTCTTGTTGCTAGTTCGTTGCAGTGTGTTTCACCTGTCTCGTCCCCGCGCTTTGTTTTTGTGATTTACTTCTTCATTGCCGATCCTGCCTGTTTCCTGACCACAATTCCTGCCTGCCGTTTTGATCTGATCGCTG
This sequence comes from Megalops cyprinoides, assembly GCF_013368585.1. Classification (NCBI taxonomy): domain Eukaryota; kingdom Metazoa; phylum Chordata; class Actinopteri; order Elopiformes; family Megalopidae; genus Megalops; species Megalops cyprinoides. Next base: position 2,679,558 of record NC_050596.1, on the reverse strand, counting down.
CCACTCACCTGCCTGATTCCGGACCCTGTTCTCCCTGACTCCCGTCTTTGGATTTGCCCCTGGATTGCCTCCCTGTGTTTTGAACCCTGCCTGTCCCTGGATTCACGAACTGCCTGTCCCTTTCTAATAATCGCCTGGAACCGGAACATCCCGCGGTCCGCGCTTGTGCCCCGATCACCGGCGTAACAATTACTTTTATTTTATTTTGCATCCATTCAATTGTAAAAGGAAAAAAACAGTGGAAGTGATTGGTGCTGCATGTTGATGCTGTATATTGCTGTTAATTTTTGAAAAATGCCGGCTGTTCGTTAATACAGTTGCTCTATTCTGCCTACACTTCTGTGTCCTGTTCTGCGTAATTGGTGTCCAGCTAGCCTTTTTAGTTCTTTCCGAACCTAGTGTGTACTTACTCACCATGTGGGTTACAATATGAATAAGGGTATAGTTTCCATGCAGCCTTCTACCAGTCATCTTCACATATTTTATTCAGGGACTGTTGAGTTTTTTTTTTTTTTTTTTTTTTTTTTTTTTTTTTTTTTTTTTTTCCAGAGGCTGATTTACAGGTACCGTTTACTTGAAATAAAAGTAAAAACTTAATATCATGTGACATGTCCTCTCATAATTTAATACAAAAGTATTCCATTTTTGATGCATTAACCTCTAAGTGGAGCTAAAAGGATTTGTGGGCTGGTTATAGTTGCTGTGATGGCTTCCTCTTTAGACTGGCTGACTCCGAGTTTAAAAAAAAAAAAAAAAGTACATCAATTGTAAGAACTGCCTGCATGTTTTGCGTGTAAAACCCTTTACTAAAAGTAACTAGTATTTGCAGCTGTTATAGATTAATGTAGTGGAATAAAAAGAATATTTGCTTTGAAATGCAGCTGAATAAAAGTACAAAGTCCCCTAAATTGTAAATACTCATGCCAAGTACAATGACCTCATACCTGTACTTAAAACAATTTACATTAAGTTGCTTTCCATTCTTATACAGCCAACCCCACCCCATGGTCAATCAACCACTTAGCTAGCAAGATATTTTGTTCATTTTTAAAGGTCATTCACTCAGCTGTTTGGCTTAGGGCAGGGGCGTCATAACACTTGTAATGTTAAATAAAATTTTAGTACTCATCCTACCATATGAGTGAAATGACAAACATAAGTTTTGAGTTGGTCTTTAAAGTAGCAGCCTATACTATGGCAAAGCACAAATGTAATACACAAACACAATAAAACAAAAGTTTATCAAATGTTGCGCTAACTAGAATTAAACGCTTCAAGCATATTACCCCAGTTCTAGCTTCTCTCCATTGGCTACCCATTAAAGACCGGATCGATTTTAAAATAGGCCTACTCTTACTCACATTTAAGGCTTTAAATGGGCTTGCCCCTCCCTATCTTAAGAACCTTCTTCACCCATACCTTCCACAAAGAGCCCTTTGTTCCCAAAATGCCGGGCTTCTCATTGTTCCGAGAGTGGGCAAAACTACTATAGGCGGTAGAGCCTTTTCCTATCGAGCCCTCTCCTGTGGAACAGCTTACCCACCGAGGTTCAGGGAGCAGATTCTCTCTCCACCTTTAAGTCTAGGCTCAAAACCTATCTACAAGAATAAGAATAAGAAATACTTTATTAATCCCGAAGGAAATTTGAGGGTCACAACTGCACCGTCCGGCACACATCAAAACAACAAAGAATAAATTGAATAAAATAAATAAGAGGTATAACAAATAGAAGTTTGTGCAATTATGCGTTATCGTGCAAGTTATCGTGCATGTGCTATGATTATATACATATTATAAAATGAATTATGAAGCAAGAATAAACAAGGGTAAGGTTATTGCTATTATACAGTATGAAGTGCAGTAGAAAACAGTTATTGTTGTACAACATGCAAAACAATGATAACTGTATAGTGCAAATCCTGTCCAGATGGCTAGAGAACAGTTATTGTCCCATGTGCAACGATTATGTGTGTGTGGGGTAGGGGGGGGGACAGCACAGGGGATCAGGTGCCAGTCAATCCCATGTTGCAGCGGAGAGGGGAGGAGTTGTAGAGTTTGATGGATGCAGGCAGAAAAGACCTTCTGTGCCTCTCAGTGGAGCATTTTGGGGAGATCAGCCTGCTACTGAAGGTGCTCTTCATCTTCACAAGCCCGTCATGGAGAGGATGGGAGGTGTTGTTTAGGATGCTCACCAGCTTGTTAAGCATCCTTCTCTCCGCCAGCGCCCCTAGTATGTCCAGCTCAATTCCACCACCTATGACAGAGCTGGCTTTCCTGACGAGCTTGTTCAGTCTGTTAGCGTCCCTGGCTTTCAGACCACACCCCCAGCATACCACCGCATAGAAGATGGCACTGGAAACCACGGACTGGTAGAACATCTGCAGCATCTTGTTGCAGACATTGAAGGATCGTAGTCTCCGCAGGAAGTAAAGCCGACTCTGGCCCTTCTTGTAAAGGGCCTCTGTGTTCGTAGTCCACTCCAGCCTGTCATCTAAGTGCACTCCAAGGTATTTGTAGTAGTGGGCTACTTCAACTTCTACACCATGGATTGCAACAGGGGTCCGTGCAGGTTTATACTTGCGGAAGTCCACAACCAGCTCCTTCGTCTTGCTGACGTTTAGCTGCAGATGGTTCAGGCTGCACCACTCCACGAAGCTGTCTATCAGTCCCCTGTATTCTGCCTCCTGTTGCCCCTTGATACACCCCGCGATAACGGAGTCATCAGAGAACTTCTGAAGGTGGCATAACTCTGAGTTCTACCTGAAGTCAGAGGTGTACAAGGTGAACAGGAAGGGAGAGAGGACGGTCCTCTGGGGTGCCCCTGTACTGCTCAGAACTGTCTCTGACACACTGCTCCCAAGTCTCACATACTGTGGTCTGTTGGTAGTCAGTAATCCAGGTCACAAGCAGGGCGTCCACTCGCATGCATCTGAGCTTGTCTCCCAGCAATAAAGGCTGTATGGTGTTGAAGGCACTGGAGAAGTCAAAAAACATGACAGTGCTTCCAGCCTCGTCAAGATGGGAGTAGGCCCGGTGCAGCAGGTATATGATGGCATCCTCCACTCCGATGCGTTCCTGGTAAGCAAACTGCAGGGGGTCCAATGCTGGTCTGACCAGGGGTCTGAGGTGGGAGAGGACAAGCCTCTCCATGGTCTTCATCACATGTGATGTTAACGACACTGGCCTGTAGTCGTTTAAAACCTTGGGGTCTGGAGGGGGGTTGTATGATGATATGGGAGGTGTGAATAGTCGAGGGGCTGGGGGGAGGGTGGACCAGGGCTTCAGTATCAAACCTAATGAAAACAGGTTCAACTCATTGGCCCTGGCCACGCAGTCCTCTCTCACATGGCTGCTGGTCTGGTTGTAGCCAGTGATTCTCCTCATGCCGTTCCACACCTCCCTTGTGTTGTTCTGTTGAAGCCTGCACTCCAACTTCCTCCTATAGGTGTCCTTGCCCTCCTTGATCTTGATGTTAGGTGTCTTCTGGACCCTCTTAATCTCCTCCCTGTCCCCGGCTCTGAAGGCCCTCTTTTTGTTATTAAGGAGAGCCTTAATGTCACTGGTAATCCAGGGTTTGTTATTTGGAAAACATTGTACTGTGCGGGTGGGGATGACGTTGTCCACACAGAAGTTGATGTAGCCCATGATGCATTGAGTACATCTTCTACATCCTCTCCGTGAGGCTCAGTCAGAGCCTCCCAGTAGCCTCAAAACAACCCCTGAGAGCCTCAACTGCATCACGTGACCACCTCCTGAATGTCTTGGTGGTTGCAGGTTGCCGCTGGACAAGAGGCTTATACTGGGGTGAGAGGTGGACCAGGTTGTGATCCGATCTGCCAAGTGGGGGCAGGGCTGTGGAGCTGTATGTGTCTTTAGCTTTGGCATACAGTAAGTCTAGGGTTTTATTGTCTCTGGTTGGACAGTCAACAAACTGGGTGAAGTTTGTCATAGTGGAAGACAGAGTCACGTGGTTGAAGTCTCCAGATATCGCGATGAAAGTGCTGGGGTGCTGTGACTGGAGCTCCGCCGTCATCAAGTGGATGACGTCACATGCTGTGTTCGCGTCGGCCGATGGCGGAACATAAACAGCGATCATTATTGCATGTGAGAATTCCCTTGAGTTCAATTCGCTAAGAGTTCAATGTCCGGGCTGCAAACTCTCTCCTTGACAGTAATATACCCTGGGTTGCACCATCTGTTGTTAATGAGAACGGCAAGACCCCCTCCTTTTTTCTTACCGCTCTTCCTTCGGTCTCTATCTGCCCGTATTGTCTCAAAGCCGGTGGCGGTGGCGTTGTAGTCCGGGATATCTTCATGCAGCCATGTCTCCGTAAAACACATGATACTGCACTCCCGAAATTCCCTCTGGCTCCTCACCAGTGTTGTCAGTTCGTCCGTCTTATTCGCCAGCGATATCACATTTCCCATAATGATGGAAGGGAGATACGGCTTGTATCTCCTCTTCTTCATTCGCCGTTTAATCCCAGCTCTGCAGCCACGGTATTTCCTCCTTATTTCACCCGGAATACGTTGTTTGTATTCCACGGGGGCAGTCGCCGATCGCCATGATAGGAGTTCCTCCCGAGTGTAAACAAAGGGAGCCTGCTCCCCCCGACATGCGCTCGCACATCGTTTGGGTGAAAAAAGTGAACGCGAGAAAAACTTCACTAAAGCGTGCGGAGTGCATTCAAAGACTAAAATTAGAAAATTTGTAGCAGCGCCGGAAGTGATACTGATACTAGTGATACTATACAGTAAATCCTTCAGTTGAGGGACATGGCCTGTTGCTGGCATGGATCATAGAGTCTCTGATGGACTAAGTGGTCATTGGCCGTGATCTGGTGTTGACTGCCTTTAGGGTCGCCCTCATGATTTTGCCGGTCCCTTGCCTCCCGTCCCCTAGGTATGCTGCCAAAATATTAGCCTGCCGGGGTTTTTTTCCTTGTTGCACACTGGCATCTTTTTCCCTGCCCCTCCTCTCCTGCCTCTCTGCCGTAAATTCCTGCCACTCTTATCATCCACTAACCTATGTTTATCAATTCTGTTTTCCCCACCCGGCTCTGGGCTCCTGCCTGGAGCTGTAACTCAAGCACCACTTTGGGACCCCCAGCTCAGCTTCCTAGCCATCATTTCTGTGGAGCCCTCCATGTATCAAGAACTGGACCCTTGATGACTACATGCCATGCATGTTGTAAGGAAAAACAAGGCGCAATTCCGATCTTCGCAGAAAAGACTTCTTTATTTACAGGCACAGCAGTTGTCAGAAATACGTGAAAACGCACTCTGGGTTCAGCGGAGTCAATCTGACCCCGAGCACTTAGTGAAAGCATTCTTTATACTGATACAGAGCTTTGATCAGTATAGACAATAATCAAATAACTATCAATAAGGGTGGGAATACATGTGGTGAAATACCGGGGGTTTGGTAATGAGATTATTTCGTCTTTGATCAGGATAGACAATAGAGTACCGGTGGTGAAATACCGGAGGTCTGGTAATTAGATTGTCTTCCCTAGCAAGAACACTTCTCAATCACCCATCGCTGGTTCCTTTAGAAGTGTCAATTGTCGCAGCAGCTAGCTGCCGCCAAAGTGATAGTTGAAGTCTATGAGCAGGACTGTGGTTACAATAAGGCCATCTTAGACAAATGAATACAGGTATTAGCATACCTTAAGTGAGAGGATCTGTGCTATCTTATGCTGCACTGAGTGAGCTGGTTTAGGGATCTAGACCAAAATCTTACAATATTCTGCTGTGTAACTTTTCAGATTTAAGATTTACAAGAGTCATTGTGTCTTACGCACATATAGTGCTGTGTCTTACTACCTACATGTTTCATCATTCTTAAGTACTGTTAAGAACTTCATAGGAAATTCTTTTCTACTCTATTTGTCCACCCAGTGCCAGCCAGAAGCAGATGGGCTCCCTCTCTGACCCAGGTTCTGCTCAAGGTTTCTTCCTATTAGTCAGGGAGTTTTTCCTTGCCACTGTTGCCTTTGGCTTGCTCTGAGGGGGTATCAGGCCTGGAATACCGATGCAAAGCTGCTTAGTGACAACTCATGTTGTAAAAAGCGCTATATAAACAAATTGAATTGAATAATACCACTGTTGTCATATCACTGATTAAATGAGCTGCACTCAGGGTATTGTGCAAGTACGCAAGTACCCGTAGCATCTCAATCTCTGATAGGTGCGTTCTCTATCCTCGCGATCTTCGCAAGAACGTTCTTCTCAAGAACACAAGTACGTTCTTAGTACGTTCTTGGTATTGATAAACAGCCATGGATCGGGTAATGACACCTTCCACTACTCGTTGCTTGATTGGGGATTGAGACGGAAATTGCTGCCCGATCTGTTCTGCACATCTGTGTGCTTGTGCACTTGGAATTCCTGCCTGATTTGTACCACGCATGTGTGAACATTTTACGGTGTTGAAACACTTGACGGCCACCAGCGAGTTTACGTAAGCCGTAAGCCAATGGCTCATTGCAGAGGGGGCAAGGACCTGTAGTGGGCCCTGTCTTTCTCAAAGTCAAGGAAGGATCCTTAACGGCTGCATTTCAAGGATGCTACGTCATTGAATCCTGCCGAAGGACTGTTCCAATGTCGAGGATCCTTCAAATTCTACCAAGGACTGAGTCCTTTGTTCAGACAATTTTCAAGGATGCATAGTGTGTATCCTCAGCGTCCTTAAAGCACCCACAATCCTATGCGCACGTACAAGAGTCTGTGGCGCGGAACTGAAGGCGGGACCTTTTCAATGACGCACACCTGCACACTCGCTAGACCGTTCCATTATCTGTTCTCCGAATGCTAGGAAGGAGTCTTGCCTAGCCTCTGAAGGACCTGACTTGGAAGGACCTGTCCTACCAAGGAAGCATCCTTGACTTTGAGAAACAGCCACAGCCAATAGAGGTTATGCACATGACATCACAGTAGGCGGAGTCACTGCGGATTATACCCACTGAGTGGCAGCGTTAGCGTTCAGCTTGAATGCCGTGAAAACACAAAAAACACATCTAAAATGGGAAAGAGCTTTTGTGCAATTGACTGTACAAATAGATTCAACAAGAAATCGGATTTTTCTTTTTACAGACTGCCAAAAGCTAAAGAAAAGAGAAGCAAATGGATCGCTGCAATTCGCAGAAACAACTGGAATCCAGGCACCGAAACGTGTAGCTTACAGCTTTCCAAATAAAAGTTGTAATAAAATAAAAATATTTGTACAAACCTGTCCACATACAACCAGAATACCATTAGTGTCCTTGTCACTTTAATTTCACCAACAAATCCCGCCTTGAAGTATGACCAAGCTTTTGCAGACATTCTAAATCGCTTAGCGTGAAATGGCTTAACGTGGCTTAATGTTCCACAAACAGCGATCAAATATCACCAAATTTCTCTCGGGCATATCTTGTCAGAAACACTTCCACCTGTCAAAAAATCAAAACCAAAAACCTATGAGTATTGACGTTCTTACATTAAGTGCTTTCCTCTCCATTAACGCTCATTAACCTATGGGCTAAGGAGAAGGCTTGAGGTGGCTTAATGTTCCAAAATAGCGTCCAATAATCATTATCTCTTGATAGGAGATAGTGTATATGACATGTGAGATGTCAGACAAATTTGGTGATCATTGATCGCTGTTTTGAGACATTAAGCCACGTTAAGCTTTTTCCTTAGGCCTATAATGGGCGTCAATGAGAGGAAAGCGCTTAATGTGAGATAACAACCATACCCCTAGGATTTCGGTTTTCATTTTTTGACAGGAGGAAGTCTTTCTGACAAGAGATGTAGGAGAGAAATTTGGTGATCATTGATCACAGTTTTGGAACATTATGCCACGTTAAGCGTTTTAGAATGTCCCGGCTTTTGTATGCCTTCAGGCTTTCCTCTGTGTATTTCCCCAGTGTCGAAATCAGGTAGGCTGCATATAAATGTCAGGAAACCCGTCAGTGCATATCCTCTATTATAGGCTGTATGGAGATGCAAGACAGATCCAAGGGGAAACTTATGGAGATGGAAGGGTGGAATGGAGAGAAATGAGGATTACAATGAAGTGTGCTATTTCTCGTGGACCATTTTTAAATACCATGGCTCCGTCAGCAGTGACGGCGATGGGAAATAAGACAGCCGGCGATCGCCGAGTTCCTACTTGGGAGGGCGTAATTTTTCTGTTTATTCGCTGTCCAGTATCCTGGTGTAAGTGTACAAAGTTTTCTGTAACTTAGTGTCTCTGCTCATTCAAAATAAATATTGCAGCGAGAAACTTAGCTAGAGGTTGGTCGAAACCATTACGCCCTCAGTCTGACTTTTTTGCGGTAATCAAGGCACACCAACAAACTTTATTCAAAATATTAAACTAAACAACAAAAATGCATGTTCAGTCAGGCAGATTGGGCCCAAGGTGGGCCCCTTTGTTACTGGGCAGAACCGTGGACCCGGGGCAGCCGCACCCTCTGCCCCCCTGCTTGCTCCGCTACTGCGTAACTGGAAACAACTGGCAGTTCACAGCGAGAGTCTGTTTAAATATATTTAATGCTTGTTATTGACAATCTGAAACCGCTTCACATCATCTATGCATTACCACTTAAGTTCTTTTTTTTTGTGACATTGCCGAGATCAACATAAAAGCACCGATAGGTTGCATGACTGCTCTTGTTTTATTAACAGTGATTGTGAAAAGATGTTTTACTAAAATTATGCTGTGATCAATACAGAAATAAACAGAATATGATGACACAAGGTCGCTGAAAGGATTGTTTTTTGTTTGTCCATGTCACATCACACACTGCCATTTAGGCTACCTGCTTTACCTGTGGTGAATGTACCATGGAGAATGGAGTCTGAGCCTCTCCCACTCTTACCGCGAGCACCTTCTGGCATCCCATTCTCCAAGGGCCTCCTACCTGGCTCTCCCCACTCCCCTCTGTGATGGACTTTACTGTTGTGGGGCCCTACTGACTATCACTAACACTCCACTGTTATCAATCCTCATATTAAAGATAGTTGGATGTTGGATGCTTGTGATAGTGTCATCCTTATCAGTGATGGACATCCTTATCAGTGATGAACGCTGATTGAAATAATTTTGTCATTTATTCTTTTTAAGATTTTTTTTTTACTTCATACATTATCAAAGACAAATGTGATCATACACCAACACAGTGCTTTAACGATATGCATTTATTGACACACAACAGTTTACATAATTACACCATATCCCATCATTATACGAGCCAGAGAATGCAATCTATTCATTGCCGTTACTGCTTACATTCACATGCGATTTCCAGGCCAAATTTAACAGCATTGGGTTTGGTGAGGAGTCTTGATCTGTGTCTTTCATAATGAGGTCCGCCATTCTAATCCAATACACTTTTTGTCAAATTCAGCGGACTTCTCCTCACGGTCTGCGGTTACACTTTGGGCTGAAAGACTTTGGCTGGTGCAAATGATAACTTTAGAAATCAACCATTGATAACTTAGCCACTGTAGCTGGTGGGCCAGAACGTTAACTTCAAGCCCTGTTTTGACTAACATTAGCTAACGTTAACTTAGCTAGCGATAACTGGCTAACGTTAGTTACACCTTTTAGGACGTAGTTATCAGCCACCTCCAGGTGACTTTCTGTCCCCCAACCTTGTCTAATAGTGATGCAGTTATTTTCCGGCTCTCTAGATATTGCCGGAGGTCTGCGTAGAACTCACTTTCAAACATATTTGTCGTCCATCCACTGGATTACAACACTGTACACATCACCCAGAGCCACCATTAACACTAACGGAATCACTTCTCTCTTTGCTATTTTCATTGAACCTCTCACAGCAGCAATACGACAGAACAGCCAAATCCAAGGAATTCAGGTAGCCAACACACAACATAAAATCAGTCTATATGCAGATGATCTACTACTCTACTTACAGAACCCATATGTATCACTTCAAGAAACTTTCAATATCATCAATAAATTCTCAAAAATGTCACATTACACTATAAACTGGAATAAATCAGTCGTATTACCCCTCTCAGAGGATGCCTGGGATTCTGGAGCTCAGGACTCTCCCCTCTCTCTTCACACTGGCAACATCAAGTACCTCAGGGTTAATATCTCCCCCAGGCTGTCAGAGCTCTTTAACCTCAATTATACTCCCCTCCTCAGAAAAATTGAAGACGACTACAAATGCTGGACCAAACTCCCTCTCACACTCATCGGAAGAATTGCAGCAGTCAAAATGAAAACCCTACCCCAGATTAACTACCTATTCTCTATGATCTCCACTACCCCTACAGATAAATGGTTTAAAACACTCAATTCATTAACAACACAATTTTACTGGAAAAACCAAAAACCCAGAATTTCACTCTCAACACTACAAAATAAAAAATCATATGGCGGGCTCGAGGCACCAAACTTCCTTCACTACTTCCTCGCAAATCAATTACAGTACTTAGTCAAATGGATCCAAATACACAAATACAATTACCCCTGGCTGGAACTAGAACAAAACCAATGTACAAACATCTCAATTGCAGACCTCCCCTTCCTCCCACAATCAATCAAAAAATCTACTGTAAACTCATTCCTATCTCTACAACTGTGACAGCCTGGTGGAAAACGAATCAAATCACTAAATCATCACTAGCACTAAATACATTCACCCCACTCTGGCACAACCCAGACTTCATGTTACAGAACAAACCTATTTACGTCTCCACATGGGCACAAAAGGGAATCACACACCTTCACCACCTGTTTGAGAAACATCAACTCATATCATTCAACACACTCATACAGAAATATGGGGTTGGGAGAGACCAATTCCTTCAATATCAACAACTTAGATTCAGAATTAAAGACAAAACCAGTTTAACCAACAACACATTACAACCCTCTCAATTAGTTGATGAACTCATGAAAATCAATAACTCTAAAAAATTAACCTCCAAACTATATATACTGATCTCCAACTCAAATAATATAATAACAATACCAACAACCAAGTGGGAAGCTGACCTAGCCCTCTCTCCCAACCCTGATTTCTGGGAACAAATCTGTAAGAATACCTTCTCCATGACCACTAACACAAACCTGCAGCTCATACAATATAAAGTCATTCACAGAACTCACATCACTCAAAGTAAAAAGTTAAAAATGGGACTAGCCAACACAGATATCTGTTCACAATGCACTTCAGGTATCACAGACAACTATCTTCACGCCATCTGGCTCTGTCAACCAGTTCAGTGTTTCTGGATCACGGTTACTGAGACACTCTCCACCATCCTGAGCTACAGAATCCCACCATCCTCAACACTATGTCTCCTTGGTGATATCTCCAGAGTTCACATCCCATCAAAACTCAGGAATCCGTTGCTCATTTCTCTAACTGTCGCTAAGAAAGTAGTCCTCCAAAACTGGAAATCAAGGAAATCCTGTCACATCACTCACTGGACTAATCTAATTTCAGAATACATTTCAATGGAAAAAAGTAATGCTCACAAAAAGAACCAAATATCAGCCTTTGAACACATTTGGTACCCATTTCTAACTTTTCTAAATTCAATCCAAACATAACTACAAGCCGTGTATATTACCAGACACATACCCCCCTGCTCCCCTTTTTCTGGTGGAGGGGGGGTGGTGGTGGGTCTTAAAAAAAAAGAAATAAATATTTATCCATCGTACAGCATACACATTCAGCTAATTTACCAACCGATACCAACTCCTGTTTAGAATTAAAGGGACGTAAAAAAATCCTGCATGCGTGGGACGGATCGGGCAGTGTTGTAAAAGAGGTTAAATTCTGCGCATGCGCTGACTTTTGCGCATGTGCAAGATGGATCGGGTTGAGGATTCCAGATGGCAGAGTGAGTGGCAATACTGCAGACTCCAGTTAAAAGTAAGTTGTTTAGTCCTGAATTCTGAACTTTTGGTGCAATAACCCAATAGAACCAGATTACACAGTAACAAGGACAGTGATTGAATATATCAGATTACTCAAAGATTTTTGGTTTAATTGAGACGGAGTGCCTGCTAGCATGACTGACCACGACTACAACTTGACAGTTCTCTGCGAATTGTGTGACGATGGTATTGTTGAAACTGTAGTGGATGGAGAGACTTAAGGAACATAGAATAAATTTGACCCACATGCCAATAAAAAGCCCAAACCCCAAAAAATGAGAGCGCAAAGCGACAAAAAGGAGGAGGATGAAAGTACCAGCTTTGCAATTCTCCACACAGTGCAAATTCTAACCTGAAAGGTGGATGAACAGACTGAACTTTTAAAAACTTTTGAAAAACGTATTGCAGCCACCACAACAGCAGTCCAAGAAAACGAGGAGATTGAGGTGCTCTGGAAAAAGATAGGTGACCTTCATGTAACCCACATAAGATGTAATTGCCACCAACTAAGTTAAAACTATAGACTACACCACTCCCAGTTAGAGTTAGAGACCCTGTAACAATAATGACCAGATTCCTCACCCACAGGGTGTTCCGTTGAAAGAACGAACAGAGGTTTAGGTATCAAAAGGTCAAAATTTCATTATACAAAAAAAATCACTAATAACGGACTTTACGACAGGACACAGTAGTCGATAGGTCAAATGAACCATAAGTTTACACGTAATTATTCCCACCCAAACAACCTGCAAATCACTGCTATTACAGTCAAAGTACAATCTAGGCCTGATAGTAAACCATGTCTGCATACTACTGGCTAGGGTAAGCAAAAGCAAGAAAAAAACCCAAAATACATGTAATGCAAACAAAAAACACAATGAGAAATGAACCCCACTACGAAATCCAATAAAGCCGCTCCAGTAAGGGCAAACAAAAGAAAATAAATATCAAACCAACTAATACAAAAAACCAAAACAAAACTCTCGAAAAACATCCTAACTGACAATACACTGCATAAAACTTTACAAAACTATATTTGTGGGAAAAACAGCGGCCAGACACCCCAGCTTTATTGCACTTGCCCTCGGATGTAGTATCAGCTGCTACCAACCACGGAGGAGCTGCCGCACGGAAAATAACAGTGCTGGGACCCGTTTCTTTCAGCCGATGCACATGGCAAACCGCACAGGTGTAATCTGAGTGTGAGTATCTAATGGCGGATGTACGCTGCGACCTATAACCTCGCGGTAAAACACCTGATGGAATCTTGCCGACACTGTCCTAGTATCCTACCTGCTACATTCATAAAGAAAACAACTCGCTAAGAAATTAATGTGCGGAGCAAGCCTGCTACAAAAGAAGATGGAATTTGAGGTTGATTGGTCTTCCAGAAAAAAACGGGGAACCCAAGTAGCAAAACACGTTAACCAAAACCAATGTTTGATTTGGGTTATATTTTGGTGTTCAACAAAACCCGACGCGTAAACTACATCCACCGAACGTGTTTATTGACACCAATGGAAGGAACCCACTAAGAAATGCTTCTTAAAAAATGAACGCATCTGACATGTTTAAAAATGAACGTATCTGACACCGATTCCAACTGTAACTGGGCCTACTGGTTTATACTACGCCACCTTGGGAGTTGCGCCCAAGGAAATAGTTATCACACAAACTGTTTATTCCCCACTCCAGTCCCCTTAATTGAATAAAGTCAGCAGAGGCATGGATTCAAAGATTAAAAAACTCAATTTATTATACAAAAACGACAAGAAATTCCATAGAATGAAATAAAAATAAAAGATAGTGGCAATAAGTCCTCCAGGACTGCTAGAGGCGCCACTTGTCTGTGTGCGGGTAGGAGCCGACCGCTGGGAGGGTACGCACGACACCGGAAGTGGGGGTGACACCGCAGACTCCCGTGAGGCAGAGGTGCAAGCACACAAAGGAGCACCGCAGGAGGGTGAGTTCAAAAAAAAAAGTGAAATTAAACACACCAATTGTCCCGATTGTGCACGGACACACACACCGTGTTTGTTGTAAAAGACAACCACCTCCGATATGCCGCTACCGCCTCCTCCCCGTGAGTACAAACCCAAACCACGCACGAGTAAGCCACAAACAAGCCCAAATAACCAAAAAACCAATTAAAATGGCTAATGTGGTTGGTTTGTCACAGAGAACTACAACAATTTGGGTCACCAACTAAAAATTCACCACAAGATTCGGCAAACTAAGGGCGAACGAAGCAACCACCGCAGACCGCGGGGCAGATATACACAAAATGGAAACCCGAAGGGCGGGTCGCGCTGAATATAGCTAGCTAGCAAGCTAGTTACTTCCACACAACGCGATCTACCCTGACAGGCAACACGTACAATACCGTAACACTAGCACAAAGGCACCATCAACGTCGGCTACCCCGTGCGATCTACAGTACATTACACAGTAAAATAATTAAAAACGTAATCAAAACACAACGGCAAAACAGCAGCCAGCAATGTCCTGTAGGGGTCAGATCACAATTAGTGTATGTATGCATTATAACAACAACACCTCGGGAGCCGAATGCTTCCCTACTTTTACCGCTAACAATAGTTTAAAACCAGTACCTTCATTCACCACAAAGGCGGATATTGTTATCCAGGCAGCACCGCTCAGTCTATGGCCACCTATAAAACAGACAGCCGTCAGATCTGCAACAACGGTACGCAGCATGCATGTTCACAGTTTAAAACCTACTTCCAAGACAGCAAGGAAGTTACGCATCACCCAATGCATAATACTTGAGAATTGTAAGTTACTGTAGCTACCCCACAGACATACCTACAACAGATTGAAGACGAAATAAATAAATCACAGTCTGCAGGCATAAGTGAAAATTGACACAAGTCTGTGCAAATCAATGCAAGTGCCAAAAAACCAACCACTATTATAACATTACAAATGCTTTTTTGATTCTTACAGAACAAATATTTTAAAGTTGGTCACACATACAATCATGTGAATCAATCTGGTCACAAAGGAAGTTTTGAGGGATCAGTGGTTACTGACATGTTTTTTTACATTTTATCCTGATGTGTGTCATTATTGCCTTTTCATAACAATCCTGAATTACAGGAATTACAGGAGAGTAAAAAGCACAGTACACTCATTTAGATATAGCTTATTGCGACATGGAAAAACAAACAGTACACAACAGTATGAAAATGGTATGAAAACAAAAACAATCCATAACAAGGGGACAACAATCCCTTTCACCATAGCACTGAGAGCTGTGTATGAGTGCAAACAGGCAGCATGCATGTAGCTGTTGTACAATAAAAATAAAAGTGACCAGGAGGAATCTATATCTTTCTACTGGACATCTAGCAGCCTGCACATGAACATACTCCTCAGCTTTTTCTCAAGTTTGTCCACTTACAAAGAAATGAACAGTCTCTAATTTTTATGGTAGGATTATTTTAACAGACAATATAAACAAAGAACCCAGAAAAAACACATTATATAAAGGTTATAAATTGATTAGCATTCGATCGAGTGAAATAAGTATTTGATCCCCTACCACCCAGCCAGAATTCTGGCTCCCACAGATTGGTTATGTGTCCATATGGATTAGTCCTGTCACTTTAAGAAACTACTCCTAATCTCATCTCGTTATGTGTATAAAACACACCTGTCCATAGAATCAATTTCTTCCATTACAACCTCTGCACACCATGGGTAAGACCAAAGAGCTGTCAAGGACGTCAGGGACAAAATTGTAGACCTGCACAAGGCTGGAATGGGCTACAAGAACATCAGCAAGAAGCTTGGTGAGAAGGTGACAACTGTTGGTGTGATTATTCGAAAATGGAAGAAATATAAATTAACCATCAATCGCCCTCAGTCTGGAGCTCCGTGCAAGATCTTGAATCATGGGGTGAGGATGTTCATGAGAAAGGTGAGGGATCAGCCCACAACTACACGAGAGGAACCTGTTAATGACCTCAAGGCAGTTGGGACCACAGTCACCAAGAACACCATTGGTAACACACTACGCCGTAATGGATTGAAATCCTGCAGCGCCCGCAAGGTCCCCCTGCTCAAGAAGGCAGATGTACAGGCCCGTCTGAAGTTTGCCAGTGAACATCTAAATGATTCAGAGAAGGCTTGGGAGAAAGTGCTGTGGTCAGATGAGACCAAAATCGAGCTCTTTGGCATCAACTCGACTCGCCGTGTTTGGAGGAAGAGAAATACTGAGTATGACCCGAAGAGCACCATCCCCACAGTCAAGCACGGAGGTGGAAACATTATGCTTTGGGGCTGTTTCTTTGCTAAGGGTACAGGACGACTTCACCACATTGAGGGGCCAATGGATGGGGCCCTGTACCATAAAATCTTGGATGAGAACCTAAATCAGAACACTGAAGATGGGTCGTGGATGAGTCCTCCAGCATGACACTGACCCAAAACATACCACCAAGGCAACAAAGGAATGGCTAAAGAAGAAGCACATTAAGGTCATGGAGTGGCCTAGCCAGTCTCCAGACCTCAATCCTATAGAAAATCTGTGGAGGGAACTGAAGCTTCCAGTTGCCAAGCAGCAGTCAAGAAACCTACAGGATTTAGAGAGCTTCTGTAAAGAGGAGTGGGCCAAAATCCGTCCTGAGATGTGTGCAAACCTGGTGACCAACTACAAGAAACGTCTTACTGCTGTGCTTGCCAACATGGGTTTCTCCACCAAGTATTAAGTCATGTTTTGCTTGGGTATCAAATATTTATTTCACTCAATGACATGTAAATCAATTTATAACTTTTATGTAATGTGTTTTTTTCAGGATTTTTGGTTGATATTCTGTCTCTTTCCATTAAAATGAACCTACCATAAATTAGAGACCGTTAATTTCTTTATAAGTGAGCAAACTTACAAAATCAGCAGGTGATCAAATAATTATTTTCCCCACTGTACATGTTTTAGTATTTTGCGCATGGATTATTTGAAATTTCATGAGTGGGACAGAAAATGTCCTCCAAATCTGGAATGTCCCACGCAATAACGTTACTTACGTTTTCCACGACATTTATTTACATGCCATGTGTAACATTAATAGTTCTTCGGCAATTTGTGTGATGTTTTGACATTAGAGTTTCAGCATAAGTAATGTTAATCCTTTAAAAGTGAGCTTGCGCTACTGTCTATATTTTAAAATAACCATTAGCTAGCATAGTTATCTTAATTTCAGGCCACCCTTACCCAGAAAGTTCTTGACACATAGGATAGAAACGAAAAGATAACTCTTAATGTTAGCAAGTTAACATTAAATGAGACTGTTTTGTAGCCTACTAACCTTAATCCTTTGGGTAATTGGACGAATTTATTAATGTTACTAGTAAAACCTGAATTATCTACACTATATATTACAACTATCTAAACTGTCTAAACTAACTATCGATATCTATAAAACTAACGTTAACTATCAAACTACCTAAACACTAAATACTGTCAGAACTCAGGCAGGGACTCAGGCGCAGACAGCGGAATGGGGTGCACAAAGCGAAGTATAATAAGCCGATACGGGGAATCCAGAAAACGAAGTCAAAACAGGCGAAGTCGGAAAACCAGAAAAGCACGGCTAACAGTATCAAACAGATCCAAAAACACGGTCGAGGGAAACAGGCAAGATCGGAGAAACAGGCTGGCAGGCAGAACAGGAAAAACAGCTTGTAGCGAAACAGATAACTGAGACGAACTAGCAACGAGACAAGAAACAAACGGGGAATATATAGGGCAAGGCAGATGACAAGATGGGATGCAGGTGTGCAGGCAGGCAGGTAGAGACAATCAGGTGGGCGGAGACAGGGCGGAGAGCGGGGCAGGGCTAGAACACAAGGAAAAACAAAAGCACATGGACAGGGAAAAGAAAACAACCGGCTAAGACGCCGCAGTCATGACAGTACCCCCCCCCCCCCTATGGACGCCACCGGGCGTCCCAGCAGGCAGTCCAGGATGCTGCCGGCGAAAGTCCGCGATGAGGGAAGGGTCGAGTATGTCACGGGCTGGGACCCAGCATCGTTCCTCCGGGCCGTAACCCTCCCAGTCCACCAGGTATTGGAGTCCGCGGCCCCGGCGCCGGACTCCCAGCAAACGGCGCATGGTGTATGCTTCGGATCCGTCGATCAGGCGGGGGGGCGGAGGGGCCCGCGGAGCTGGGCAGAGTGGGCTGCGGACGACGGGCTTGACCCTGGAGACATGAAAAGTCGGGTGGATGCGCCGGAGGGAGGACGGGAGCTTGAGCCGGACTGCAGTGGAACTGATCACTCGGGCGATGGGGAAGGGACCGATGAAGCGTGGGGCCAGTTTGCGGGATTCCACCCTGAGGGGAAGATCCCGTGTGGACAGCCACACTCGCTGCCCCCGGACGTAGCGGGGAGCTTTGGAACGGAGACAGTCAGCGGCCCGCTTGATCCGGGCAGATGCATGTAGAAGCGCAGTCCGGGTGCGCTTCCAGGTACGCCGGCAGCGACGGACGAACGCCACAGCCGAGGGGACCCCAACCTCCTCCTCCTGAGCTGGGAACAGTGGGGGCTGGTAGCCGAGGCAGCACTGGAACAGGGACAGGCCGGTGGAAGAGGATGGCAGGGAGTTGATGGAATACTCCACCCAGGGCAGCAGCCGACTCCAGGAGCTGGGATCTTGCGAAGCGAGACATCACAGCACCGTCTCCAGCTGCTGATTAGCCCGCTCGGTCTGGCCGTTGGTCTGCGGGTGGAAACCTGAGGACAGACTCACAGATGCCCCCAACAACTTGCAGAAAGCCCTCCAAAAGCATGACGTGAACTGGGCCCCCCTATCTGATACCACGTCAACAAGCAATCCATGCAGTCTGAACACATGATTGATCATCAACTCAGCCGTTTCTTTAGCCGTGGGCAGCTTTGCCAGCGCGACGAAGTGCACAGACTTGGAGAAGCGATCAACCACGGTTAGGATAACCGTATTACCTTCAGACGCGGGCAAACCGGTGACGAAGTCCAAGGCGATGTGGGACCAGGGTCGCTTGGGGATAGGCAGAGGGCGCAACAGTCCAGCAGGGGGGGTGATTGGAGGGCTTGTTCTGCGCACAGACTGAGCAGGCGGAGACAAAGCTGCGGACATCCTCTTCCATGGCGGGCCACCAGAAACGCTGCTCGATGAGGGCCTTGGTGCGTCTAACCCCTGGGTGGCAGGCCAGCTTGGAGGAGTGTCCCCACTGCAGGACCTGGGAACAAACAGACTCTGGAACGAACAGACAATTAACCGGACAAGAACTGGGGCAGGCGTCGCCCTGTTGAGAAGAGCGTACTAAGGACTCGATGTCCCATAATGCCGCAGCCAGCAAGCACCGAGCGGGCAATATGGTGCTGGACTCAGGCGCCTCCTCAGGTGGGGAGGACTGGCGAGAAAGGGCATCGGGCTTGCCGTTCTTGGAACCTGGGCGGTAGGAGAGAACAAAGTCGAACCTGGCAAAGAACAGGGACCAGCGAGCCTGGCGAGGATTAAGGCGTTTCGCCGTATGCAGATATTCCAGGTTCTTGTGATCGGTCCAAACCAGAAATGGGATACTCGCCCCCTCCAGCCAGTGCCTCCACTCCTCCAAAGCCAGCTTAACGGCCAGCAGCTCCCGGTCCCCGATGTCGTAGTTGCGCTCCGAGGTGGAAAGCCAGCGCGAGAAAAAGGCACAAGGATGGAGTTTGTTATCTAGTGCGGACACCTGAGAGAGCACAGCCCCCACTCCCACTTCCGAGGCGTCCACTTCGACAAAAAACTGCCGGGCAGGATCAGGCTGGGCGAGCACCGGCGCAGTGGTGAAGCGCCTCTTGAGCGCCTGGAATGCCTCCGCAGCGACCGGGGGCCAGGAAAAGCGTCTGGAAGGGGGAAGTCAGAGAGGTGAGAGGAGAGGCAACCGAGCTGTAATCACAAATGAACCGTCGATAAAAGTTTGCAAAACCCAGGAATCGTTGGAGCTCACGACGAGAAGTTGGCGTTGGCCACTCCTCGACCGCCTGGACCTTGCGATGATCCATCCGGACCCCTCCGGCCGTGACAACACACCCCAGGAAGGAAATCGAGTCCCGATGAAACTCACTCTTCTCCGCTTTAACGAACAGGTGGTTCTCCAGCAGCCTCTGCAGCACTTGGTGGACATGAAGGCAATGTTCAGCAGGCAAGCGGGAGAAGATGAGGATGTCATCCAGGTACACGTACACAAACTTGCCGAGCATGTCACGGAGAACGTCGTTTACCAGGGCTTGGAAAACGGAAGGAGCATTGGTAAGACCGAAGGGCATGACCAAATATTCGTAGTGACCCGTCGGGGTGTTAAACGCGGTCTTCCACTCATCCCCCTCTCTGATGCGGACCAGGTGGTAGGCGTTGCGCAGATCGAGTTTACTGAAGATCTTCGCTCCCTGCAGGGACTCGAATGCCACAGACATCAGCGGGAGAGGGTATCGGTTTTTCACCGTGATGGTTTTTAACCCCCGGTAATTGATGCAGGGGCGGAGTCCGCCGTCCTTCTTGCCCACGAAGAAAAAACCCGCTCCAGCAGGAGAAGACGAGGGGCGAATTATGCCGGCTGCCAGCGACTCCTGGATGTACTTATTCATAGCCTCCGTCTCCGGTGGCGACAGGGAATACAGGAAGCCCTGGGGCGGAGTGGTGCCAGGCAGGAGGTCAATGGCACAATCATAGGGACGATGAGGCGGCAAGGAGGCAGCGCGGGACTTGCTAAAAACTCCCTTCAGGTCCAGGTACTCAGGGGGCACTCCAGACAGGTCAGGAAACTCATCGGCGATGGTGGAAGCTGCAGAGACGGGGACTGGAGCGTCTTTGAGACAATGAGATGCACAGAACGGACTCCACTCCGATATTCTGTTCTCCACCCAATTGATCCAGGGGTTGTGTTTGCAGAGCCAGGGGAGTCCCAGTACTAACGGTGCTTGGGGTGTGTCCATGATGTGCAGCACGATGTCCTCACGGTGGTTGCCAGACAGCAGAAGACTCACCGGCGGAGTAACATGCGTGATTTTGACGAGCGGCCTCCCGGTGATGGCAACCGCCTCTAGGGGGGTCTGGAGCGGGACCTGTGGCAACCCAAGCTGCAGGACCAGGCTAGCATCGATGAAGTTCCCGTCCGCTCCGGAGTCAATAAGAACAGCAACCACCTGTGGCTGGCCATGAACAAAGAGGGACGCTGACAGCAGTGGGCGAGTGATTGGGGAGTTTGGAACAGGCGTTGCGCTCACCTGTATCTCCCCAGTTACAGGTGAGCGCTGGCCTTTTACTGGGCACTTAGAGACGAAGTGCCCTGGGTTGCCGCAATACAGGCAGGACCGGGTCTGGATCCGCCTTTGTCGTTCCGCCGGAGAGAGGCGCGTGCGGTCGATCTGCATGGGTTCCGGAACAGAGGGCATCGCTGCAGCAGACATAGAAGGCTTCCGAAACTCTCCCGCTGATCCCCGAGACTCTGCTCTCTCTCTCCGACGAGCAGACAGGCGGTGATCGATGCGGATGGCGAGGTCGACCAGGGTGTCGAACCCAGCCGGTAGATCCCGGGTGACGAGCTCGTCTTTGATCTCCTCAGAAAGCCCATGGAGGAACACGTCGTACAGGGCCTCTTGATTCCAGCCACTGGTCACAGCAAGGGTCCGAAAGTCAATGGCATAATTGGAGACTGAGCTCCCTTGCTGACGGATCTGCAGCATCTCCCGAGCAGCCTCATGACCAGTTGTGGACCGGTCGAACACTCGCTTCATCTCCTCACAGAAGGAGGTGTAGGAGGAGCACACAGGCGAGCGGACATCCCACACTGCCGTTCCCCACTCTCTGGCACGCCCGGTGAGCAAGGTGATGACATACGCGATTCGTGCTCGGTCTGTGGGAAAGGTGGACGGCTGGAGCTCGAAAACCAGAGAGCACTGTGACAGAAAGGAGCGGCAGGTTCCAGGCTCACCAGCGTACGGTTCCGGAGGTGGCAGACGGGGCTCCCTTCCTGGCTGAGCGGCAAGAGGTTGCGGAGCAGGTCCAGGGAGGTCTTGTGCAAGCTGGAGGTGCTGCAGGTGAGTTGAGAGATTGTCCATGCTCGCCGCGAAGCACTCCAGGGTCTTGCTAACCGATTCCAGCTGGTTATGATGTCGGTTGAGCAGGGCTCCCTGTCGGTCTAACACTGACCGCAGCTGGCTACTGTCTGCTGAGTCCATAGTTGGCTAGTTCGTACTGTCAGAACTCAGGCAGGGACTCAGGCGCAGACAGCGGAATGGGGTGCACAAAGCGAAGTATAATAAGCCGATACGGGGAATCCAGAAAACGAAGTCAAAACAGGCGAAGTCGGAAAACCAGAAAAGCACGGCTAACAGTATCAAACAGATCCAAAAACACGGTCGAGGGAAACAGGCAAGATCGGAGAAACAGGCTGGCAGGCAGAACAGGAAAAACAGCTTGTAGCGAAACAGATAACTGAGACGAACTAGCAACGAGACAAGAAACAAACGGGGAATATATAGGGCAAGGCAGATGACAAGATGGGATGCAGGTGTGCAGGCAAGCAGGTAGAGACAATCAGGTGGGCGGAGACAGGGTGGAGAGCGGGGCAGGGCTAGAACACAAGGAAAAACAAAAGCACATGGACAGGGAAAAGAAAACAACCGGCTAAGACGCCGCAGTCATGACAAAATACTACACTAACAATAAGCTAACTACCTAACAATAACTAACAAACAACAAAAATCTAAATATGTACAATATTAATCTAATCTATTAAATTAATCAAAAATTGAAAGTCAAGTTGTCTCTTGCCTGTCTCTCACTGAAAACCACTAATGTCTGCGAATAACGGGTATCCAAGGGCTATATGTAGTGAACGCTGGCCGGTTAACTAGCACAAGACGGTTTGATGTGCCATCTCCCGCAGTTGGCACCAAGTGCCAGCTACATGATGATTCTGTTGTAGCCTCCTTGCCACGGGAGTCAGATCTTTGTTTACATTGTTAGTCTTAGCAAGTTGATATTATTATTTAACTACATTGTCGTTGAGGGTAACAGTATTAGATGATTCCATGACATATTAACTTGTATTGGGATGTAAAGGATAAACATTAGTTTAATTGTTTTCTTACCTTGTTCTCCATCAGAGATTGTGAAGCTTGCCTGCTGAAGATCAGTAGAGCCAGAAGTGAAAATTCATGGCTAAATGAGTGTGTCCTGGGCTGTGGATGCCAAGATGCTACATCCGGACGCCTCGCTCCTCCCACCAACAGAACAAAAGGCCCACGCTCCTCACAACGTCGCTTTTCCATCATTGCCCCCCTTTGGTGGAATGAACTCCCCACCCTCCTGAGAACAACCCCTTCAATCCAACCCTTCAGACGTGGGCTGAAGACACACCTCTTTAGACTGTACCTGGACTGACACCCTTGCCATTTTGACCTTGTAGATCTAAGATTCTTGGCTTGTACTTGTAGCTCTCTTACCTTGTATTTGTAGCACGTTTTTTGCCTAAGTAGTATAGTGGTACTGTATTGTCCCAGTGATTGTATTCGATATATGTACCCTTAGGTCAGATTAGTTCTGTCTCGCTACACTGACCTTGTGCTCAGCTTCAGCACTATCTGCTTTGTGTGACCTGTCCACATCTTGCCCTTGTGGCTGTGCCTGTTTGCCCACTATATGCACTTTTGTATGTCGCTTTGGATAAAAGCGTCTGCTAAATGAATGAATGTGTCTATTGCCAGCTGTTCTGCTTCAATGAGGGACTTCCTTGGGTCACTGTGACAGCCCGACCTACACTAGGATAAAAATTATTGGGACACCTGGGCATTTTGTGGTTAAGTGTGGATCTGTCCATATAGCAATTAGTTTTATCACTCGAACCTAATTTATGGTGTGGGGAAAACAGTTACATGTTTTGGCAACTATTAACATTTTCAAAACATCTCTTTATGTGGTTGGCACACGATTGCCTGATGACTACCCTTATTTCCAACATTTTAATAATATGTATGACATTAATTCTGTCAAACAAACTGACAATTACATGACATTAACTTAATTTTAAAAGGTACCTACATACTTATTGAGTGCAGACAAGTGAACAAAAATGACCATCACTTCAATTAGGCAGTACAACAGAAAGCTTCCTCTGAGCTGACTGTGTGGTTGGCTTGAAGCAGGACTCCCTAGTGTCCGCAGAGGAAAGTACGTCAAGCAAACTTTTCTATCCTAGATAATGCCAACAAAGGGGTTTACAAGAGGAATCTGGAACTACTTTGAAGCCAGCCATGGCAAAGGTGCCCCAGATGGTGTGGGTGGCACATTGAAGAGGACGGCTGACAGGCTTGTCAGCCAAGGAGTTGATATCCCCACAAGCTCTGAGTGAAGGACAATCAAAGGTGAAATTGTTTTACATTCAGGAGCAAGCTGTGGAGGATACAGTGAAAGAAATGCCAGCTGACCTTCAAGCTGTACCATCCAAAATGAGGCTCCACCAGTGGTCACTCTTTCACCTGGAAAAATTCTCTACCATGACGTCAGCTGCATGTGCTCTGCAACAGGGAATCTGGAGTGTGATTGCCAAAAAAACTAAGTGCTTCAGCTTTAATCCCACAAATGACCCCATACACAGCACACTAGAAGAAGTGCAGTGGCACAGGCCAGAGGTTGTGGGGAAATGGTGTGCCCTGATGTACGACCACAACATCTACCCAGGGATCATCCAAGAGGTGAATGAGACCTACTGTCAGGTGAAATGTATGCAGAGTGAATGAAATGTAGAGTGGGGAGAAACCGTTTTTTCTGGCCAATGAGGGACAATCTCCTTTGGTATCCCTTCGAGGATGTGCTGACCCTCATTCCTCCCCCAGAGAATGTTACCTCATGCCACATGGCCATCGCAAGAGAGGTATGATATACTCTGACCAGCCACAAAATTTATATTTATCTTTATAAAATATTAATCAGTTCATGACTGATATGCTCATTCATTTTAATGCCAGGTTGTTGGCCTACTGTAATATGACTATTTTTATGTTTGTTTATTGAATATTTGATCAGATCCAGTTTGTGGTCTTGTTGGCATGTTTATTTTTTATCATTCCTTACTCAAGGAATGAGTACTCCTTACTCCTTACTTAATCCTGTTGATCCTTCATCGAAAAGATATATAAAATATTATTAAACAACATTACGTTGGGCAAGATAGATTTCAAAAGTTGCTTAAATTAATGTAAGTCAAGTCTTATCTGAAATTAAATGAGAATTCAATGTGAATGTGACTTTCTTTACTTAATGGTAAAGGATTTATTAAACAATATTTTAAAATATACTTTTTCTCAGGTTCCTGAGTATTCGTAACAGGGTTGCGCCAAGCGTAGCACACAACAAATAAAACATCTCATAAAAAGCATACCTTTGATGCCTGAGCTGGACGAATCAAATTATTTGACGGTTTATTACCTGTTTTTCTTAAATACATAACAGAAAACGATAAAATAAGGGGTCAATTTTTCAAGACTGTTGATGCCTAAATTGTCCTCCAGTTCTGGAATGACCCGCGTATTTATGATTTTTGCGCAAGGTAGCTATCCTATAACGTTAACGTTACAAGTTGGTGCTTTTTAAGGACCACCAATCCATATTACATGATGGCAATACCGACCACCATACCACTAATTCAAATGAACTGGTAACGATAACGTTAGCTTCCTATTCATAACATTCACTCAGTATAATGGTGTTGTCTACTCACTCATTGAGGAATAACGTTAACGTTAAAATGTTGATGTAACATTAATGTTGGCCAAAACTCTAGATAACATTAGGTAGCTATCCTTATGCTAACGTTAATGTTACTTTACTACAACCGCCAACCCAACAAGACAAATTTGAAACTTACCGGTCACGTTTCAATAACAGTCTATGTTACAAACACAAATATAATGTAGGCCTACACCTAGGTTGACGAAAGAATGACAATGACCCCAAAAGAGTTTGGCTGCAGGCTCCACTGGTTGGACATGTCTTACCAGTGAAGGTGGCAGTCAGTGGAGGTGGAAGTGACGTAATGTGACGTGTTTTTTTTCGTGTTTTTCATTGGTCAGTCGTGTTTTGAGGCTTGAGATGCTGGTTTGCCTTATAATAGAGTACTGAGGTGGCTATGTCACACTGGTGTCGGAAGTGAAATTCCTCATTCATTTTAGTCATAAACATTTTTTAAAATGCACTTTTAAAGTACTTCTAGTGATTTATGGCTTACCATTGATTTCTGGATTATATATTGTGATCCCAACTTGCGACTTATATTGTTAATTTTAATTGTTTTGAGCTAAATTTTACGTAATTTAATTTTTTAGCTTATATGCTAGTACAACCAAGTCATCGCTATCAGCAATAGCAAGCTCATCATTAGCAGCAATGTTGTCGCTTAGCCATATTCTCCTCTTCTTTAAGGATGAGACCCAAAGTTTTCAGCAGGGCAAAAACCATTATAAATCATGGCATGTGGAGGAATTCAGTTGTTTTGAGGGCCATATCACCGGTTTGGTCAGGGCAAGTATGAGGGATAAGACCTACAGGGTGTCAGTCAGTGTAGGCCAGTGTAACGTTGGGTAGCATAGCTAACCAGCTAGCTAGCTAGCTAGCAAAATCAGGTTACCACATCACCAATCAAGCTTGCTAAGTGGACTGATTGTTAGCCCACGATTTTGAATGATGAAAAACGCCCGAAGCCTTTGAGACATACTGTATCTACAGAGTCAGAAACACCTTGATATTTAAGCAAAAAGATACTTCTGCTTACATGTGTAGATTTGGGCACTCGACTTGAGTGAAAATGCACATTCAGTTGCCGGGGTTTTTCCTTGTTGCACACCTTTTTCTCTGCCCATCCTCTCCTGCCTCTCTGTTCTACATCCCTGCCATTCTTATCATCCACTAACCACTATTTTCTGTTTGCTTCCTATCCCTGCTCCGGGCTCCTGTCCGGAGCTGTAGCCCAAGCGTCTCATCCCGTTTTCCAGTCCTGCTACCTCGCTGCCCTGCCTATCAAAGCCAACTGCGTTCCAAGAACCGGACATCTTCTGTGGAGAGCATATTAACATACTCTCTGGGGGTGTGGTACGCAGGCTCCACAGCTGAGGACAGGAAGGCTGTGCGGAGGGTTATTAACACTGCCCAAAAAATTATCGGCTGCCCTCTGCCCACCCTGGACGACATATCCAGATCCCGCTGCCTCAGTAAAATTAAGGCCATCACAGGAGACTCCTCACATCCCGCCTATCACCTGTTTGACCTGTTGCCCTCCGGACGGTGCTTCAGGTCAATCAAGTCCCACACCACCAGACTAACAAATAGCTTCTTCCCCTGGGCCATACGGACTGCAAACAAACACAGACCCCCCCCCCCCCAACCCTCTACCTCAATACAACTGTGCAATTCCACTGTGCACTTTAAGTAGTTTTTTTTTTTTTTTTTTTAAAAAGGCCATATCAACGCACAAGTTTTTCTTTAGATTTCTTTTCATTCACAATATGTCTTCTTTTTTTAAATTTGCAAATCTGTATTTTACTGTATTTATTGTATTTTATTGTATATTTTGTATATTTTTTTCTCCTATGTCGCGTGCCTTATTTGTACTGTGTGTACATAAATGTTCATCAGTGCGCTGCTGTTGTAGACCACCCACAATTTCGTTGCACCCCCACCGTGCAATGACAATAAAGTCTATTCTATTATAATCACTCTGCTGTTAACTACTATTGTCTGTCAACCATAAATGTCTTAAAGTACATTGCATAACTTGTCTCTAACTCTATATGCCCAGTGCCGGCCAGAAGCAGATGGGCCCCCCCTCTGAGCCCGGTTCTGCTCAAGGTTTCTTCCTGATAGGGAGTTTTTCCTTGCCACTGTTGCCTTAGGCTTGCTCTCAGGGGTCTCAGGCCTGGGAACAATGTAAAGCTGCTTTGTGACAACTTGTGTTGTAAAAAGCGCTATACAGATAAAAATGAATTGAATTGAATTGAAAGTTAGCTACATTTGATAGACATCTCTCTGATGGTGTGCTTACAGAGGTAACCTTCACGGTTTCCATAACATAAAACTATGCCGTGGGGCATTTTGGAAACCTGAAAATTTTGCAGTCGTTCACATATGTACGGTGGCTGCAGTCCGGGACAAAGTACTGAACCATTTTATAATGATTAATGTTGTTTGTTAGCTAGCTAACTACCAACTGTCATCATCTTTGCTACTGTGTATTCCACTAGCAAGCCTAGCTGGGTTCAGAGCCAACGTTTTCTAAACCGAAGATCCCAGAATGCCCGGCGAGTTGCTCTATTGGTTATGTAGTCCGAAAAGTGGACTACAAAATGAACTACAAGTCTTAAATCTTAACATTTGACAAGTCCAAATATATCCTCACACCGAACAGGTTAATTCAGGAAATTCCCAGCTCCTGAAATGAATCTGAACTTGAGATGGATAGTGTGTGAAGCCCATTGCCATTTTCCATAGGGAATTACTTCTGACACCAGCGAAGAAGCAGTGATGATGTACCCACCTCGGTACTCTATAGCTGATATTTTCAATGTTTTTAATCAGAGATGAAGAGTAATTGTGCTTACTTTTTAAAAAATCAATATCAATAGAAATTAAGATAAATCATGCACAAAAATGAAACGCTTTTATTTTACTTTTTTTTCCACTGGTGGTTAGCATAGCATAGCAATGGAATGATAAATGTGCGGTCAAATGTAACTTAGCTTAACTATGAAGATAACCAGCATGTAGCTGATAACGCTGTCATTAATGCTGTGTCTTTGTACAGTGTTCATACTATACTAACAGTTGTTGGATAATTTCGAGAATTACATTAATATAGTGCATGAACAAATAGTAGGTTATGGGGGGGGGGGCACATGAGATTAAATTAATGTAAAGTAATTTAACAACAAGATCCTCTTTCTGGCAGTTTAAATGATGGAACTGGGCAGACATTGATTAAAAAAATAAACAACGCTGCTGTTGTTACATTTAATATCTAGTTTCAGTTACTGGAATATTAACCCAGAGGTAATGTAGTCAGAGTATGTTCTGTGTGAGGGCCGTTTCATAGTCTATTGCAAGCAACACAAACCGAACGCATAGAGCTACAAAGAGGGTTTGGTGGCTACTTGGCTAGCAAAACATACATTATTCATTCATTCATTTGTGCGTGAGCCAATATCCACTGCGTTTGCATTGCTTGTGTAGACTGTAGACTATGAAACGGCCCTAATATGCCCATATAGTCTTGAGTGTGGGAATAGATAAACACTGGTGTAGGTTTCCCAGTCATCAGTTTTCTTAGGCTCTGTTGTGTCTCTTTATTCAGGGGAATGTGTGAAATGAAGGCGTCCATAGGAGATGTGAAGAAACAGGAAACAGAAAACTCCAGAGCAATTGACAGGCTGCAGGAGACATTAAATGGATTGACAGGACAACCAACCCCCCGCATTCAGGACAAAATCCCACACGAGTTGTCCGTAAGTATTTCGGTATATTAGTTACATTTAACAAAACTCCACTGTATTAAGCAAAACAAGCTGTCATGTGTGTTGTTAGCAACATAGTAGCAACAGTGGTTTAATTTCTCTTAATCAGGCACGAGTGAGGAGCATCCACTGAAGTTTGGGGGAA
Source organism: Megalops cyprinoides (assembly GCF_013368585.1). NCBI lineage: Eukaryota > Metazoa > Chordata > Actinopteri > Elopiformes > Megalopidae > Megalops > Megalops cyprinoides. The sequence continues at coordinate 2,649,961 of NC_050596.1, read as the reverse complement.
GAGCTACAGTGGAGAGTGGGGCCTCGAGACATGTATCATTCTTAGAAATTATTTGTAAGGAAGAAATTAAAAAGGTGATTTACACCATGTAATGCTGTTTATAACAACGTCTGAAATTAATGACAAACTACCTAAGTTTCTGTACTATCACATTTAGGTGCAGATTTTGTTCTTGAGGTGCTTGTTACATACTGTTTCAGCAACAATAAAAATCTATTCTATGAAATAAAATGGAAAAATAATAAAAATCTTTTTAGGGTTCATTCATTAATTTATATCTTCTCGGTACAGATTTTGAGCAGCTCATAATGAGGAAGTCACCAAAACCATCATACAGGCCATAAAAGACTCATGAGAAAACTGGGGACCAGACAGCATCATTAGAAGTAAGCTTTAAGCCTATTCATCATAGACATCCAAATGGCAATGACACATTGATAAGTTTTTACATCTTTTAATTGATTATTTATTTATTTGTTTACTTACTCATTTTGACACAGAGGCTTGCAACAGGTTCTTTTAAAATCTGAAGGCCCAAAATAAAATGGCTCTGGCAGGGACAACCGAGGAAGTTAAGAGGAGGAAAATGCTAACAAGCAGATATGACAGGGTATGTAGTGACACAGCGTATTGTATTGTAATTTCATGTCAGCGGTAAATGGCGGCAGTCCAGACAGGCTCACATCCTAGTTCAGACCTGCCAACCTGGATGCATGCTTCACACCCATATTCACATGAAAGTACACCAAGGAATGATTTTGTTACCTTAAATTGCACTGAGTTACCGATACACTCATTGTATAGAATTCAACGGAACACTTGTCGGAAGTCCTAATAGCTGTTGCCTAAAAGTTTTCTTTTTGCTCTGTGGCCTCTGCTTAATATTGTCCACTTTTTTGCCTCGTAGCTTTTCAAAAATTGGTTGGTGATTGCGCGTGATATCCTGAATAATGAAGACTACACCTTCCTCCAAGGCACCAACTCTGCGATGATGTTGGACAAGGAGAGTGATCAGGAAGACAAGTCCGTGTTCGTCGTATTGCCACCGGCATGGAGGGCCACGCGGCCGACGAGGATCATCCAGAGCTGTCAGAAGGTCCTGGACATCAACAGACTCAATGGTCGAAAACCTGCCTTCAACCAGACGTGCTATTAACCACTCCAGGTGCCCCCACTGTCCATCACTGAAGCCGATGCGATACAGACCTCCATGCATTGCCAACGATCCAATACATTAAAACTACTAATGCAATACGATATGATTCACCCCTATTGCGATGTAGTGCGATTCCACATGATTTGATTCAACACAATGCGATTCAACACGATACGATGCGATGCAATAGAATGTGATGCTATGCAATTCAATACGTTACATATAGTTTGATTTTACGAATGCTTGAATAGCGAATGCTAACTGAAAACTACGAGAAGCTTAACGCTAATGAAAACATAACAAACCATGTAACACAACATGCGCTACATAGTATAAAAATAAGTTACTGTTAAAGGGTTAAAAATACTCTGGCCAATCTGGGGCCCTCACACATGTGGGGCCCCTAGGCTGCAGCCTAGGCCAGCCTGTGCATTAATCCGCACCTGGTCAATCCACGGTTGTTGAGTCCAAGACAAGTCCAAGACCAGGACTAGTCGTGACCGGGTCAAGACCGTGTCCAAATGAGAGAGACAGAGCCAAGACCGAGATGGAAAAAAAAGAATCCTCTTCGAGACCACTTACTTACCTGTTTATAATTTTTGTGTGATGCTAGAGACACAGTAAATCTTCTATTTGAAGATGATTATTTTGCACTATTATTTGTAATGATCAAAAAGCAAGTGCAGTGTAACAACACTATGGGATCAAATTAGGCCATATTATTTACTTTAAGTATAGCCATTTCACTTACATTTAATATCATACTCAACACTCTCCAAAGACAAAACAGCATGTAACCCCCACCCTGAAAAGATGATCAAAAAGCAAGTGCAGTGTAACCACACTGTAGGATCAAATTAGGTCATATTGTTTACCTTAAGTATAGCCTTTTCACTTAAAAGTCACACAAAGCTGATGTCAATGTCAATGTTAATGCCCGTTCTAGATGGATTTTGAATTAATTAAATCAATGTCCATTTTCTGAACAAGCTCACTTATCCCTTTCACATGTTTATTTTTTGCTAAATAGGCTAGCATGCATGTTATGTGGTTTGTTATGCTTTCATTAGTGTTTTAAGCTTCTCACAGTTTTCACCTCCACATTTGCTATATTTTTATGTTAAATCGTTGTTTCCTCAGAGCTAAAATTAGCTAGAATTTTTCCAATCTCATGTTGTAATCACACCGGCAGTGGCGATTCTAGACTTTTTTGACTGGGGTGGCCCAAGTGGAGCACTGATTCATTCAAGGGTGGCATGAGGATAACGCAACATCCACAATAACAGAAATAGGGGCATAACGAATATTTATGATGCCCCCCACACACTAAAAGCACTGCAAGATGTGAAATTAGCACAAATACAATACAGGAGCTGAACCATAAACCATGACCTAACCATATGAACACCATATTCAGAGGATGAAACTGCAAAGAAGGACAAACACCATATTCTCATGTCATCTTTTTTTATTTGAAGAAATTCAAATACAAATCAACAAACACATGCTAACTAAATAATGAAAAGATCCTACTCCTACAAGGCTTTTTTACAATAATGATTTACATTTAACTAGCTAGCTGCCTGGTGAGCTTTGTAGTTCATTATCAAGCTAGCTGAGGTTAGCTAGCTACCTACCTAGCTAGATAGATAGATTAGCTAGCTAGCTAGCTACCTTGCTAGATGGGCAGATAGATAACTAGCTAGCTAGATAACTGCTTGCTAGCAAGAGCAATAGTGTTGTAAACTAACTCACATGCAACAACCAATTACACATATAGAACGGCTGTTTCCTGGCTATATGAAAATGTGTACTTAAATTTTTGAAGTCAGTTACTCCCGAATCCCACGCTGATTTGAACCACCGAGTATATCAAGAAAAGTCCCGCCTTCGACCTGGTTGATGGCCAATCATAGACAAGGATTTTTGGGTGGCACCCGGGGTGGCCAATCAAATCTCCATGGTGGCCCGTGCCCCCCGAAGCCCCCCCTCTGACCCCGCCCCTGCGCACTTGTGCACTTGTGCTAGCATACACGCTAAACCAGGGGTCTCCAACCTTTTTTCATCTGAGAGCTACTTTGAAAAAATGAAAGTGGCAGAGAGCTACTCATGTCTTATATTAATCACACTTATTCAGATAACGTATTAAAACACTCACATTAACCAGCTGAATTAAGCTACTTTTGTATATACATGTATCAAATGTCAATATCCAAAGCTCACATTTTGGATCAAAAGTATCAAAATTCACATCAATAGCATGTCAAATGTACGTTCTGTATCCAAATGTTTCAAATTTCAATGTGTCAAGCTCACTGATTTTTGAGAGGTGAAAGAGTTTATGAGAAGACATGTCTGAGAGAAATTTGGTGATCGTTGATCACTGTTTCTGGCTAGACCCGCCCAAAGGGAGGTTCGTTCTCCCTTACTGCCATTCACCCTCATGTTAAAAGCCAGGACTCACGAGCTGAACAGATTAATCTGTTAAATTTACGTGTATTTATTTTTCTTTTGGAAGTTTATTTTTCCCTGAAATTTTAGGGAGGATGGTCCTCCCTTTCCTCAATGGACAAGCCTCCTCTGTACTATATCATTTATAAAAATGCCAGTATCAAACAAGTTTTTCCAAAAAATAAACTTTCTCCCTATCAGGATATTAGAATTAAGCCATATGATTTGTTGTAAGATTTGTTCTGTGTTTTCTGGAGGGTGGAATTGGAATTGCAGCCAGCTTTGTATGGCTTCTTTCAAAAAGGGGGATACGTTGCAGAGAATATCATCATTAAGCTGTGAGAACTGGGGGTGTTTTATCTGTAGAAAGGGAAACAGTCCCTTTCTGAACATTGGGTGGACATTCTCTAATTGTCTTCTGGAAAACCATTTTGGGTTTTAAAAAATTGTTGGAATCAAGGAGGCTTTAAGTGAGAGATTCAAGGTTAGATTTAACAATTTTAGGCCACCTGATCCATATTCATTGTACAGATACATAGGTTTAACTTTATCCGGTTTACCATTCCATATAAATTTGAAGATTTTTTTGCTCATATAGTTTGAAGAATGATGCACTTGGTGTAGGTAATGTCATAAACAAATATGGAAATTGAGATACAACTAAGGAATTAATCATATTGAGGAACAAAAGAATTAATCGGTAAACTAAGAAGTTCCCCACCGTACTTCTCCCATCCCAGGGTGCCCCACTCACCCATCTCTGGGGTCCCTCACACCAGGGTCAACCTAACCTGGGGGTCCCTCATACGGCTCACACACTGGGCACGCCTCCGATGGCCTCGCGACGAGCCATCCCCCATTTGTAGCAAAGGGCAAGAGCAGTCACCCCACCCGGCCTCGAACCCGGGTCTATGGGGTACCAACCATGTCACTTTGACCGCAACGCCAAAGAGCCAGGCTTGTTGGTATGGCAGTCAGAGCGCATACTCAACCGTAGTGATGGCACTCCTCTTTGGTGTCGCGGTCAAAGTGGCATGGCTGGTAGACCCGGTGTTGCGAAGCCCATGTGGAATGTAGTTGCGTTTCAGTCGTTCTACCGGTGGGCGGTCCTTGTAACCTAGGCAGCTGTCGCGTGATCGTGCCTAATCCTGAACGAGGGAGCGCCAGAGAGACTGAGAAAACTTTAGCAGTAACATCGCGTATAGCGGGGATGCTAGTTCCTTTCCGTTCGGTCGTATTTCTTTCCCTGCTACGGTTTGTGTGAGTGCATACTAAATGTAAGTACTGTAACGTTTATGTTTTAGGACCAGTTATAGACAATGTTTCCCTGTTATGTGAAGGAATGTAGTATTAATATGTTTGTATAGTTCGTGCTGAGCGTTAGCTGCTTAGTATATGTATATCTTTCGTTCCGACCGTAAAACTTATCATTCAGTTTGATATAACTTGTTGCACTGCCCGGCTCACAGAACACCTGTTAAGAATGTTGAGTATTCATTCGTAGTTGATCATGTATGTTCGATGTAGCTAATTATTAGTGAATTGTATTTAACTGTCTCTACTACCTCTGGCTATAATATGTAGCTCCAGTTGATGTAGAATAACGCAAATTTTGCTTGTACATGCCAAGTTAATGATGTGGTTACTCGTTAAATAAGTAGTATTATTTTCTATTGTACAGTTATCTGTCAAATATGCAAATGGAACTACTTTACTTATATACCTTTGTACCTTAATGTATAATAGGAATTATTTATATATGTAACTGCAATAAGAGATTTATGTTTGTTTTTGTATTTGTATTTGCAGAACCACACACACCCCCCCATTAAAGCCGTTCTGGATATTGTTGTCTGTGTTCTTGCTGGACACACCTGCAGCGATTCAGCCCTGCCTGAACTAGCTCCATCGCTCATTTCAAAATAATCCATTACACCTGGGTTCGAGGCCGGGGGGAGTGACTGCTCTCGCCCCCTTTGCTACAAATGGTGTTAGCGTGGGATGGCTTGCTGCGAGGCCATCGGAGGCGTGCCCAGTGTGTGAGCTGTATGAGGGACCCCCAGGTTTGGTTGACCCTGGTGTGTGAGGGACCCCAGAGATGGGTGAAGCACTGGTGAGTGGGGCACCCTGGGATGGGAGAAGTACAGCAGTACAGCAAACTTATTTTTTGTCAACTTGAAGATGACTAGTTATTCTGTTTGTTTAAGTTTTTTTGTTTCAATATATTTGTTTAACAATGTTTCATGTTTAATAAATACTATGACAAAAATGCCTTGTGTTCTCAAAATGTCACAATACCATATATTCTCGTTATTTGTGTTATTAATAGTAGTGGAATTACCGATGCTGCATTACAGCAACTTTCACGAAACGCCATGTCAATAATCTGTCACTTAAACACAAGCATGCAGATAATTAACTTGTTAGCAAAGCATTTTGGAAAACACAGCAACAATAATGACATTGCAAAGTTGCATTTCCCAGACAGTGCCGCTGCAATTTAATAAAGCCGATTTCTGCTCGTGGTTTTTGAAAACGCTGGTTTATGAGACCACAGTTCCAGTACAGACCGACATTTCAGTAGCATCAACAATGTAGGGGGGGGGGGGGGGGGGGTGTCACCATATACAACGCGTCACTTTAACAAAAGCATGCAGTTAGTCGGCTTGTTAGCTGATGATGTTTTAAAATGAAAGGAGTAGTAAGCACAATAGCGATGACAATAATAATAATGCAACAACACGACCTTACAAATGCATAAGGCAAGCAACATTGCTAGGCTAGTGATATGCTCCTTTTCCCCAAATTAACATTGAAGACTATCCTTCATGTCTAGCCAGCAACTACATGAGACATGACATGGCTAGTCAGGCTATCAATAGAAATTAAGCACAATTACTATTCATCTCCAATTAAAAACATTGAAAATGTCGGTTACTATGAGGCAAACCCAGCATCTCAAGCCTCAGAACATGACTGAACAATGAAAAAACACGTCACGTTACGTCACTTCCACCTCCGCTGACTGCCACCTTCACTGGTAGGACATGTCCAACCAGTGGAGCCTAATGAAAAGTAACGAACAGTGATGATTGAGCAAAATCTCAACATTAGCCGCTAAAATGTAGGCTATTACACAATGTCTGTAGCCTGTTTAAAAAAAAGGCTAGGCCAACATGGAATCAAATATAGCCTATAGGCTACCAGGTAACATTTTATTTCCTCCTTTTTTCATTGCAGCAAAGTCCTCTGCTGCCGACTTGAAATCAGACGTGTCCAATGTGTCTTTGCAGCTTGCAATGCGCATAAACTGCGTCACTCTCTCCTCCTCCAGACGACTTCACACTGTTGTCTCTGCAGAGAGAACTGGGCCTAGTAGCAGGCATCGCGCAATAAAAGAGCGAATGTTTTTGGGGAAAAAAGGCAGTTTCGCTGTCAAAACACAAATGTCCTGTTTAGGGGTAGCCTTCGTTATAGCTACGTTTTGTGTGAGCATTATTGCCGGACATTTTGACCAGCAAGTTTTTTCATTTATTGTTTTTTTTTTTAAAATAAATTTTACCAGGCAAAAACCAGTAATTACCGGCTAACGGAAACCTTGCACTGGACATGTTGGTCCTTTCTACAATTGTTAAATACTTATAAACTACTAATGTTCATATATATATATATATATATATATATAAATATATACCAAATAAATACATAAGATTAGATAAATTATCAGCTAAATAATATATTATACTCGAAAATCAACTGATTTATACAAAGCCTTTGAAATATGGCCTACTTAAGAATGTCAATTTGGCAATTCAGGCCTCAATAACTTTAATATAGCCTATAGAATATAGTTTTGTGACAGGTTATCAAATAACAATAGATTTACTGTAGCCATTTCAGAGAACAATGGATAGGGATAGAAAGAAGAGCTATGACAGAAAATGGATAGCGGCACGAAAAGCTAATTGTGTTTTCTTGCAAGAGACTCATTCAGTTGAGGCGGACACTAAATTCTGGAAACTGCAATGGGGGGACTATATTTTCTTCAGTCACGGAACATCGCATTCGGCTGGGGTAATGATCTTGTTTAACAGGTTCCCTGGTAATGTAATTAACCATAAAAGTGATACAAATGGTCATTGGCTAATGGCGGTGTCGAAAATTAATGGGGTAAACTATATTTTATTATGTGTATATAGGTATAACAAAAAAGCTCAGAACATTTTTTTCTCATCCTTGAGTAAGTTGTTAGAGGAATGGAAAGTGTTCTACACACCTGACAAAATCATAATTGGAGGAGAAATTTGGTTCCTGATCTCTGGTTAGACTGTCTTCCATCCAAGGGTCAGTGTCATAACTATAATGAAACTATAGTTGAATTGGTCACAAAAGCAAGTTTGACTGATTATTGGAGAATGAATAATCCCTTTATTACTCAATATACCTGGTTTAATGCATCTAATAATGGCCAGTGCTCAAGGACTGACTATTGGTTAATTTCAAACAATTTAGTCAATGGTGTGTCTAAGTGTGAAAGCTCAGCATCACCTCGAACTGATCATTGTGTAATTTTGTTGTGTAGATATGTGTCTACCATTATTCCTATCTGGAAATTCAATAATAACCTTTTGGTGAATATAGATTTTTGCAAAGAAATCAAACATCTGATTGAGGAAATTGTTGAATTGGAAATGTCTGCTTTGAGTAAATGGGAGTGGTTCAAATTTAAAGTTGTTGGGGTTGCAATCAAGACAAGTAAACATTCTTCTAAACTTCAAAACCAGAAACAGCAGGACATTACTAGTGAGATCAACAATTTGAAGTGTGTGAAGATGTGAAGAGTTAGATAGGGCTATTCGGCAGATGACTAAAGGGAAGTCACCAGGACTTGACGTTCTAACCATGGAGTTTTATAATTTTTTTTTGGAATGATATCAGGGAGCTGCTTTACAATGCCTTCTTAGAGTGTATTTCAGCAAGAAATCCTTCTTCCACTATGAAGCAAGGTTTTATCACCCTAATCCCAAAACACAATAAGGATAGACTCTCATTGGACAATTGGAGACTGATAACTCTATTAAGTAAAGATTATAAACTATTGGCACAAGTCTATGCATACTGCTCAAATGAGGGGTTACCGCAAATGATGGCTCAGACTGCACAGTTTTAAAGTGTTTTAAAGGATAACGTCAATCAATAAAACAATAAATAGACATAGAAATCGTATTTCTGGTCAGCATGCCAAACCTTTTGTACAAAGGGGTTGAAACATTTTGTAAGTGTTTTAGCTGACAATGCAAACAAAATAAATAGACAAAAGAAAAATCTCAACTGTGGTCAGTATCTTCTGTAAACAAACAAGCAATGCCATTACCCTGCAAGTTACGGGCAAGAAAGACGAAGTCTGTCTACAATCTCAGGTTTTAAGGACGTACTCATACTAGCCCCGGTTGCCTTGTACCGTGCCCGAGCACGATTGTTCACCCACCCCCGCTGGCCAGCGCTCACATTGTGGTTAACGTTCCGGTCCCGAGGACGCTAACGTCATCACGATGCAAACTTTTGTGTTGAAGAAAATCGCACTCGCACAGCACAGTGGAGTTCATGATTGTACTTTCTTTGTGGCTTATTTGGAGTCGTTTTAAGCGTGGTGACACACGGCCCTCTCACATGCCTTAGAATTATACATTATGCAACGCAGCGATTTTCAGTTAATCGTGCTGCCCGTATAAGAAGATTTTTACGGAGGGAGTTGACGTTTTCAATTATTATGCTAAGCAAGGGACAGGCCAATATTTTATGTCAGATTACAGTAGTCTAATCGTAATAACATTAGCTAATGTTTACTAGTTAGGGCTACTACTTGTGTGTGCGCTACTACCATCATTACAACAACAAACATCTTCTATTACTACTTGGATAGTACACTTTTCAATTCATTCGAGAATATTTAGGTTAATAACGGGTGTGGTTCTCACCTTATTGATGAACGTGAATTGTAGTCGGCGAGTAAAGCTCCAAATTCCTCCCTCAACATCAGCTGCCTCCGTAAAAATCTTATACGTGCAGCACGATTAACTGTGTTGCATAATCAATGCTAACTGGCTAAACAATGCTAACATTTGTTATATTTCAATCGAGTAAAATTATATCGCGATAATTATGGTTATCGTTTTATCGCCCAGCCTTACTTACAGCTATTAATTACAAAAGGGGATGGAAAAGGAAAAACATTTTCATTGACAATCACAAGCCGGGCTAACGTTGGCTAACTAGACTAAGATGTCAATAAAAATGTATGCCTGGTTTCTTGAGGCAGACAGTGGATGGTTCGTGCAGCACACTTAAAAGAAAAAGTGTATTTCTCAAAATTATATTGTAAATTATTCCCCAAACACCTGAATAGTCTTTAGGCCTACAACTTTCCCTTTGGTCTTTTTCATATATTTTAATTATGCTACTGATGTTAGTCATATCATGTTTCACGCTCAGTGTCATTCACTAGTTCAGATAACTTGCCCACCCCCCCACAATCAGGTTAGTCTAACTAAGAGGGTCGTTGTTGTTGTTGTGTGCTTTTTTGGTAATATTTTGACATAATAGTATTAAAAAGTATTAGTAAAAAATACTAAAACTCCAAAATTTTGATTTTTTTTTCTTCCCTCATTTGGGGCGCCCCTATGGATGGACGGCGCCCCTAGCGTTTGCCTATACAGCCTATGCCACGGGCCGGCTCTGCATACTTGCACAAATTCTGCTGTAGCTTAAATTAGAGTTGACCCCGCAGTGCAATATTTAGGAATAATGATGTCTAAAATGTTATTAGAAGAAAAGACATCAATATTTCTAACCGCTTAACAGATACGAAGAAATCTCTTAGTCATTGGGTAACCAGGGACCTTACTATTTTATTTAGAGTTATTTTATCTAAAGCAGAATCTCCAAATTAATCTATCCCTGTCACTCCCTGTATGTCTCTTCCAATAATATTAAAAAGCCAACTCAGTTATTTTCCAATTTTTATGTAAAATTAAAACCCATTATATTAAAAGATCACAGCTAGTCAAAGAGTATGACAAGGGTGGTATCAAAGCTTTAGAATTAAAATCTTAATTGGCACTCTTAAAATTAAATGGTTAAAAGCATATTTGTCACAGCCAGATTCTACGTGATTTCATATACCAAGGTCTTTATTTAGGAAAATGGGAGGGCTTGAGTTTCTTTTAAAATGTGATTTTGAGGTGAACAAGGTCCCTATTAAGCTGTCAAATTTCCACAAATTCTTCAGTATTGGACAATGATATTCATTCATATTTTTTCTCCTCATGGATCAACCTTATGGAACAATAGAATGATTACATTCAATAGAAAATCAATTTTTAGGAAGGATTGGTATGTAAAAGACATTTTGTTTGTAAATGATTTATTGGATGACAATGGTAACCTTTTGGACTATGTGGCCTTTTTAGATAAATGTAATGCAAATTGTACTCAGAGAGAGTATAGTAAGATTTGCAGAGCGATCCCTTTATCTCTGATTCAGGTTATCTAACACACCTTAATGTATTCAGATGGTAAACCAGTATAACCAAATTTAGTGTTTAATGAGTATAACTTAAATGATAACAAATGTAATAACAAAATTATTAGTGCTGTTCTGAAATCCAAAGTGTTTCAGAATTATAATAGAGGGTTGTACATACAAGTTCCGATATGGAAACATTGTCTATTATGGGTAAATTCATGTTCAAAGTTTATTGTCATATGCACAGTGAAGAAACAAGTTCCCTGTACAATGAAATTCTTCCTTTGCCTTCCACTTATGAATGCTGTTAAGAGTAAAACACAAGAATTTAAGAAAGAAAATATATAAAAAAGTTCAGAGATTGTAAGAAAAAATGAATAAAGGATATATACATTAAATGTGCAAAAAGGACATCAGTGCAGTGTAGGATGTGCAATGCTGATGCAATGTCAGTTCCATTCCATTGCACAGTTGGTTGCGGTGTGGGTGTGTATGTGTGAATGCATGCATGGGCTAGGCCGGGGAGGTGTGTATTTGTGTATTTGGCCCATTCAAGAGTCTGATGGCTGTCTGTGGTCTGGTCTTGTCTGTGTTGAGGGTGAGATTGTTCTCCTCACACCATGTCACCAGATTTGCCACCTCATCCCTGTATGCTGTCTCGTCACCGCCAGTAATGAGTCCGATGACAGTGGTGTCGTCAGGAAATTTCAGGATGGTGTTGTCCTTGAGAGAGGCGACACAGTCGTGTGTAAACAGTGTGTAGAGCATGGGGCTGAGGACGCATCCTTGTGGGGTGCCAGTGTTCATCACGATGCTACTACATGTTGTATTTCCTATTCTGACAGCCTGTGTCCTGCCAGTGAGGAAATCTAACATCCAGTCACAGAGTGTGGGGCTGAGACCAAGGTGCAGCAGTTTGCTGGTGAGCTTGTAGGGGATGACTGTATTAAAAGCAGAGCTGTAGTCAATGAAGAGCATCCTGACATAGGCATCTTTGTTTTCCAGATGGGAAAGTGCTATGTGAATGGCTGCAGAGATGGTGTCCGAGGTAGATCTGTTAGAGCGGTAGGCGTACTGCAGGGGGTCCAGTGTTCCAGGTATGCTGCTCTGGATGTGGGCCAGAACCACTCTCTCAAAACACTTTGTGATGATTGGAGTGAGTGCAACTGGCTTGTAGTCATTCAGGCAAGTCACTGGGCTCCTCTTGGGAACTGGGATGATGGTGGTGGTTTTGAAACACGTGGGGACTGTGGCTTGTGAGAGGGACAGGTTGAAGATGGAGGCCAGAACATCAGCCAGCTCTGTGGCACATGCTTTGAGAGCCTTCCCAGGTATGTTAACTGGGCCTGCTGCCTTGCGGGGGTTTATTCTTCTCAGGACTCTGTGTACATCACTTGCTGAGACAGTTGGGGGGGGGGGGGGTTGCATGGTCTGGGTGTTGGAGCACACTCTAAATTTATTAAATGGCCTAATTCCCCAAAGGTTAAAGAAACTCATTTCAGAATGATTCACAAGGTCTACCCGGTTGCAGAATTTCTTAAAAAAAGGTTCAGATTTGAACTGGACCCTTGTACCTTTTGTAATGTGTCCGATAAACATTAGAACACATGTCTCATGTCCTGTGTCCAAAAGATTTTGGTTAGATATAAAAACTTGGATATCACTTAAGGTAAATGACATTCTGACTTTTGACATTTCTCATATTCTTTTTAATATGGATAACTTAAACCCATCTATTGCTGACATGATTAATAATCATTCTGATGGGTAACTGTCATATTCATTGTGGAGAAAGTGAGAAGTGGAGAAATAGCAAGCCCTCCTTTGTTTCATAAATGATTTCAATTTTTTTTCTCATTACTTAAAAAAATATACTCAAGTAAAATAGCAAGAAAGATTTGTGGGGATATATCTTGTTTTTTGATGTTTTGGAGTATGTCCCTTATTGTTGAATTTTTTGCTCCTCCTTGGTTATTCTTTTTTTTCTTTTCTTTGTTTTGCCTTGTATAGTGATTGAGATATGGCTGTTAATTTATATATTTCTGTATATATCTGTATGTGAATTATATTGTTGTAATATATTCCCTGTGAGTGCTTGTATGTTTCCTGTTGTGTGTTCAATTAAATTGTTAAAAAGGAGTACAGGGGTAAAAGGGTTACTGTTGCTGGAAAATCCGTCAAAGTAAAAGTTCTTACTTACACATGAAAAAAATAAAATGACAGGCGGGCTGGCTGCTCATGAGTTTGACATGCGTACGTCACAAATCGCGCCGGAAATGGCGGACGGAAAGTGCACTGATTGATGACGTTGACACATTCTTTTCTGTTTACAATGGGGGAAGTAAGCGTTCGTCGTTTTGATTATAGTTGTTTAGCTAACTTTAGCTAGTTTAGCATAGAAACATAACTATCTCTGTTTTGAGTTTCAAAATCATACAAATCCTTTACCGAACGACGTAATTTAGGGCGGCCAAGATGTCGTTTCTGGTAGATTCAGTCATCATGTTCACCTCACAGGTAACAGTTAAATCAGCTAGCCACTGTAGCAACATTGCTAGTGTCACATGAAGTGTCTAGTTTGAATTTAGCTCGCTGGCGTGCTACCATGGTTAGCTAGTTAGAAAACTAATCGCATAGCTCGATTTTCTGCTTTGTGGTTTATAGCTAGGTAGTCGCCCACAAACGTAAATGACTTCGCTTCCTGAATGTGTACGAGTATGACTTAAATTGCATTTCTGAAAGGAGGTTGTCAGATGTTATGTAGCTATCTAGCTAGTGAGTTCAGTTGGTGACATGTCTTCACAGGTGCTGTTTTTCGGCTTTGGGTGGCTTTTCTTCATGAGACAGTTGTTCAAAGATTATGAGGTAATGACGCATCGTGTTATCAGTTTGCTGACTTGTAATTTTTTGGTTTGTGTTTTTTTTTCTTTCAGTGGCATTACATGCTTGTTTTATTAACATGAGCATATCATCACTCAAACATCTCTTTCTGTGTGTGTTGTATCGACGCTACAATTTATTTGTGAAACCACACTGAGTAGCTAGACTAGTGCCCTCTAACCTGCAGTGGACTACTTTGCCGTTTTCCTTAACTTTTTTACTCGAGAGCTACAGCTACTGTTTCACAGACGTGTTGCTTCAAATAATGAATATTTAAAAATAAACCATGGAGTTGAATGACGCATGGCAACTGAAGGGTTTTTAGCCCCCGCCCGTCTGAATGGAAATCAATGAATTGAACATATTCTGTTGAAAAGGCATATGAGGACCTGTTCTCTAACGTGTCAAGTCCGCTAGTGTTAGTAAGACACACATGCTATTAAAAGACAAATTACAAAAATGAGAATTTACTGTGACAAGCTTTATTGAGCCAGTTTGTATTGTTATTTATTGTACAGCATTGCAACATGAGATATTAGTCAACAGGCCTTTCTGTAGAGCTACAGGCCTTTCTGTAGAGCTACTAATATGCTACTTGCATATTATTCCTTTATTTATTTTCATACCACTGCATGTTTACTGAAGCAGTTCTGCTTACGTGCCTTGCTCAAGGGTATAGCAGTAGCATTCAGCCAGGGAATCAAACTTGCACCCCCTGGGTTACAAGTTCAGCTGTTTAACACCTCTGCCGCACTCTTGCCCAGCATAGCACCACCCACATAGTAGAAGATGCTAGGTATGAAGAATCAGAGCTCTTCTGTACCTAAAGCTGGTAGCAGGTGAGGGTGCCGTTCCTTCCGTTGCATTAGGGCTTGTTCAGGACTGGGAAAGAGGACTTCAGGAGCTGGTACCAGCGACTGAAACGCAGCCGAGAATGTATCTGACATGTCTTTTACCGCCCTCTCTTCCTTCCTACCCTCTTTCATTCTTTTCTTTCTCTCTGCACAGGTTCGTCAGTATGTTGTGCAGGTTGTCTTCTCTGTCACTTTCGCGTTCTCCTGCACGATGTTCGAGCTCATAATCTTTGAGATCCTGGGGGCATTAAGCAGCACGTAAGAATGCATGTATACATGATGCCGTGCGTGTGGACCAATGCGTTCACTATAATCACACAGGTTTTGAACACTGTGTCCACATGTGAATGTTTACTTCTGAGTGAATTCTAATGACATAGGAGTAGACATCATAATTTCTACCTAAAATACGATTCCTCTCTCCTCTGTTTGGGCCCACAGCTGGTTAATTGTATTCTCTTCTGCAGCTCGAGGTATTTTCACTGGAAACTAAACCTGTATGTTATTCTGTTGGTCCTTATCTTCGTGGTGCCTTTCTACATCGGCTACTTTGTGGTTAGCAACATACGACTGCGTAAGTGTCCCATACCCACTACTGTTAACTTTACTATGAGATTCTCATACTGTCATGAACAATAATGTCTAAGTAATACAGTTAATTCATCTCTGTATGTCACTGTGTAGAAAGAGAGAGATATTGTTCTCATTTCACGTGTTGAACAACTGAAACCCAGGAGCTGGCTATTCTGGCTAAGCCCTTCTGTGTGTGCATTTAGTGCAGAGACAGAGGCTGCTTTTTGCCTGTGTGGTGTGGTTCACCTTCATGTATTTCTTCTGGAAGCTGGGTGACCCCTTTCCCATCCTCAGCCCGAAACACGGTAGGTTACACAGACATCCTGTTGCATAGCTTTACACTTTTTTCCAAAACAAAAAAAATAAGGCCACACGGTTTTGGTGGCCAAGTTTTGTCATGCGTAATTCAGTTGAAATGGACTATGTGTCTCTTCAGCTGCTGTAGCTGAACACTTTGGCAAGGTACTTGACTCTGATTAGGCAGTAATTAATTAGACAAGTTACAATGAGTTTGGTTCAATCCAGCAAATTGTGGCCTTAACTGAGAGCATTTTGCCTGAGATTTCTGGCAATGGAAATTGACATGACACAATTCATTTCTGTTGCCATGTATTTAACAAATGTGTGCATTAGTGTCCAGTGGGTGTGTTTTGTTGAGATGGATATGACTTATTTCATGCAGATGCAAACAGGGAACACGTGAACATTTTAGATGATAAAAAAACACATTACATCATTTAGCAAACACTCTTACCGAGAGCAACTTCCAAATAAGTACATCACAATGCTAAGAGTAGGTATGGAAAAGCACTACAAGAGGTCAGTAAAATACTTAGATAAGCGCTAAACTAGTGTAAAGTCCTTTTTTTAAATAGAAAACTGGGATAGATAGGACACAAAAATACAAGTGAGTTTTGAGAATGGTGAGATGAAACACAACAGAAGCAGTTTGCCATGCAGCTATGGTTCCTACCTTCTTCTCCCAGGGATCCTGTCCATTGAACAGCTGATCAGTCGAGTGGGGGTCATCGGGGTCACACTCATGGCTTTGCTGTCTGGCTTTGGTGCAGTCAACTGCCCTTACACCTACATGTCTTACTTCCTGAGGTCAGTTTTTTTACCCACAAGCACCCCTTCCTTCTCACCTGCACGCCTGAGTGTCTATGATGAACAGATGTTATACATTTCACTCAAAGACTCCCTTACCTTTCTAAGGCTTGCTACAGAGCATCTCTGCTTCATAAACTGTTCTGTCAGGAGGACTAACATGCGATATTTATACAGAAACGTGACGGACAGTGACATCCTGGCCCTGGAGAGGAGACTGCTGCAAACTATGGACATGATCGTCAGCAAGAAGAAGAGGTGAGAGTGGGGTACAGAGGCAAATGCAGGAACTAACCAATCCCACATGACTTGAGGCAGCAGGGTTGTGGCTGGTTTCAGAGCGCAACTCAGCATGACTGGTTTGGAAAAGGTTTGGCTCTGCACATTTGTGTAGCTGCAGGTATGACCAGTAAATAATCAAACACATTCTCTACATAAAAAAGAAACCCAGAAAGGCAACAAAACACAAAAGAAGCAGACATGTGAAGGACAAATGAGATTGGATCATAGGGAAGAGGACGGAGCAGAAGTAGTCATGTTCAGTGTTTAATTACCTTCATCTGGACAATAATACATCTGATTGTCAGATGTTCAGAAGATTTTGTGTTGTGTTCTTCACTTAATGCAGATATCGTGAACAAGCCAAATAGACCAGAAGCAAACGTAGAAACCCACTACCGTGGGAATGACTCTGCTTACCTCCTACCTCTGTAGCCAGTTAGAACACTCCTTCCATCCTCTACTTTAAACTGAATGAGACCTGCATTTTCACATATGCCATAAAACCCCAGGAGGAAAGTGTGTGGTGTGTATATCTCATTTTTAACATACGGTAATCAGTTTCAGCCATCACAATATTATCTGTGGGTGAGATAGTGACTTTTGAGTGAGAGTGTGATCGCAAAGTTATGGAGGTAAGTCTGAGTGAACTCTGGCCACTGTAACTTCACCCCTGTCCTGGATTCGGCCTTCATGAACCAGTGGGCTTCTCTGTTTGTTGTCACTATAGGATTGCTATGACACGGAGGCAAATGTACCAGCGTGGGGAGGACCAGAACAAGCAGACGGGATTCTGGGGAATGATTAAGAGCGTGACCTCCTCCCCCCCCGGCAGTGAGAGTATCCCTCAGGGACAGCAGCAGTCTACCTGGAGGCAGAGCTCAGGGGCTGGGAATCTAACAGCATGCTCTAAAGCAGCAAATATTTGCTGACAAGTAGTTGAAGCTGTTTTAGCAGTTAATAAACACTCTTACAGTGAACATTCTGTAATAATTAACCCAATAATGCATAATAATTATCATTGCACAACTTATTCAAAAGTGAAAGTAGTTGTAATACTACTGTGTTTATATTTATATTTATCTTGGCATCATCTCCATGTTGAGGGCAAAAGGATTTACTACACTCTTTCTGTCAACAAAGTGTGTTTGACATCATCTTCATGGTCAGCACGCTGTCCATCTTGTACCTGGCCCACAAGCAGGCTCCCTAGAAACACATGACCGTGTGACCTTGTGGCTCCTTTCCCGCCTTCCTTTTTTAATGTTCAGCTGGTTTAGGCAGATTAATGCAGACTGGTCACACCTCACAATCCCTCTATGGTAGTGTATTACAGGTTGTGTGTGTGCGTTTAGCAGAAATGTGTGTACAATGGCATGGATCCGAGCATAGTTGGAAAGGTCCTTGACCGTATGCAGATCTATCTCTGATCCAGCAGGAAGTGGACGCCCTGGAGGAACTGAGCCGCCAGCTCTTCCTGGAGACCGTTGACCTGCAGGCCACCAAGGTAGCGACTGGCCACATACCCGCAGCAACACCGTTAGACAGACTCTCCCACACAGGCAGGGGCTGCAGGAAGTAGAACCTGACAAGGAACCATTTACTTAGCTAGCTCTCTTCTCCTGCATCAAATTTTAAAGCATCATGTCATGTCCTGCCCCATCCAGTACTTCTTTCATGTCTTCATGAAATACACATTTTATCTTACTATTTAATATCTTTTCTTTACTTCAGGAATGATAAACATTGGAATGCCTGTTGGTCAGATAGGAGCCTTCCTGGAAGTAATGATTTCACATTACTAGCCACTAGCCAGTTGTTATTGCCTAAAACAACTCTTGGGTACATCTGTCCGAGAATTCCCTTTTTCTGTGATTGCACACATATGAATGGTAATGTGACACAGGTATGCATGGTTGTGTGACACAGGTGTGAATGGTAGTGTGGCACAAAGAACATCCCCTAAAGTCACTCCTGTCTCCTCTCTTGGCCCAGGAAAGGATAGAATACTCCAAAACATTTCAGGGAAAGTACTTCAACTTCCTGGGTTATTTCTTCTCCATCTACTGTGTGTGGAAGATCTTCATGGTAAATATGGTACCAGTGCCCATCTCTGTGATGGCTGGTCTTTTCCACTTGTCAGTTCTACCGGAGTGGTTAGCTCATAATTTCTCATCCCATAATTGTAACGATTTGCTGAACCCTCTTAGGTCTGTAGGCCTTCAGTGGCCAACACTGGTGAGATTATCTATAAAACAGCATTCTGGTCAGACCACATAATTCCCTGCTTTGTGTGTTCTTCCAGGCCACCATTAACATCGTTTTCGACCGCGTGGGCAAGACTGACCCTGTGACGCGAGGCATTGAGATCACTGTCAACTACCTGGGCATACAGTTCGATGTGGGTCAGGCGAGGGGGCATCCTAGAGTCTCTGCTTTTCACAAACAGCACTCTGGCTGATTGCTTTGACTCTCTCCCTGTGCTGCTATGTGCACAGTCACTCATGGTGGTCACATCCCTCTCACCTGATTGGGACTTTTCTCCTCCATGCAGGTGAAGTTTTGGTCCCAGCACATATCCTTCATTCTGGTGGGAATCATCATCGTCACATCGATCAGAGGGCTGCTGATCACGCTGACTAAGGTAGGCTTTTTTCAGCATGATTCTCCATACGTTTTTTTTTTCATTTTGCTGACATTATGAAATCTTTTCTTCGTTGTCCTACTCCCCCCTGCAGTTCTTCTATGCCATCTCCAGCAGCAAGTCCTCCAATGTCATAGTGCTGGTGCTAGCTCAGATCATGGTGAGTCTACCAGTAAATGTATGTAACAGATGTCAGGGTTGTGGCGTCTCTCTTTCATTTGATATAGTACTGTGTTTTTGAGCATCTGTCTGTCTTTGAGGGTGTGTGCTGCCTTTTGTTGTCTCTGTGGATGTGTACAGACTGTTGATACAGTGCTGTCTCTGACTTTCTCTAAGCTTGTGTGCTGTCTCTGGGTGTATGTGCTGCTTCTTCATACAGTGCTGTCTCTGTCTCTGAGGGTGTGTGCTGTGTCTTGATGCAGTACTATCTCTCTCTCTGTCAGGGCATGTACTTTGTGTCCTCAGTGCTGCTGATGCGTATGAGCATGCCCCTGGAGTACCGTACCATCGTGACTGAGGTCCTGGGGGAGCTGCAGTTCAACTTCTACCACCGCTGGTTCGATGTCATCTTCCTGGTCAGCGCACTGTCCAGCATTCTCTTCCTGTACCTGGCCCATAAGCAGGCTCCTGAGAAACACATGAGCTTGTGACCTTGTGGTTGGGATCGCTCGTACGGGACACACTCCTTTCCCTCCTTCCTTTTTTTGATGTTGGGCATGTTTATGCAGATTAATGAAGGATGATCACACCTCACTGTCCCTGAATCAGGGGTGACCAATGAGGGGTGACGAATGGCATGAAGAGCTGTGAGCTGGAGCGATATGGTGATGAGAAACCATGAAGGCGGAGGACTTTGGGTTTACTGGATAAAGGTATGAAGAAGTGAATACGGAAGTCATATTTTAAATGTTTAAAATGTTTTAAAAAAAATTTAAAAATCAAATAAATCAAATGGGGATTAGAGAGATACCTGAGATAACCATCGGCCTGATTGATCACCTGCTTTTCCAGGAAAATAAGGGAACTCTACACATTCTAGTGTATGCCAGGGTCAAATCAGTGCTGTAAATCGATACACTTCCACTTCCTCTCAGTGCACCTGTGTACGCTTGTCTCTGATCCCACTCTTCCCATGACGACAAGCCTCTGGACAGTACTGGCCTACCTGGTGGGTTTTCTCTTCACCGTCCCTGTCAATGATGGGTGCATCATAGTCCCATGTCAGGTGCAGAAATTCCAGTGGAGCTCCAGCAGTCCAGAATGCTTAGATTCACTCTCTGATAGTTATAGACACAGATATACAGTGTGTCCAGCAAGTTCAGTCTCATATACACATCAGAACTAAAACAAATGTTCACACACTGATCCCTCCTGTTCTCATATGTTGATACAACGTTCTGCCAGCAGAAAGCTCAACAGGTTGTGGTTTATCTAGACGAGGAGGGGGAAATTATACAGTCTTTAGCTAAGGCCAGAATGCAAAGAACAATATTTCCCTTCTCTGGGGAATGTAACATTTTTTTCACGTGAGCTGTCTTGTGTTCTATTTGCAACAACAAAAAAACTAAAGGATGTGTGGTTCTATGAGACTTAAGTGTTCTACAGCAGCTATGTGCTGGTTGCCTTCATATGAGGTGTTTTCATTGCTCGTTATTGAACCCAGGATGCAGTGCTTTGGGCAGTTGGGAAAGAGAGCAAAGCGCTTACACGTGTCTTGTTAAACTGTTGTTATTGTGCCTATTGAGCCTAAGAGAAAGTGGGTCAATAATTGTTGACATAGACAGCTAGGATTTGGCTTTGATTTTAAAAAAACCTGTCATTAATCATGAACATGTCCATATGATAATCTGAAATTGGTTAGCAAAGGAACATAAATGACTTATTTTCAGATTCTGTCTTGATTGAAGTTGAAGTTTTCTTTGAACTCCTAAAGTGAGTGAAACAGAATTGAAAGTTAGCATCCTTACTGTGAAGGCATCAATATCATCTTGAGAATGTTGTGTGAATTAAAATCATACCAAGTGACAGTCACTAGCATTGATTGGGGCTCTGCAGACATTGTGTACATCTGACACTTGTGACATTTTTTGAAGGCTGTGGAGGGTAACTAAATAAATCACATTATGTATTTTATAATGGAGTTAATGAATCTTCCATGTTCATGTTCATGTCCATGTTCAAAGCCTCAGTGCTTTTCCAGCCATTCCAATGATGTTAATATACAATCAGTATACAGTTGCTTTTTCCACTACACAGAAATGCAGCAGTTTTTATTTGCCCATGGCTTGTAATATTTAGCAATACATTGTTTCATCAGCAGAAAAAAGGATGAAAGGGATGTTTTATCTTTGGGTATGGGATGAGTACAGTTTTAAAGCTGTCAGCTTAGTGATCAATAGCTTAAACCATTTCAATAGTAAATTATTTATGGCTTTGGCAAAAGCTCCATGAAGGTAATACATTAAGTTTTATCAGGCATTTTAACATTCTGCGGATCAAACAGTGGCTTTAAAATGGAAAATTCCTTCTGTGTGTGGTCTTGACAACAGTGATTTAGTGTCCTAGGTCTGCATGAAGAGATTATACTAAATAATAGATGACTTGAGGGAGGATGAAAAATGCAGAATAAGATTTCACTGATGACAGACACAAACTGAAGAACGTTCAATACACATGTGCCTTACAGGAAGTTACAGGAGATAAAATCAGCGTGAATAGGAAGGTGAAAGAAAGCTGGATAATTATTTAAGAGGTTCCTCTTCAGAGCTGCTCATCTTCGCTTGGGCTTGATGATGATGAAGATGAGTTCTAGAAAAATAAGAAGAAAACTGCAAGTGAAGGGGTGTGAAACTATGGTAAAACAGACTGGACACACGTCTGCCTCTTCAAACTGCTGTGAGAGGAGAAATTGTGGATTTTGAGCTTAAAGGGTAACAGTTGTTCTTTATAATGAGCATCCTTGGAAAGAAAGGAGAAGAGAGTAGCAGCATTCGTGACAAGGGTTGACCTGATTGGCAGCCGTCATGGTCTTTTATTTAATGAAACGCACTGTTGGTGCAAGTGAGCTCACCCTCTCATGAGCTTTGGACTGGAGGGCTGGGGTGGCAGTCCGGGTGGCTTTCTCCTCTCTGTCCTCCTCCTTCTCTTCTCCTCTCACCCCCTCGAGCGTGATGGGTATGCAGGGCACATCAAGCGAGGCGGGGTCCAGTAGGAGGCTGGTGATTGGGATCTGCCGGGCCTTGAAGTACTCGTAGGCCTGTCTTCCAGCGACCAGCAGGACCAGGCTGCTGCCGCTGCTCCGGATAATGTCCACCACCTGCTCATAGGTGCTGCCCTCCACATTCAGGCCATTCACCTCCACCACAATGTCGTCATCCTCCAGCCCCGCCCTGTCTGCAGCCCCGCCCTTCACCACCTACGAGCAGGCAGCAGAACAGTCCCTTCAATGTGAAGTCTATGAATCACTGATGAAAGAGTTACAGTGGGCTTGGGCCATGAGGACTTCAAAATGGTGGAACAGAGTGACTTTAGGGTAAAGACAAACTATATATCAGGAAGGTTCATTACACCTTTTTAACCCAATTACAGCACAGCATGTGTAACAGGGTTGTTCAAATCTTGATAGAATGGACATTATCACCGAAAATGAGCAGAAACGTACACTCCAGGCATCTTAAATGAGCTGCTTGCATGCGGATTGCACTCCTTGCTGTGTGAAACGTGGTTGGGCCTGTATCTGTGAGGGGATTTGAACTCTACCTCCTTAATGTACTGGCCACGCTCCCCTTGGATGCCATTCAGGTGGAACCCAAATCCGTTCAGGGTCTTCTCCAGCTTGCATAGTTTGGGTTTGTAGTCACCCTGGGCAGGCGGTGAGGAGGCAGGGGTAGGCTCCAGGGTGGGGGGAGTTGTGATTGGCTTAGATGTAGGCTTGGGAGATGGAGGGGGAGTTGGGTGAAGAAGAGATCCTCTCATTTGCTCCCAGTAGAGAAGAGGAGACACACCTCCCTGTTGAGTGGCATAATATCATTTCAGTCCCCCACTGCCCTGAACATCATTTAATACATGTTGAATTGCAAAAAAGCAACAATTCTGCAACTTGCAGTGATGCGCCCTTGTTTGTTTAGATGTTTAAATGGGCAATATATTAAGGGCAAGTCAGAAATAATGGTGCCATCCTTTAAGTTCATTTTGATTGGGTTCAACTATCTGACTGTTATAGGAGCTTTATCCAAGATGAGCCAGCTCAGAGGGTCTTTGTTCATCCCCATGGGCAGGACGCCAGTTCCTGCTACACCATTAAACCACTCCCTCTCTGTATTATGTGCCAAGTAGAGGCAGTAGGCATGTGTACAGTTTGTATATTTACATATACCACCACATGTGTAACCAGACATGTTAAGAATAACTGTTAATTCAGGTACATAAAAGGATTTTAGAGGAATGGCTCTGAGGCTTCAGAGATCTTGCTTAGATTTCCACAGTGCTTACCATTTTATACATTTTGTCAGTGTCCTTGTCCACAACCAGCAGAGAGCAGCTCTGGCCACCTTGCCAGATTCTGTCCACCACCTGCTCATGGCTGCAGTGCTCCACTGCGTGCCCATTCACTGCCACCAGCCGGTCCATGTCCCTCAGTCCTGCCCGTTCTGCTGGGCTCCCACTGTCGATGTCTTTTATGAAGTGGCCTGAGGACATGTGCACAAGGCATATATGTCCTATATATGCCTATAAATACATACGTGGTCTGCAATATATGTATCTTTTGGAATCTGTCTATCTGTCTGTCAATCTATCTATCTATTCATCTATCTACCTATCTATCTATCTGGCTGTCTCTACTTTCTGTCACTTTCACTGTTATAAATATTTAATGGTGACACATTGCAGAGATACAACAGCAGCATAACCATGACAAACATCCTGGCTGAGGTGGGATTGAAACTGGAGGAGTAGACAAGATTACCCTGACGCACACACCCTTTAGCTTTGGGTCGGATCGCAAGTAGTATCCATAGCCATCGGAGCCTTTCGCCATGTCTGCGATGCGTGGCCTATGTGGGAGGTGCTTCAAGGTAGCCACCCCTGCCCCCAGCTTCATCTTTTTGTTTGTGTAGTATCTGTCCGTCTCCTCATCCATCAGCAGGAACATAACGCTGCTACCGGAGGCTTTCACCTGATGGGGGATGGGGTCAGGATACATGGTCAGGAGTACTGACAGTCTTCACCCAGATCATCTAATATTATCAACTTGATGGAATGAAGGGATTTAACTTCTGCTGATTTGAGCAAACGACTGGCTAACAATTTCTATATCAATACTATTATGGTTGAACTAATACATCAATCTCTCAACAGCTGCAACTGTAATCAAAATGAATGGCTGCCGATGTTGAAATCTGATTTTAGTAGAAGTCCTGCCTATTTGGACCTCTTAGTCCAGGCTTTTATGGTTCAGTGTATGTGTTGGGTAGACATAAAAGCCAAGTTATTTAATGACAAAAAAGCTTTTGAGTTCACCTTCTCTACAATCTGCTCATGGGTGGCGTCCTCTACATTTTCACCATTAACCTCCAGGACACGGTCACAAGGCCTGACTCCAGCCTTCTCCGCAAGGCCATTGGGTGTCACTTCAGCCATGAAAATTCCCTTCTCCCCTTGGAGCAGGCAGAGGAACAGATTGCATAACAGCACAGAAACAAGGGGAGATGCTGTGTGTGACCTGCTATAGCCATAGTCATGTCATGGCTGATGGTGTTGCGAATGCAAACTATTTTGTCAATGATTTTGTCTGTACAGTTAATAACAGTCCGTTAATTGTGCTCTTCTCTCCATAGCACCTTACTGGGTTTGGAAAGTTCATGAATGCTAATGTATCATTGGAACTAGCCTAGAGGTTGTTTCACAGACCAGGCTGTTGTTCTGTATGAGGAAACCTGAAGGCACTCAGTGAATTCAAGGAAAATAAAAAAATAATTGGATGAAAAAAGTTAACCAAAATGGCCCATCCATTCTGCCAGCCTTGTTCTCACCTTGTGTAGATTTGAGGGAAAACCCATATCCACTTTTGGCTTTCTCCAGAAAACAGAGTTTGGGTTTGGGTGGTGACCCAGCCACCCCGTTCATGGTGGGCTGTGCCTGAGCAGGCTGGGACAGGTCCACCCTGCTTGCCTTGGCCTGCTTGTAGGAGGCTGGGTCCAGGACATGCAAAGTGACAGACATCCCACTGTCCCTCACCAGCTTCACCACCTGACCCAGGAGACCATACAGAGGGTTCAGGGCAGAGCCTGAATTCAGGAGTACAGCCTTTTATTGTCACCCTTACTGTATTGAAACGGACTCATGGCTCCGACATGATTATTACACTCTAGGTTCAAACCAAGAGTAAATATTACTTTGCACCTGCTTATCAGTGTAGGCACATATTTGATCTCAGCACTATGTTTAGCATTGATGCCTGTCCATCTGTGGTTACTGGTGTTCTGTTTGTGCAACTTTTCATGCCACTTTATTAGATGGAGTTATAGCATACAGTGTGCATACACCGGGGATACAATGAAAGCCTCATCTTTTAGAGCGTGTTCTCAGATGCCGGCGGGGTGGGCTATACCAGGGAGTGCTCCATGTTGTCCACGAAGGTCCCATCCACCCTCAGGATCCGGTCCCCATCCCTCAAGCCAGCCAGGTCGGCGGGGCCGCCGCTCTCCACGTTCCGGATCAGGTGGCCCTCTTCACCCTGCTCCGCCCGCAGGATGAAGCCAAAGCTCTTGCCCTCCCTTTTGCTGAGGTTGGTCACGTGGGGTGTGAAGGCAGCCATGCTTCTGTTAGACCACCACATGTCCACAGCTCTCAGACACCCCCATAGTTCCCAGACACCCCCACCTCTACCCCACTGCTCTCGCATACCCAAAGAACTCTCAGACTCCCCATCCCTACACCAGAGCTTTCAGACACTCCCATAACACTCAGACACTGCAACCTTACACTTTTTCCACTCTTTCTTTTGTTTCTTTCTCACTTCCTTTTGTTTTCTTTTTTTCCTGCACTTTCCCCTTCTTTTTTGTTTCTGAACATCATGGGGAATCTTACTTCTATATATTTAAAAAAAAGCATTCACCTGTAAAAGAATACTGCAAAGAAGGGTAAACACAAGATTACTGTTCATTTGGCATGAGGGTATTTATTGTGGGGGTGGTAAGCAGTCTATTTATGACCCTGCATCACATACTAACAGTGCAAACTGTGTGGGTGCTTTGCGTGAAGAAAACAGGATGTCAGTTGGTGAGAGTGATCCTATCAATGGGTTGATGCATATCATTTATCATAAAAATATCACATCATTTCAAATTCATATTTGAATGTTTGCATTCCTAGATGTGTTCCATGTGGCTGCCATTATCTTATCACACATCATGCCCTACTCAAGCTATGAATCTTTTGATATCGATCAACTTGCAAGGTGTTGCCTTTTATGGCAGACTGTATAAATGCATTTGACCTTTAGTATAGTATAATAGTATAATAATAGTCACTATGCCGCAGGTTTACTACTAGCTCAATGATCTGCTGTCCATTTTACTAGACTTAACTTCAGGAGGGGCTGTCACTTATCTGCAAGGAGGGAAAACACTTACTTGTCCTCTTTGATAAAAAAATGATTTATCTCACAGTACAGCTCATAATGAGATAAAAGTCCACAAGGCTTCACTGAAATGAGGGCATGTTGGTTTTAAAAGAAGTGCTGACAACAAACATCACCCGCTCAAACTGCTCTCTCTCTCTATCTATCTACCTCTATCTCTCTCTCTCTTCCTGCCTGTCTTTATGAATATTACAAAGATTGGTAATGCTGCTCAATGCCACTCTATGACTTGACACACCAGCATGGCACAATCAAAAATGCCAACACTGGCAGAGTTTCCATTACTTTTAACATAGACATGGTGAATATACATACATTATTTGCCTCAGATAGCACAGTGGTGACATTCAGTTATGATAAATTGAGAGTCATGATATTGTATGACAAAGTGACCAGTAACTATTCTAGTTCTTGGGTAATTCTTTTAGCAGTGGTATTTATGACACAACCTCCATTCCATTGCAGCACTGGAATGACATCAGACCTCTACAAATGTTTAAAACACTTGCTCCCCTCAGCTTCTCTTGTAAATGATAATGTTCACACCACAAGTGCTTTAGATTTTCTCTAGTTACACAGTCACAGTCTAATCACAGACATTAGAGAAAACAAGGAGCAGACACTGACCCTGAAACAGTTATTTTCTACCCAGAAAATACATCATTGTTTATTGTCATGTCAGAAACACGCAGGTCATTATAAAATGCATCTAACTCAAAACCCAGCAGTGGTGAAAATAAGATATGTCCTACTCACACTTCAAGTGAATTCACAAAAACATCTCACAATAACCTCCTCAACAAGAACTAGTAACAAACAATGGCTGTTCTCTGTAACAAATGGATCTCCAATGCAATAGGTTTATCGCACACTGCTGTTCTAAAGCAATTGATTACAGACTTATACAACTAAACACGTGTAGAATCAAAAAAAATGCTAGCCATTGGGAGCAGGATGATTCCCACTTTTGTGCAGTTAGTTTCCACCTGATCACCTGAGTTTTTTTAGTAATACTACACAATTACTTGAATGGGTCCAACACACTCACCTGTTTCTTGGCAGTTGCAGTCCGACAAAAGCCTTCCCCTACCTGTCTGCAGATGTTACCTGTGTAGCAGGCCAATGGCTGAGTTATTTTACTGGTGCCCAGGGCTGTGACATCATAGATCATTCCAGGTGGCCATGACTTTCTAAGGGAGAGGTAAATGAGTTATTGGCTCATAAGTACATAAAAGAGCACACGTATCAAAAGGCAATGAGAGTACAAAGAGGAGAAGCTGTTATTCAACGCAATCAAAACCATAAAAAGGCAATCGGCAAAAAGCCACCAATCCAAAGCCTCTCATGTGTTCTCTGTGCACTTTGCATCTTTGTTGTAACCCTTGCAGTCCTTGGTTGTAGTCCTTTTTACTGGAACACACAAAACCTCCTATCAGGAACATCTGTTCATTACATTTGCATTGCATTATCATAATTTAGCATGCTCCTGTCCAGAGCAACTTATATTGCACACAATTGTATCGATTTATACAGCTGGATATCTACTGAGGTAATTGTTTGTTAAGTACCTTGCAAAAGCACAAACTCATTTGGGACATGGTATGGTGTGTAACAGGGACAGCCTGAACTTGTGTGATGGCAGTGTTTAGGATCCCTCTCCTCTATATGTTTTATTGAAGTTATGAGTATAATCAATCATTTTTATTTGTTACAGCACATTTTTATAACTGGGAGTAGAGCTGTGTACGTACTATAGTGGATTTTCTGGAGCAAATAATAAAAAAAGTAAACCCAGGCCAGTTGGGAGATTATCTAACCCTGGGAAAAGGCAGCTGAGCGACTCCTGAAAAACTGGAAATTTTAATATTGGGATAACATAAAAAAGGCACCAGTTCATCGCAATAGTTCAAATCTATAGCCGATGAGGTGGACAGGGGGTGGCATGGTGATCTTGAGCAGGAAACATAAAGGACACAGAGGGCCAGCACAGTCGTGAAGGCAAACCTGAGACTGCCACCATCAGATCACAGCTGCATCTGCAAAATATGCACCTAGTGAAAGAAGTATACGTGGGGAGTTATATGGAAGAATGTGAGCTCTGGGATACAGAGCGGCAAACCTAATTTAAGCCTTAAAAGTAAGAAATATCTTACAGTTAATCTGGAATTTAGTAGGTATCCATTGAAGAGATGCTAACACAGAAGCTATGTGCTCAGATCTCCATGTTCTGGTTAGAATTTGAGCAGCTGCATTTTGGACCAACTGCATGGAGACCTTTCAGAGAGTTGTTTGCATATCCCGATACTGTGGCAAAGCAATACAATACCCTAATCTTGAAGTAACAAAAGAACGAACTAGCTTTTCTGTATTATGTAGAGACAGAATTTTCCTGATTTAACAGAAGTTCCAAAGGTGATGAAATGGCAGTCGAAAATGCATGGATGTCAGTGGCGTCTGGTGAGCTGGAAACAGGAGCAGGATTGAGAATCAGTGATTTAGATCGATTTAAATTACTGAGAATAAACTTTTAGGTTAGGTTGAGTGCAATGAACAATAACGTTTAGAACACAGACCTCACAAAGCTGTGATGTGTCATGAGCATTTAATGTAATTTAAATCGATAAATGCCATCCTTGTTAATTAAACAATTTCACGTTGTAGCTTTCGCAAGCACACAAACTACAGACAATCTGCGCTGTTTCGCGAGCATAGCCTAATCATTTCCTCCATTTACGCGATTGGTGTCGATTATTCTGTGAATTATTTTTTATTGTTAATCAAGGAAGATAAAGGGAAAGAGGTTGAAAATAATGATAGATTTAAAAGTAATGTTTCAGCTTCCCCTGTTTCCAGCTCACCAGACGCCACTGATGGATGTATTTACGGTTAACACTCACAGCGGAGTGAATTCTGTATTTTATACTCAAATTGCTTCTGCCTCTGCATGGACAACCAGAGCGCTATATATCAGTATTATACAATTACACATCAGTAACCTTTTCTATTGGCATTGTTTTATTGACATAGGTTGTGTCGCAACGGTCAAAATTCAGAAATCATTCCGTCCGCAATGTCGTACTGTAATGTTGTAAACGAATGCTTGTTTTTCTTTCCGATTTACCTTCCGAAGCTCTTAAAATACCTGAGCCCCGTTGTCATCGGAAGTTGAAGAATAGCACGAAGCAATTAAAACGCACATACATGGGTAATACAGTATTAAGATTACCTCCTCGTTCTGACTGAAAATACAATAGTGCGTTTCTTTGCATTGGAAACAGTGACCGCGTCGCGTTTTTCATCAGCCCGCTTTTCACTTCCTCCGTTTCGTGTTGGTGTTTCGGACACGCGTTTCGGAGCACACTTGAGGGGGCGGAGGAAACCGGCGCTGCAAATGCAGTAAGGGTGTCGGGCGAAGTCGTCAGGAGGGAGACGAGGGGAGAGTAGAGTGCTGTGGACTTTTCCTCTATACTCTGCGGCAGCTCGCCATCGGGTCAAGATGATCACGTTCGGGGCCGCCAAACCGCTGCTGCTAGGGGTAATTCTCTTCATTGGTATGCCAACGTGGCTGAGTACAGGTATGTGATTGGTCTTAATTCATAGGGCACATGCCTTTTGAACAGACTACGGCATCCTTTATCTCAGTAATACAAAGGTAAATAGATTTGTTTATATATTCATTAGACAGTATTACATTAAATTTCATACAAAGATTTATGACCTGATACAGAACCCTAACAGGAGAACTAGCTTCATGAAATAATCATGGGAAAGCAGCAGACGTTTTGGTATTTATATATAATTCATATAATGAATGTGACTGACTGTTTAAAAGTATTTGAGATCTCTCTGTCTAAAGAATGCTCTTTGCCTCCCTCTGTCACAGAGAGTCTACAGGTGATATATCAAAGGGCCATCCTCTCCCTGGAAGAGGGAGATAAACTGCATCTCAACTGCACTGTCACATACAATCAAGCGAAATGTACAGACCTGGAAACATTCTGGGTAAAAGTGCACTCATCTGACATCACCACCCAGCTCACAGATCTGAGCAAATATCTTGTCATAATGTCAGAGAGAGGGGACAGTGGTAACAGAAGTCGACAGGTCACCCTGGAGGTCAAAAACATGTCTCTGAGTGACAGTGGAACTTTCCAATGCATGGCAAAATGTTGTGGTACTGTGGAAACTGCCATGGGCCACTTCATTAAACTTCGTGTCAACGGTAGGTGTCCTATCAATGAATTAGTTCATTTGTGGCTACTGGACTTCTGATTTTGTTCTCAGATGAATTTGTTTTGTTGGTGGTATAGATACACTCTTGCCAAACAGCAGGTTATTAGTATCTTTTCACTTTGTATTACTGTGAGCAGCACAGCCAAAGAAAATAGAATGGAATGAATGCTTATTGTTCTTTCCCTCTGAGCTCAGTGGCTGAACCAAAACCGTCAAACTACAGCCAAGGAATCCACATTATCGACTTCCTTTCTGTGATGGTGCATTATCTGTTCCTCATGCTGTTTCTACCCTGTGTGCAGTAGCTGAAGGTAAGAGCAATAAATTATACTGGCAGCAAGTCAGTTCAGTCTATTGAGGGAATTTACTATATATACTGTGCATTATTTATATATATATATATATATATATATATATATATATATATATATATATATATATATATACACATATATACACACACACACACACACACACTATATGGACAAAAGTATTCGGACACCTGACCATTACACCAACAGGGACTGTAATGACATTGTATTCAAATACATGTACTTTAATATGGAGTTTTTGCAGCTATAACAGCTTGCACTCTTCTTGGAAGGCTTTCCACAAGATTTTGGAGTGTTTCTGTGGGAATTTGTGCCCATTCATTCTGTAGAGCATTTATGAGGTCAGGCACTGATGTTGGACGAGAAGGCCTGGCTCGCAATTTCCATTCCAGTTCATCCCAAAGGTGCTCAATAGGGTTGACGTCAGGGCTCTGTGCAGGCCAGTCAAGTTCTTCCACACCAAACTCATCAAACCATGTCTTTATAGTCATGGCTTTGTGCACTGGAGCACAGTCATGTTGGAATAGAAAAGGGCCTTCCCCAAACTGTTGCCACAAAGTTGGAAGCATAGCATTGTCCAAAATGTCTTGGAATGCCTAAGCATTAAGATTGCCCTTCACTGGAGATAAGGGGCCTAGCCCAAACCCTGAAAAACAGCCCCATACCATTATCCCTCCTCCACCAAACTTCACAGTTGGCACAATGCAGTCAGGCAGGTAACGTTCTCCCAGCATCCGCCAAACCCAGACTCGCCCATCTGACCTGCCAAACAGAGAAGCGTGATTCGTCACTCCACAGAACACGTTTCCACTGCTCCACAGTGTCGGTGTGCTTTACACCACTCCATCCGACACTTGGCATTGGACTTGGTGATGTGAGGCTTGCATGCAGCTGCTCGGCCATGGAAACCCATTCCATGAAGCTCCCGCCGCACAGTTTTTGTGCTTACATTAATGCCAGTGGAAGTTCGGAACTGTTCAGCTATGGAATCAGCTGAGTGTTGGTGATTTTTACGCACCATGTGCCTTAGCAGTCATTGACCCCGCCCTGTGATTTGACATGGTCTTCCGCTTCGTGGCTGAGTTGCTGTTGTTCCTAAACGCTTCCACTTTCTAATAATATCACTTACAGTTGACCGTGGAATATCCAGCAGGGATGAAATTTCACGAACCATTTTATTGCAAAGGTGGCATCCTATCACAGTACCATGCTTGAAGTCACTGAGCTCTTCAGAACGACCCATTTTGTATCACAAATGTTTGCAAATGGAGACTGCATGGCTAGGTGCTTGATTTTACACCTGTGGCAATGGGTCTGATTGAAACACCTAAATTCAATAATTAACAGGTGTGGCCAAATACTTTTGTCCATATAGTGTATATATATTAGTAAAATTATGTGCCTGTCTAGTATATTTCAGAAATAAAATAAATACACTGGTTTTATATTGCCCATTTCCTTCCTGATATTAAATAATAAATCTTCTAAATATCTTCTGTGTCTGACTGACACATTACTCAATCAGGTATCTGTGTCAACAACAGCGTAGTGACATAAAATAAAGCCATAGTGTTTAATCTCACCACTTTGCAATATTGCATTCCTATACACTTTGGCATACTGTTATGTGCGAGATTCTGATTTCAAATGATTTGAAGATCTTAAATAGAAGTTATATTTTATTGTAACATACAAGGGGTTCATTCTGACTCAATGCCATGCTTCACAGGATTACCTGGTTCTCACCAGAACAGCTGAGGACAACAGCATCATGCATATGCAGGAAAGTTAAAGCATCCTTATTACTTTTAGTCATCGCTTTCATGGTGTCGACATGCAATGACAATGAAACATGAGGGTGAGATCTCCAAAAATCACTCAGAAAACAAAGCTGTGGCAAACGTTTGTCCCCAAATAAATTATTGTTGTTATATTATTAGTTGCATTTGTCCCGTTCTTTCTTTATTCTTCATTTTTGTTGACAAGCTTGGTCACATTGCAGCTCTTCTGGGGTCTAATCTGCTGCTGGCTTTACAGCACAAGTAAACAACGCTGCTGGCATTGAGACAGAAGCAGGAAATGACCCTCTCCACTGCAGTGAGTATTTAGCTGCAGGGTTCTGCTGTTGACAGGTTAAGAGGTGCAGCACTGTGGTGTAGTGGTAAGATGTACTGTAGGGCTTGTAACTGAAAGTTTGCTGTTTCGATTCCCAGCTGTGCAACTGCTGATGTTTCCTTTAATGGTTTAATGGTGCAGTGACTGCTCTTTGCTCTTTGAAAATGGTTATTGATTATCACTGGCAGTTGTGTACGCTTTTTCTCTGGTGGCTCACCGGACACAAATATTATGGGAATTTATGAAATTTAATCTGTGAGATGAGCTCTTCTGAGCTGAACCAATGCGTATTCAGTTAGCTCTGAACCAGCTCTTAAAGGCCATGCCCGGCCTGATTGCAACACATGGAGACTGTGTGAAACCTCAAAACTTGAGTGTCATGGTAACTGTGAATATGTCCATGTGCAAAGACAGGTATACAGGAAGTTTAATGCTGTTCGGAAAATGTGTGAAAATAGCCAATGAAAACAGCAAACAGCACTGTGAGCAGTTTGGTGTTTCATGTCGGCGAGCGGAAATACCCTACAAGTGAAACAGGAAGCCACATACATTCCATTTATAACTGGTATAAAACATTGACAGCCTTCTTGCCTGGCCTGGCCTAGCAGGCCCTCTGTCACAGTGAGGCAGTGGATGTAGTCACACAGAGCTAACTTTGGGTGTGAGAGTCTGTTAGCATTTGTTTCAGAGTAACAAAGGAAGATGTCAAAATATATCACCCCTACACAGCTGTCAGTATTGATTAACCCATACATTATCAGCTTTTGTGAGATAGTGCAGTACTCAACGTAAATTTGTTTCAATAAAATATCCAGAAACAGTGGCTGCATGTACACTGATATGTAATCCATGTAACTTATTCTGAAGAATGGAATCTGTTAAACAAATAAAGATATATTATACGAAAGCCTTATTTTTTCTCATCTTGTGTAAGTTTTGCCCCATTTACAGCCACTGTAGAAAAGGGCCACATGTTTTTGTCTTCGTCTGTGTCTTTGTCTTTGCTTGCGCACCACCCCCACCTCTCACAGGCACTTTGTTTACAACCCAGTTGAAACCTGCCCAAACCAGTCCTGCTGCTCTCCTTATCAGCAGGACCCCTGCAGGTAACCCGAGGCACAGGCGCACCCCCAAGGACGGCCCCCAGGTCACCATTTGCCCTCTGACCTGCCCATATCCTTCGACAGAGATCTCAAAAGGCAAAAAGTCCTTATCAGATAAAAACACTCAAAAAGTGCACAATACAATCAGATTCTTGGAAAGGTTGTGTCCCCCTCTGCTGGAGGTTAGATATACAGGGTGAAACATGATGTGACATCACCCATGTCTCTGGTAATAAAGCATTCACAATCTGCAGTCAAGTGTGTGGATTTATTGTCACCAAGAGTTGTTTAAGCTACCAGCTGAAGCGTTGTCAACACCTTTCCCAGTGTAACGGAGTGCATGTCCGTTACATGGGCCTTAGTAAATTAAGCAGGAATATCCAGGCCAAACATACCGTCTCCCAGGTTGGATGAAAAGACATTTTATTTCACTGGCTCCTTTGTTTGCCTCCTCCCAAACACACCAAAACCACTGACTCTACAAACCGACAAGGATACAGGTGGAATGTTTTAACATGCAGGGTGGCCAACTGGATGATTAAGGATTTCTAAGTCTTGGACAATTTTTTTTATCAATTGCACCTCTTTTACAGCTAAAGTAAATGAAATGTTTGTGGTTCGGGGGGGATGACAGGGCCTAACGCTGCATTCCATTTGCCTCGGAAGTCGGAGCTGGGAATGACGTCACACCCGAGTTGATCACGTTCCAGTACAACAAGTCGGAAAACCAAGATGGACGCCTCCAGGAAAACCTTTGTTGTGCTTGCTCTTGCTTTTGCTCTTTCTTGCTCTAGCAAGAAAACGGTACTTAAGATCAGAAGTCAATACCTCGGCTTGCAGTATGAATGTAAAATTAACTATTTGTTTAGAAGATACATGATGAAGTTGTATTTGTTTGATAGCTAGCTAGCAAAGTGCATGAAAGCCAAATTAACTAGCTAGCTACTTGCACATTCAGATGAAAAGCACAAATACCACCTTACAAACACAAGTCTCGCTAGCTAGTTACAATACAAACAAAACAATAAATGTAACTAGCTAGCTACTATCACTTTCCGCTAACAAATACAAATATCCCCTTGCAAACAAGCACAAACACATAGCTAGCTACAATTAAAAACAATGAACATAGAAAGTTAGGTAGCTTTCTACGCTTTTGGCATTCAAGCATTTTACTCAACTGTCATATTACTAATAGCTAGTTAGCTATCAAACTAATACAGCCTCATCACATCTCTTCTGACCAAATAGTTAATTTTACCACAGCCACTGCAAGCAACCTGTTGTGACAACTTTAGTACTGTAGCTAGCTAGCTACCCAGACCTGCTATTGTTAGCCATTGTTAGCAATACCGGTTGATAACAACACATTATGTGGTATTTTGCGCATACAGACATGTCCTTAGATAGAAGTTAGACAGTACTGTGTGTACGACTGATTTAATGAGACACAAATAAAACAGAAGTGCTAGTAAACAGTATAATACTACAGCTTTCACTACTGTTGATGCCCGGAGCAGCCATCTTAGAATTTGAAGTCGGGGTTGGTAAGGTTCCTCCAACCTTTCGAGTCGGAATTCTGACTTCAGGGGGCGTTCCAGTTGAAATTTCCGACTGGGAACTTGTAAATTCTGATTTCCGAGTTCAAATGGAATGCAACATACCTGTTCATCCAAGGGCACCAGCAGTACGGATTCCATCAGCTGAAGGACCTGAGGGCTGGGGGCTGATGGGTTGTAGGGTTTGGAGAGTACAGGCAAATGGGGCTGACCAACATGAGAGGTGACTGTGGGGGAGTTTCCGGTGGTTGCTTTTTAATATTTTATAATTGAGTTTTATTGTTTTGTAAAGAGCAAAAATACCTATGAAACATTTTAGATGTGGTAGGGTGATGTCAGTCTGCCAGTATCTGGTGGGTTATGGCCTTTGCTGAGTTGACTGATTTATTTTATTCTGCTTAATTTAGTCCAAAATGGCTGATTTCCTTTATAGGAGCAATATTCAGTCAGTAGGAGAGAGGCTGGCTAAGAGTGCAGTGGTTTTGAGAACAGCAGTTTAATTGATGTGTTCTCTTTTTTCTGCTTAGGCGATTATTGTTTGCATTTTGTTTGTTTGTTTTGTTTTGCATTGTGTTTTTTTTCTTTTTTCCCTTCATTGTTAGCTTATTATTTTTTGTTACTTTCACCGGTCACGGGCTTGGGAAAAAGAAACCACCATCATGTCATCCTCAAATTTTTGACCTCATCAGGCTTTTTTTCCCTCACCTCTCGGTCTCGGTCATTCCACAACACCCAGTTTATGCTGGTTCCCTAGCATCAACTCACTAGAAAAACTGCTTCATTGCACTAGATGTCAAAGAGAATGACTCACCTGAATGACAATTGTTTTATCATGGGAATTTGATTATGATACCATACATGAGAGTTTTCCAGTGTGATTCCTCCCAGGCATCATGTTAAACAAGGCCTGTGGTTCCAACAGAGACACTCCAGCAGATTCCCAAGGATCTGATTGTGTACCTGGAGTGCAGTCTGATTCCAAAATAAGATGTACGTTTGATCCCTGGGGTGGCCCCGTCCCAAACTCAATTCCTTCTTTCGTAAACGAAGCCTTAACAATGCTGATATAGTGATAACCTTTTTTATCCCAAGAAAAATCAGCAAGCCAGTTTTGCAGTGATAAACAACAGTACGTGACATATCATATCATATATATATATATATGTATATATATATCTCACAGTTTCTATAGAACTGGAGCTATATAACCCTAGCACCTGATGCACCTACTTCTAGACGTTTTGTGACCCCCAAGGTTAATTAGTTACATAGCTGTATAAAGTCAGTCAGATTCATGTTTTTCTTTTCCTGCACAATCACATTTTCGTCAGTGCCAAACTGATGCATCTCTGCCCATTCACATAAAACACTGAAACAAAGGAAAACATGTCCCAAAGCCCCTTGTAATTTCCCTGCACCCCAGACTGAGAACTAGGGCAATGAGCCCAGCAGCGCTACCGTGTGACCGGGTCAAATGGCGACAGAACCCACTCATCCAGGAGCGAAATGAGAGGCGACACAGTGCCTCTGTGAGTTAGCCATGGCCATGGCTGGAGACTCAGGGCCGAATCATGGTCCTGTGAGGCCCCTGGGCACATGTCTTTTGGAAGCCCCCCCCCCCTTTTCTTTCTTGCTTTCCTTCCCGCGTCTGCTAGATTGTCAAAATCTACTCTGACTCTGTTGACATAAGTGACAATGAGCTCAATTTCAGGCATATGTTTTCCCACTGCCACATTTCTACCTAGCCTTTGGATTTTCAGATTTTCAGGCTGAATTACTGAAAGGCGTGGCAAACGCAGATGTGCTGAACGGCAAATTTCGTTTTAACCTTTTCGCGCGTACGGTCACACTGGTGTGATTAGCCGTTTAGCGCATATGCTAAATCTGGTGCAATTAGAACACTCGATTGGAGAAATTCTAGCTAATTTTGGCTTTAAGGAAACTGATTTAACTCTAAAAATATAGCAAATGCTAACTGAAATCTATAAGAAACTTAATAACGCAAATGAAAACATAACCAACCATATAAGGTAACACGCGCGCTACATACCATAACAAATAAGTTACATGCGAAAGGGTTAAAACGAAATTTGCCGTTCAGCACATCTGCGTTTTCCACGCCTTTCAGTAATTCAGACAGGTAAATATCCCGCTGGAATTACGGAAGGGGGTTGCGGTCAAACTTCATAATATGATTAATTTGCGTTAAAACATTAACGCGTTAACGTTGACAGTCCTAATACAAACACAAAAGTTCATCAACCATCTCTGCTGTGTTACGTTCTTTACGCGCTTTTATGATGTCACGCTACTTACCTATCTGACGCAGCAATCGCCATCCAGCATACGCCCCACCTATAGGGTAAGTAGGGTACGGTTGGCAGTGGAGACACAAGCTTAACGTCAGTTACTCCCACCTTAAATTCATTGGGGAAAGTTGTAGGCCTAAAGACTATTCAGGTGTTTGGGGAATAATTTACAACATAATTTTGAGAAATACACTTTTTCTTTTAAGTGTGCTGCACGAACCATCCACTGTCTGCCTCAAGAAACCAGGCATACATTTTTATTGACATCTTAGTCTAGTTAGCCAACGTTAGCCCGGCTTGTGATTGTCAATGAAAATGTTTGCCCTTTTCCATCGCCCTTTGGTAGTTAATAGTTGTAAGTATGGCTGGGCGATAAAACGATAACCATAATTATCGCGATATAATTTCACTCGATTGAAATATAACAAATGTTCGATATAATTAATTTCCATGCTTAGATAGCCTGCACAGAAATGAATCACGAACTGCCAATCATGTCGAAGGAATAGAGGTATACATTGCGTAGTTAGGTTGCAGTGAGCGGTATAAATTCAGGCCAGCACGTGGTATTGTGTACAGACACAGCGGCTGACATGCTTGTAGTTGGAGCGGAATAAGCGAAATGAGCGACACCAAAGAAAAAGCAGTGCCCGTGGCCAGCTCGATATGGGGCACCGAATGTAACAGAACGCCTTCTGTGCTACGAAACGCATAAATGCATTACGAAACCATGTAACACCATAACGCGTTTTGTCCACGAAAAACACAAACAAGTTAGCATTGTGTCCACGAAATATTGAAGAGAGCACATACTTTCGCACACAGACAACAAAACGGGTGATTCCTGTCGTGCACTGAATTGACCGTTGTGTGTTTCATCAATGATGCCACTGTCCCATTTAACAGATATATCTCTTATAGCAACATTTAGGTGGATATCTGTTAGTTACATGCCCAGTTATAATTATTCCTTTAAACCATCATTTGATTAGCTAGCTGACTTCCTTAAATATAGCAAGTTGACTACCTCCAAAAAGATCTTTGATTGGTTAGTTATGTAGATCTATACCTAAAAATAGCCTAACTCTGTGGATCCCCACATTAGCTTGATTAGGCTACTAGCAAGTGAAATAAAACTAACCATACTGTATGTGGCGATGGAGGCATTGCTGTTGTCAGGGGCTTAGAGTATCACAAATGAAGCAGCCAACCTGTTTAAGTAGCTAGTCTTCAAGAATCGTTCAGATAGGTAGCTTGTTAGCTAACTAGCTATGTTTGTCAAGTCAACGTTAGCTCCCCAGCCAGTTAGCATTGATTATGCAACACAGTTAATCGTGCTGCACGTATAAGATTTTTACAGAGGCAGCTGATGTTGAGGGAGGAATTTGGAGCTTTACTCGCCGACTACAATTCACGTTCATCAATAAGGTGAGAACCACACCCGTTATTAACCTAAATATTCTCGAATGAATTGAAAAGTGTACTATCCAAGTAGTAATAGAAGATGTTTGTTGTTGTAATGATGGCAGTAGCGCACACACAAGTAGTAGCCCTAACTGGTTAACATTAGCTAACGTTATTGCGATTAGGCTACTGTAATCTGACATAAAATATTGGTCTGTCCCTTATCATAATGACTGAAACGTCAGCTGCTTCCGTAAAAAATCTTATTATACGTACAGCACGATTAACTGAAAATCGCTGCGTTGTATGATCGATAAATCTTAGGCATATGAGAGGGCTGTGTGTCACCGCGCCTAAAACGACTCCAAATAAGCCACAAAGAAAGTACAATCATGACCTCCACTGTGCTGTGCGAGAGCGCTTTTCCTCAACACAAAAAGTTTGAGTCATGATGACGTAAGCGTGCTCGGGCCCGGAACGTTAAGCGCAATGTTAGTGCAGGCCAGCGGGGGAGTGGGGAGGGGGGACAATCGTGCTCGGGCACGGTACAAGGCACCCGGGCCTAGTATGAGTACGTCCTTAAAAACAGACAGACTTGTCTTTCTTGCCCGAAACTTGCAGGGTAATGACATTGCTTGTTTAAACCTTTTACAGAAGATACTGACCACAGTTGAGATTTTTCTTTTGTCTATTTATTTTGTTTACATTGTCAGCTAAAACACTTACAAAAAGTTTGTACAAAAGGTTTGGCACGCTGCCCAGAATTAAGATTTCTATGTATATTCATTGTTTTATTTATTGACATTATCCTTTAAAACACTTTTTAACTTTGCAGTCTGAGCCATCTTACGTGTGTGCTGTATTACACTGCAGCCCTTAACTTTTCTATTAAGATATTGATTCTGTTGAGGAAAAAGGACTGAAAAAGGATTTTACGTACTTTTACTCATGTATATTTTGATGCTGAAAAAAGATTTTGTCTTTATAATTGTTTTCAATGTTCTACCTCAGATTTGTGAAATGTTCTGCTGTTTGGCAAATGTTTGTCATGTTCTGACCATAAAGAATGGTTTAAAACCACAATTAACTGTAGTGGAATTGGTTGCGATGCAAGCTAAAATCTTGCCTAGGGCACCAAATTGGTCAAACATGCTATCTAGCTATCAAACATAGCTAGTTAGCTAACAAGCTACCTATCTGAACGATTCTTGAAGACTAGCTACTTAAACAGGTTGGCTGCTTCATTTGTGATACTCTAAGCCCCTGACAACAGCAATGCCTCCATCGCCACATACAGTATGGTTAGTTTTATTTCACTTGCTAGTAGCCTAATCAAGCTAATGTGGGGATCCACAGAGTTAGGCTATTTTTAGGTACAGATCTACATAACTAACCAATCAAAGATCTTTTTGGAGGTAGTCAACTTGCTATATTTAAGGAAGTCAGCTAGCTAATCAAATGATGGTTTAAAGGAATAATTATAACTGGGCATGTAACTAACAGATATCCACCTAAATGTTGCTATAAGAGATATATCTGTTAAATGGGACAGTGGCATCATTGATGAAACGCACAACGTTTCATCAATGAAACGTTGTCTTTGCGAAAGTATGTGCTCTCTTTGTTGTCTGTGTGCGAAA
This sequence comes from Megalops cyprinoides, assembly GCF_013368585.1. Lineage (NCBI taxonomy): Eukaryota > Metazoa > Chordata > Actinopteri > Elopiformes > Megalopidae > Megalops > Megalops cyprinoides. The sequence continues at coordinate 2,608,155 of NC_050596.1, read as the reverse complement.
GTATGTGCTCTCTTCAATATTTCGTGGACACAATGCTAACTTGTTTGTGTTTTTCGTGGACAAAACGCGTTATGGTGTTACATGGTTTCGTAAAGCATTTATGCGTTTCGTAACACAGAAGGCGTTCTGTTACATTCGGTGCCCCATATCGAGCTGGCCACGAGCACTGCTTTTTCTTTGGTGTCGCTCATTTCGCTTATTCCGCTCCAACTACAAGCATGTCAGCCGCTGTGTCTGTACACAATATCACGTGCTGGCCTGAATTTATACCGCTCACTGCAACGCAAATTAATCATATTATGAAGTTTGACGGCAACCCCCTTCCGTAATTCCAGCGGGATATTTACCTGTCTGAATTACTGAAAGGCGTGGAAAACGCAGATGTGCTGAACGGCAAATTTCGTTTTAACCCTTTCGCATGTAACTTATTTGTTATGGTATGTAGCGCGCGTGTTACCTTATATGGTTGGTTATGTTTTCATTTGCGTTATTAAGTTTCTTATAGATTTCAGTTAGCATTTGCTATATTTTTAGAGTTAAATCAGTTTCCTTAAAGCCAAAATTAGCTAGAATTTCTCCAATCGAGTGTTCTAATTGCACCAGATTTAGCATATGCGCTAAACGGCTAATCACACCGGTGTGACCGTACGCGCGAAAGGGTTAAAACGAAATTTGCCGTTCAGCACATCTGCGTTTGCCACGCCTTTCAGTAATTCAGCCAGGTAAATATCCGCGCTGGAATTACTGAAGGGGGTTGTGGTAAAACCTCATAATATGATTAATTTGCGTTAAAACATTAACGCGTTAAAGTTTCCAGATTAATCGCGAACGAGCGTTAACGTTGACAGCCCTAGTTTGTATTCACGTTGTCGCACGGAAGTGACGACTCTGTCGACCAATTAACGAACGGCCATCCTTTACAAACCGTACTACCGTGCTTGGTAACCCAACAGAAGGGTACCAAAAACCAGTACGGTACGCATATTTTGGTACGGTTCGCAACTTTTGATGATGGAAACACAAATAATTGCGTACCGTACTGTGCCGAACTTTACTGTACTGCTTGGTGGAAACGCACCATAACTCTAGCTATTTATTAAATTAGCGAACGTTACTATCGTCCAAAGTAATCTAGTAACACTCTTCTCCAACGAAAACTACTATGCAATAGATAAACTATTCTTTCATCACATTTCCCCTGGCTGCTTCCCGTTTTCCCTCCTCTCTTCTTATTTTTCTCACCGGGGCACCAGAGGGCTTTGGTCTTTTTTATATATTCGAATCAGGTTACTAAGAGAGTGGGGGTGGGGGGGTACTTCGGGAAAATACGCAATGTAGTCATGTTGTTGTGGGCTTTTTTGGTAATATTTCGAAATAACAGCATTAAAATAGTATTACTTTTAAAAATTTTGATTTTTTTTTCTTCCCTCATTTGGGGCGCCCCAATGGATGGATGGCGCCCCTAGCATTCGGCTATACCGCCTATGCCACGGGCCGGCTTTGATTACAGGTAGTTATCTGCATATTAGTTCCTTAAAGAAAAGTATCTTTCTTGTTCCCACCACTGCCCAGCTGACACCCAGCTGTATCCTCCAAGGGTTTAGTGGCATAATCAGCACTCTTGCAATTTTAAAATAGGGCTGCAACTCACTTATCAGGCTCCTTTTCTGCAATCTCAGGCGCCAGTCTGCCAGGATCAGAAACTTCAGCTTCTGGCTTTAGATGATGTGTTTTATAAATTCCAAGAGTGTTAATTGTTTTCGTTTCGTTTTATTTCATTTAACTCTATGTCAATATCCAATTTTTATTTTAAAATCCTGAAATCACACAGCTGCAGCAGTCGCATGTGTACGCACTCTATCTTCTGAAATGTGCTCAGGGTGGGTGTGTGTGTGTGTGTGTGGGTGTGGGGGGGGGGGGGGGGGGGTGTGAAAACAATTAGTTCATATGAAAATTCTGTCACAAAACTATGTTGATACGTATCATCACGTATTATATTATATTGTATATATGTAGACTACACCACTGATTATATTATATTATATTATATCCTATCTGTTAGCTTCACACGATTTTCTTTCCGCGTTGAACTTCTAAACCAACTTGTGTGGTCATCGCTATCCACTAGAGGGTGCTATCTCCACTCTTTTCGTGACACATTGCTCAGGCTTGCGTTCGAAAGAAGCCTCAACCACCCCAGCCCCCTCCTCCCCACGCCTGTAAACAGATCCTCCACCCCCCTCTTGTCAAATCCATCTCCCCAACCCCTGAACGCACATTCCTGGCTTCCTCCTCCATCGGGCGGCGGAGAACTAATAGCGTGCTAGCATTGTCCAAGTGATTCTACCCTCCTCATCAAGACAAGCCCGGGCTCTCTGCTCAGCCCCTCTAGTACCTGTCAAGATCAGGATATGCTGTCGCCACGAGGTGAAATATCCAATATTTGTGTATGGCATGGATTAAACTGCACAAATAAAGTATAAGGACTTGCCTCAGCTGCACTTGTTTCAAAACGCGGTTACTTATTGTTTAGAACAGAAACTTTAATACATTTTAACGTTAAATGCAAAGCAGGGTAACACAGACTGATGCTCACATTTCTACCCGTTTAGACAATCCTGACATACATAATGGATATACAAAAATTACATGCAGCCTCGTCCGCATTTTTGGAGTGTTTGAGAGCGCAAAGCAACTCGTCGTTGAACAGCACCGCAAATATGACTGTGGAGGTTACCAACATCACCACCTGTGGAAATGCCTCCGTCTCTCCAAAATTGCAACCTCCGCGTCCAAAAGGTGAGAAAGAAGTTTATGGTTTGAACAATGCCTGACCTGATATCTTTTTATGTAACAGCTGATTGCGTGCTTGATGGCGTTCTTAATTAAATGTGACGCACAAAATCTCTGGGAATAGTATAGTTTCACTGCAGAGACGCAACGTCACGTTCGCCTACATGAAAGCCAGTTATTCCACTACTACAAATGACAGGAAAACAAAGATTTGAAGTGCATCACATATAATTATTACTATTTTATTGCTTTTATTGTAATTCGTACGATTATACAGTTAATCGGAAACTGATAAAACGCCATAAATACATTTGTAAAATGCCTCTTTTGCTACATCGTACAAGGTAGCGTTTACGAAAAAGTGTTCACTGAACTGTATTTGAGCTTGCTGCATCTTAAAACGCATTGTTATCAAGTAATTACTTGTTAACTCAGCGTTCCTTTGGATTAATTATTCCCGGAATTGCGATGGCATCCTTTCTGAGACAATATAAAACATGGCAGTCCTAGCATAGTTAATTTACGATCTTAGTAAAACATATGTGCATACATGCTGCCAGATGAGAAACTTAGATAATGTAGATTTACCCTAAATATTTATTCTGCAGTAGTGTGACAGGAGCAACCATAAATTTATGATAAGGAAATCCTGTCTGAGAGAGATTAGGCAAATTGCTCTGTCCGTTTGATGCCCTGTGTGTTTATTTGGCATGTTCCGACTTAAAATGTTCAATCTTGTGCCAGATCGTTGTCGAGACGATCTTTTGCAGGGGGCACTCTACAGCTGCACTCGCGCTTCTTGAGGGAGGAGCTGGGAACATGCTTGCATCCCTTGTTCTGTTTAGCTGTGTGTTTTTTGCGTTGTTGCACAGGACTAAAGCCATAGTCTCAGCCAGTAAAGTTATCTGGCGGGTGCTCTCTGAATCATCTACAACTTTGGGTGGATAAAGATTTTAGTCATGTAACACGCAGAAAATAAATTGCACACATTGTTGGTTTAAAATTCGTTAATTTATTAAAAAAAAAAAAACATCACACAGTCCAAATAATATTTAATGAGAAGAGCAAATGGCACAAAGGCATCTGAACACCATAATATGTCAATGTGAAATCACACTGTTCGAAATTTCAAAGGATTTTTACAGTAACTCACTGGCAACACTGTTGCCAGTAAGTTACTGTAATTCAAATTTACAGTGCATAACTGCATTTTATTTTACAGTAAGTTGGTGTTACTGTAATTGTGTATTACAGTAGCAACACTGTAAAAATATTAGGTTAACTGTACAGTACTGTAATCCTACAGTACTGTAATCCTATGTATTCCTATTTATTTATTTATTTATTCTCATTTATTAATTATTATTACATATATATTTCATTCATTGCTTTATTCATTATTGTTTATAATTATTATGTATTACTGTGTATTTATTAATTTATTCACAACTGCTATTCAATCCATACAGACACAATTACTGCAAAATATCATTCTTTTATTTAAAACATTGCTAATATATAAAAATACACAAATTTATTTGAAAGACTAAAACATCAGAAACATTTAAAACATTAAAGCATAAAAATACATTTTTAACCAAATTTGTAACTAATGCCAAATAGTGTGTATGTGATGTGTGTATGTGTGTTTGTGTGGTATACATGTGCACACAAACAGTAGAAACTTCATGACAGAACAGTACAAACCCATGGTTTAGTTTTATATGTAAAAATGCATACATTCTTTGAAAATATTAAAACATTAGAAACATTTAAAACATTAAAAATATAAAAAAATCATTTATGATTTAATAACTAACTCTGAATAGAGTGTATGTGGAGTGTGTATATAAATGAGTTTTGTGATTGTGCATGTTGTGTGTGTGTTTGTATGTGTGAGTGTGTGCATGTATGCACAGTGTGTGTGTTTGTGTGTTATCTATGTATGTGTGTGTGTGGTGGATGTGTGTGCATTTGTGTGTTACGTATGTTGGTGTGCGTTTTGTGTGTGCATGGTGATGTGTGTGTTGTGTTTGTGTGGTGTTTGTGCTATGTGTGTATGTTTTGTGTGTGTGTGTGCATGTGCACATGTGTGTACATGTATGCATGTGGTGTTGTGTGTGTTTTGTGTGTGTGTGTGTGTATTGTCAGTCAGGCTGGTTATTCACAGAACAGATGTATTTTCGTATTTTAAACAGTATTGTAGAAAATGTCTGTAGAACAATCTTGACCATATAAAGAATTACAAAAAAGAATCAGATCAGATTTAGCAATACATTCAAAAAAAAATAAAATCATTGTCACAGAATGCATTATGTAGAACATCATCGAACATCATAAAGTCTGAATGGAATGTGTGTGTGTATTGTTGTGAGTGAGGTTATTCACATAACAGACCTAATCCACTCAAACTCGCTCAGTTGGCGCAGGAAAGATAACACTCTGCTGTGGATGACTTGTATCTTCCTTTTTACCAGCATTTCAGTTTTGCGGCTCACCCCCATCTTGGCCATGCATTTTGTTCCTTCTTCTGGATTTATTCTAACAAAGAATCTTTAGGCAAGATAAAAGGAATGGGGAAAACACTTAATGCAATACATAAATTACATTATATAATATTATATATACTGTATAATATTATGCAATTAAGAGAAAGACAGGGCCAGAAATTGGAAAAGAACAGACACATAAGGTAGGGTTTAAATATTGTCACTAGTCAGGAGACTGGGAGCAGGTTTGCAGCCAAGAGCACCATATTAGGCAGAGCCAGGGAGACAGTGAAGAGTAAAGCAAAAAAAAGCAAAACATACAAGGATACAAGGATATTTTATTTGTCACATAAATGGAGAGTTACTACAGTAAAACATGTAGTGAAATGGTGTGTTGCTCAACTCTGTTACAGTGCAGGGGTGGCCATAGTGATCAGTGTGTGTGACAGAAGATATAAATGTGTGTGTGTGTGTGTGTGAGAGAGAGAGAGAGAGAGAGAGAAAGAGAAAGAGAATTAGTGTGTGTAAGAGAGAGGGGGTTGTCTGTGTGTGTGTGTGTGTGTGTGTGTGTGTGTGTGTGTGTGAGGGGCACAGAGAGAGAGCAAGAGAGATGTGTGGTTGTGGGGGAGAGGGACAGTGTGTGCATGTGGCTGTGTATGTGTATGAGAGGGGGAGGCGTAAGAATGTGTGTGTATGTACGTATGTATGTGTGAGGGAGAAGGGAGAGGATGTGTGTATGAGTGTGTGCATATATGTATTTACCGTATGAATTCCAGGGCTACACAGGCAGGTTCTTGGTACTCTATGTTAAAAACATAGAAGCATGCAAAAAACATTGCAAATGCGTCTGCAAAACTTAAATACTCATCCAGAATGAAGGCAACCTCTCCCTCAATGTTGACCATAAATTTTGTTGCTGTGAGAAATGTGTTCCCTGGAAGATGAATATGACACCCTTTAAAAGACATACTCTATATGCTATATAAAAGCTTTCTAAAAACTATGCACTGTCTCTTACCAAGCATGATCAGTCTTGGAGTAACTGGTAGGGTCATGTCTGTATGGATTGACATTGCTGTTGCATGTTCCTTTGAAACAGAAAGAAAACATGGGGTTACGTTAACACAGCCAACATTATCTTAATTTATATTCAAATAAATTTGAAAAAGATTATCTGCCTACTTACATCGGCCAAAATGAACACTGAGTCTTCTTTTTCATTGAAGTGTTTCATCATCAGAAGCAAAGCAGCTATGCCGGTTCGGTTTTGTGTTGTGCTGCTCTCAATGTCCCGTAGAAGGATCTGAATGTCTCTGTTCAGTGGCTGTCTTTGAAAGAAGTTTATGATCCTCTTCCCCTTGGTTTGAAGAGCCTCTCCAAGTTGATCACAGATATCAATACCTGTGAGAGTTTTGAAATGTGCACAGAGTCCTCTTTTTGTAAAGAGGAAGGGCCACTGTTCTTGAACCTCAGAAATACTGGGAGGAATGCACAACAATGAAAAATTATCAGCCACATAATCACATCCTTGAACACTGCACTCATAATTACCACTATGCTGAAACGTGTTTTGTTTCTGTGACCCACGAGATATATGATTTCTGTGCATGTAGGACTTCAGTGCAGAAAATGTCCTGAAATTGCTGTGACACTGTTCTACGCTGCATGGAAAATGATAGTTAGCCAAATTTTTATGACTTTTCACGTGAGAAGAGAACATTTTGAAATTGGCAGCGCCATGGCCACAAACCTTACAGCTATACATTTTAAGTCTGAATACGATCACCACTCGTGGTGAAACTATTTTAAACCACCACCATAAATCTCTTCTTCCCCTACAAATATGCCTAGCGCAAACATTTCTTAAGAGGAAAAACTTGCTTATATCTTAAGTATAATGTAATAAGTCTCATGTATGTCAGTATCGATAACATTAAGTTCCACGTTGACAGTTAGCATTACACTGACATTAGAGTACAGTTGAACCTTTTTTGCATGGCTGTGCTAACGGGGGCACATCAGCTCTATAGTATGGTATACCAGGCTTAGCCAGGCAGGGTTCTGGCCTTTGTCTAGGCTACTGGTTTTAGATGACTAAAAAAATTCTTTCTCTGTGTTGTCTAGCTATCCCTCGTTTAGCCGTCTATTGCAAACTATTTTTACGTACCTTGCCTCTCTTGCACAAACTGCCACACCACTCAGATCCAACTCCTGGTGAAACTATTTTAAACCACCACCATAAATCCCTTCTTCCCCTACAAATATGCCTAGCGCAAACATTTCTTAAGAGGAAAAACTTGCTTATATCTCAAGTATAATGTAATAAGTCTCATCTATGTCAATATTGATAACATTAAGTTCCATGTTGACAGTTAGCATCACACTGACATTAGAGTAGCCTACAGTTTAACCACTTTTGCAACCTGCCACTCAGATCCAACCCGGGAATGTCGTATGGCGCCAAAGGCAAATACAGTAGCCTACATACAATGTTTGACGTCAGCAAAAATTCCCACAATGCAATGGAAAATACAGTTATTTACTGTACAAACTATTTACAGTATTTTACTTTGTGTTATGTGGTAAATAACTGTAGAAATTACAGAAATGTCTAACAGTGCACCCTACTGTCTTGCAAAATGTAGTCACCCAGGTTATGTGGATTCAAAAAAGTGTGAGAGGATTTGACATTTGTGAATGAACTCCAGTGGACGTCACAGAGACACATTGAACTGATGAGGAGTGCCTTAGCTCCAGTTTGCCAGTCTGTGATAGACCAATTTCACATTTTCATGGTTTTATTGGCCCTTTCGTTGGGTGCCAGAGGTAATCATCATACACTACGTCCAGTGCTCCAGCTTTGCTGCCTTCCATATGAGTTTTGAGTGTGTACTTCGTTTGCTGTCTCTTTGTTCACTGGACACTGTCAATGCTGCAGTCTTAAAGGCCACGCTAAATATTGTGCCTAATCATCCTGAAAATTACCCTAACTGCCTCCCACCCCCTCTCTTAGGAACCGCTGGCATTAATGGAACACTCATCTCTCCAGCAGCAAGGACTAACCCCCTCCTCTTCTCCACTTACCACTTACGTGTAACGAATATCCTTACATGAGGTACCAATTATGTAGGGGATAATGAAATTAAACACATGGAGGCGCCATACAGAATATGGAGTCTACCATAGTGGTTAAATAAAATATCAGTCTAAATTTCGTTTTGTATATCAGTCTAATAAAATATACTAAACTATTAATTTAGAACTTCAATTAATAATTAAATTAATAATCATAATCGAAATTACCATATCAATAGTTAATCTTAATCAAATCACAATATTATCTATTTAGCTAACTAAACAAATAACACTGATGATTCAACTAAGAGGTGAGGGCATTTAGAATTCTGATCAGCAGAGGTTGGCGATATTCATTCCACGTGTAATATTACAACAGACAACCTTGGAAGAATAATGCATTTATTGAGATATAACATCAAAATAGTAAGGCACACGTGTCATATGTACAATGAGTGAAACGTGTATGTATTTACACTTATGTGTAGATTTGAGTGAATATCTTGCGCAAGTGTGTGAGCGTGTCATAGGGTGTGTGTTCCTTTGTTCTGAGTCATGCATGTGCTACGCGTGCATGTGTGCTGCACGTTCAAAGAGAACAAATGAACATGCGTGTGGCGGCGAGTTTGAGTTGCCTATGTGCATGTGTGAGCGAACATAATGTCTGTTTGGTACAGGATATGTTTGGACGATTGATATCCGCGGGGTTATTCTATGCGGATTAGGTACCGGGGGTTAGTAAAACGATGCGCATGTAAAGACCCTACGTCTCTGTGTGGTATCTTAACTAACGCAGCGCGGTGAATAGTGTGTGACAAATCAGCTAGGAACAACGAAACATGGCTAGTTATATTACTCGTAATGATCTGAAACACACGGATGTACAAACATTCATAAATGTAGCTAACAGTCGGTTGTTTAGCTATGCAATGTCCTATGCCCAGAGTTGACAGCCTACTGTAGCTCATGAAATGAGGTCCAAATCTTTTGGTTCCATGGGTGGTTTCACTGGTGGTTCCATCGTCAGGGAGCCAGGGCTGGTCTGGTACGGTCAGTTCGGTTGAGGGTTTCTTTCTGGCTGGGAAACATGTTGAGGTGGATCTGGTTGCACCTTTGTCTCCGGTTGGTAATGAGTTTGTGCTGCTCTGATTTCTGGTGCTGAAACTTGGCTCTTAGTTTATTGATCTCTGCTAGCAATTCATCGCTAGTTTGGTGAATCAAAGCCAGGAGAGGGCCATCGGCTAGACTGTCCGTTCCCGTCTGCATGGTGCGGCCTTCGGGGAACGAAGAGCGCACCCAGACGACTTCCAAATAAGTACATCACTATGCTAAGAGTAGTTAGCATAGTCATGCACGAGTCTGGGCAAGACAAGCCCTGGAGGAGTTTTTCTCTGTGGTTGCTCGCATGTGAGAGCAGAAAATCCCAATCCCACAAGCTCAGCCCCCAGTAGGATTTTAATATCAGCCCTGTCCATGTGGGGAGCACAGAGGAAGTGTATCTCTTTAAGTGTATCTCCTTGGGAATGATTTTTTTTTTTGTTTAATTATTGTCTTTTTTGGCAAACCCTTTCATTTTTAAGAGAGGAAACAACAGAGTAAAGACAGAGCTTTCAGGAAGGGGGATGTCCTGCCCATGCTTGGAAAATGCACAAGGCAGTAACTGCAGAACTGTGTCTGGTCTGGAGTCTGTTGCAGCAGATAAGGGACTGGAGTCACAACCAGAAGGCTGCAGTTTCTAATCCTCGGGTGTGACACTGTCATTGTCAGCTTCTGCTTGGAAGGTACTTAGGCCAAAATATACCTGTAAATATCCAGCTGTATGAATCAATCTGTAAATCACGGTGGTGTATTGCTCCTTCGTAAAAGGTAATGGAGCAAAATTCACACTGCCCAGAATGTTTAATCTACACTGTGAAAGGAGCTAGAATGTTTTGGAATAAGCCAACTGAATCTCTGAATGTCGACTGCTGAAAGTATCTTACAAGTTAGAATTCTGTCACTCCTATTTACATAACTGCTCACAGGAAGAAAAGATGCAAGCTCAAATTTTTATAATATCTGACATTATGTGGGATTTGATCTTATGACCCTCCAGGTTGCAGTTCAGGATCCCAGGATCCACCCTGCTTCCTGTCTTCCCCGGCATTATTCATTATTTAGATATAAAGCACATAATTTGTGATGTACAAATGTCACAGAAATATATTTGGGATGTAATTAAAATGCAATTCCCAATGGACCTTCGGTCCAGGTCGCCAGGCTGGATAATGGCAGCTGCTAATTATCAGCATCCGGCAGCGCTAGTTCATGAAGAGAATAATTATCGGTATTTAACTTTAAATTGTCCGCACACAAGTGCTTACCTATACTGCCCACGTTTCCTGCAAACACCACGGGCGGGCGTTTATTTATTTATGTGCTGAATAATATTGAAGTCAGGCTGTCCCATGGGTGTAGCGGCTCACACTCTGCATGGCATGCTGTTGCACCCAGAATGGAAACTCTTTGCCTCCACTGCAGCACGCGCTGCACCCAAACTTCACCTCTCATTTATTGTGCGCAGTGTGGAAATGCTCTCGGCTCTTTACATTAAGAATTGAAACGTTTCCATCACAGGTGTGTTATTACTTCTCGCCTCCAGAATGTGGAGGGGAGGCTACGTGACCACATGCTGCTTGTTTTTGTCTCTGCTAGATTACGTGTTTTTCGACCGTCCATAAAATGATAAATGACGGGTTTTTGATTAAATCTGGTGAAATGGGATCTCACTCGGAACCGTCTTGGTGGTGTGTGTGGTTTGGGATAGCTGTTTCTGATCAGTTCTCATCTGTCTAGTAATCTTGCCAAAGGGGCTTCACACCCACAAAATGACATGCAGAATTTACAGGTCACCAACACACAAGCCCAGACAGTGTTTCTGTAGGGGGTGGACATCAAATACTATCAAATCCACAACTGGATATCCATGGATACTATGTATTTGTTTCTGTAAAAAGTAAAAACAAATACATGCAAAAAGTAAAAGAAAAAAAATATGTCAGTGGTGGGAACGTATGTTCACAATGATTCCCCTCAATGAGAACTCTGAATGGAGTATAGGCGATGATGCTGATATTTCATACATTGTGCATACAAATACATATATGTATGCATAATGTATGAAAGGTCACAGTTTCATGATATAGTTTTGTAAGCAAATGTCTCCCATGGCTAGCTTCTTAGCCCTTGTGTTTTACAACAAATTGGTTTCCCTGCAGTGCATTTCGGTGTCATTTTGGTTTTTGTGCAGGTAGTATTGTAAATCAATATAGTGATACAACCTCATAGTATTAAATGTTTGCACTGTTAGAAATGATCTGCTATGAATACATACATTTTTCATGTGTGTTTTTAGTGTGTGTTCATAATTTATACATACAACTTGTAATTCTTATTAATTATGTTTTTGCCCTGATTTACAAACTGTTTGCCCAGCTGAGCATTTTCACAGCTGGTCAGGTGATGTGCTGGCATGAAGTTACAAAGCAGTCTGATTTTAGGGCCGCAGCAGTCAGAGGATGATGTGGTGTCTCTCCTTGTGTTGAATGGCTGAGTCTTGTCCCTTAATGTGTACTGAAAATTGGCCTGGAGATAACTTGTTATTCCAGGGAAGCCAGTCAGCTGTTTTTACAGATGCTTGTCGCCCTTGTCAGTTGCTGTGGATGACGCAGGTGTGGTAACTATCACAGACCTGCTCAGTCACTCTCTGGAGGATTTGTACAAGTGCCCATTATCTAAGGATGTATTTCAAGGTTATCTGAAGCCCCAAGAGCACTTGCACAATTTTTTTCTTCTTGTTGATTTTTAGTCTCTCATTAATAATACATTGTTTCCCAGATGGTGGCCTCAAATGACTTTTATGATCTGTGAAAAACAGTTTTATCAGAAGTATGCCTTACTTGTGTGCATTAATATTTGCGATGTTAAATGATGTTTACCATTTGCTGCTGCAGGTTCTTGATTTATTGTTTTCAGAAAAAAAAAAGCTTTTGGAAGATGTGATGGTGTAGTTCAATTGCATTTTATTTTTCAGTGTTGTCCATCACTGCTTGCTCTACTGTAATGTGAGGATTGTGCACTGATTAAGACTTCAGGGGAACAAGCTGAGACCGCAGAATGGACAGATGAGGGGCTCCTTACTGTGGCGCTGAAGGCTGTAATAGCTGTCTTTCAGCTGTGAAATAGAACAAATTAAATTAGGAGATATTAATCCGGGGTGGGGGGAGTCCAAGGAAATCAATTCTGTAGAGACAATGAAAAGGCCTTGATTTGTCCAGTACTTCACACAACAAGGACAAAGGAATTATAGTCATTTCCTTTTCCTGTGGGCCCCCTCAGTTTCCTCCATTCTCTTTGAATAAGACTGTCCCCACAGGATAATTATTTTACAGACAAAGATAAAACCATCCTCAACTTTCATGCAAGCATTAAGTGCAAAACACCTCTACTTATCAAAGAGATGATTCAGTTTTAGAAACAGATTAAATGATTCACCCATACAATGCTGGCTATGAAAATGTTTTACAAAGGTCCTGATCAGATTGCCTTGGTCATAGACTGTTTCTTTACATCTGATTATAGATAGATAGATAGATTTCTTACACAATGCCTTCTGTCCCCTCCAAACATTCCAGGTTAAATAATCATTACAGGTATGTGTGGACTTGGACTACACTGCAACCATATTAAAGGAATTTTGGAATAATTTTGGAAACAAAAGTATTCAACAGGAAGTTTAGTTCTCTAGAAGTAAATTAGGCCTCAATGGCTTATTACAGAGAGAAATTTTGGGATTTGATAATTTTGTGCACATTAAAGTATTGCATGCTTCATGGCTTTAACTCTTTAAGATTACATTACAAGCATTTTTAAAAAATGAATGAGGAGCCATTATTAACAGCATGCTTGTGCAGTTTTCATATAGTGAATGCAGATAACGGTTGATGTAGTGCCAAGCTTTTCTTTTCAGTTGGCTGAACCAGGTCTGCATTTCAGTCAATAAAACACTGCCCTCCAACACCCTTAAGAATCTCAAACCCTAGGTTGCTAATGTCAAGATACATGTTTGCATCGTGATGGTAAATCCACTTGGACAACAAACAAACATGCCTCTATTGTGCTGTACTCAGCTGGACTCTTCCTTCCTCTTGTATGAATGATAAAAGGATGCATTATGACAGGACTTGCTCAAACAGTCAGGCAGTGTTGCATGTCTCACATGCTCTCAGAGGAAGAGCTGGTGACTTGGTTGAACTACTGGACCTTTGAGGAGCCTCAGAGAGCCTTGATTTCAGCACTGAGTTTAGCGGTCAGGCCTGTAGTCAGTGTGGAGGCCTCCCAGCATCCCCTGCTCCATGCTGGAGCTGAAAGTGCACTCATGCAGCTCTAATATATCACACCCCATTGTTGCCAGCAGCAGCAGCTCCCAAGCGAGCTCAGAAGGACTGCCAACCAATTAGGCATTGGACTGGGTGACTTAGCTGAGCCTAGCTGGGGTTCGGACTGGGACATGTCCAGATTCTTTAATTTATTTATTTTTATTTATTTATTTATTTATTAAATTTATTTATATCGGGGACCATGTACAAAATATATTAACCTCAAAAAGAGGAAAGATGCTGTGTACCAGATTTAGCTACTAACTAATTTCCATCTGCAGTCCCTGGGCAGGTGAAGGAAACAATAAAACACAAAACAAAACCTAACCTAGTCCTTCCCTATCTGGACTTCACTCCACAGCCACAGAGCAAAAGCAGATCAGTATCTATAGCCGTTTTCGCACATAAATGGCAGACAAATGTCTGGAGAATCGAGTCCGGAAATTGGTCGGAGCAGAGCCATATAGAGAGTTATGACACTGATTGATCTCGCGGTTCATGTGGTTCATGTGTACCTCAATAGTTCCAAACAATCCCCGCGCTGTCAAGTTCTATGAGACAGGCAGCAGCGGGTTCGTTATTGAGCGGTAAATATTAAAATATGTGAAAATATAAAATTATTAGAAAAAATAATTTGTAGTTTTATATTTATATTTACTCTGCATAAATTACTGTCAATTTCATATATGAAGTGGCGGAGTGACAACTTAATCAGTGTATCATTTGCTTATACCAGTTTTGGTTTTGGAGGGAAAGAGTTAATTCATGTTAGCTGACATTATGTTAGCAGCGTATTGGATAACGCTAGATCGTGTAGTATCCTAGTCGGATTGTAATTATTTCTGGCACAGATCTACCTTCCTTCACACTGTTAAATGATTTTAGCCATGCACTACACATCAACTGTTATTGTGTTCGTGAAATTAACCGGCATGTACACCACTTACCTGTACTGTCAAAAGATCTGTCAAACAGTTGATGTAGGAATGTGTTAGCAAGTACATTCAAGAAACATGCTACATCCCAGTTTGTGAGACCGCAATAAAAACGGGAGGCTGACACAAATGTAGGTTTTCAATGACCACTCATTTATTAAACGGTTTATTAAATGGTTTACCACAACACACGAGTAATAGGCAGATTTGACCATACACTCCTTACTACTGCCACAACCTGAAGAATAAGGGATATTGTGAAGAAATTAAACTAAAAAAATTCAAAATCCTCTTCACTACAAAACTTAATTTAGAAAAAGCATTGAGAAGAACAGCAGAGAAGGAACTGAAACCTGAGACAATATCAAATGCAACATTAAATAAAATCATTATGATTACAAAGAAATGATGTCATTAGTGGAAATTAGTATCTACTTTCAATCAATTCAGCTGACATACAATGTAGGAGGCAGCGTATTATGCTGGAAGCTGGGGTGTTAGGGTAGGTGTCAGGTATCTGAGGTCAGGGTCATCATGCCTCGCTCCTGAAAAGGCTCATTCAAAGGGACCTGAAACAAATACAAAAGACCTGCAACGTAATCATAGACTTAGACATAGACACAGACAAAGGAGAATGGAGGGAGAGAACACAGCAGATAACAGGACAACACATTCACAAACATTATGCATTAAGTCATTACCACAAAGTAAGTGTAAGTCATTATCACAAAGTACCCATACACTGCTACCACCCAGTGCATTGGGGTTCAGGGGGGCACCACATCTCATATCTTATTAACACAACTTTGGAGGCAAAATGGACAGTTACTTAAAATTACAGAGGAGATGGAGAGACACAGACACATACACACACACATCATCCTCTATGAGTGTCTTGAAGCACAATGAAGGGTCCTGAACCATGCGAAGCTAGGTGTTATTGATGTGGGTCACACTGATTGGTTGTTGTTGCAGCTGCAGGGAGTTGTAGGGTGTCATTATCTTCTTTCCTGTCAAATAGGATGGTCAAGATGTACCCTTCCTTTTGAAGGAGAATCAAAAGGAAGCATCGAAGCACCTTTTCTAAGCACTTATACAATTCAACTAGCTCTTATCATGGCTGGCACTTAGATACTCTGGGACATTTCATTCCCATAGGAACCTTCCAAGGCAAAAATGACTATTCAAGTGTAGCCCTGGCCTCTCACCTTATCTAAGTCAGGGAGACTGTAGCAGATAAGAAGAGGTTGTCACCCGCACACTGTGGTTTGCACTACTGTCTGACAGCAATGGCTACATCTAACATTTTATAGACAAATTGTCATACCATTGTTGGCTGTGCAGCATTTGGATGCAGTAATCGATCTGAGGAGGGCATACGGATGTATGGCTTCCCAAAGGACATGGAGCGAAGGAAGAGATGGTTGGCTATGGTCAGCAGAAGTAGCCTGACCATAGCAAAAGATTATAACAGCAGAAAACTGTGTCAGGTAAGTTGTGTTTACACAGGTGAAACGGACAAGTTCCTTATGGTGAAAATTTCAAAGGGTTTCATGATTTTAAATGTGGAGCACAATGAAATTCCAACAACCATTATGAAGATTATGTATGTCTGGATTATGTGTGGAACCTGAACTTGGAAAACCTCTCTGCAGGAACATTTTGAGGAGGATCAGTTCGTCAGGGCAAAAACAGGTCAACTGAAACTGAGGGCTGATGCTGTTCTGACTCTTTTTGTAATATTTCCCCATGTCATGTCTACACCATATCTAAAAGTTTGTTCTCCCTATAAAAGTCCCATGAAAATATCCACGGCAGAATCAATCAATTCAAAACCAATTCAAGTGTGTCCCCCTTCATTGTGATCACAGCCTCCAGTGTTTGAGTCATAGAATGTACCACATTTTTTAGTATAGAAGGCCCAATCTGTTCTTCACATAGTACTGAACATTCGTTATGGTCCCCTTAGTTTGGAGAGGTCTGAAGCTGACATATCCATGACACTTTTGTGAGAAAGACAATTCAAAAAAAGACATTCAAATATGTTGACCACTGGGGAGAACCAACTTTTTAGACACTGTGTAGCCTACTCTTCTACCATATAACATCATCAACAACAAAGCCTTACTGTTATTACAGAGATTGAGGGACAAATTGAGGGCAGAGAAAGCACCACTGTTGAGGTCATTGAGAGGGACAGGGAGGATGTAGTGCCAGGAGCCAGTCAGCCAGTGAGGAACCAGCCATAATTCACCTGATGGAAGAATTGAAAATTGAAAAAGAAATGAGAAAAAGAGCAGAAAGAGCACTCAAACAGCAAAAAAGAGTAAATGCAACATTAAGAAAGAAAAATTTTTGATTCAGAGGAAATTGGCAAGAATTTTTACAACAGGCCAAATTAAAGCAATTGGACAAAAGAATAAAAGAGGGATACGGTGGGGAAAGGAAACCATTAAAAAAGCTATCCAAATCCACTTCATGGCAGGTACAACTGGCTACAAAACACTCCAGTACATGCACATCCCCTTATCAGATATTAGAACGCTATGAAGGTGGATGCAACATATTAAACTGGAGTCTAGAATACTGGGAAAGGTATTTGAAATGCTTAAACTAAAAACAGTGGTGCTCAGTAATATGGAAAGGAGAGTGTGTACTCACTGTGGATGAGATGGCCATCACCCCAAGTGTGGAGCTGCACACAGGCACGGGGAGGCTCTATGGGGATATCACACTGCCTGGACATGGAGGAGCTGCATCACATGCTTGCATCTTCATGTTGGCAGGAATCACCACACGGTGGAAGCGGGTTGTGGCCTACCACTTCAGTGGTAACTCCACTGATGGGGCAGTATACCGATCGATCATCCTCAGCATCATAGGAAGAGCAGCCTCTGTTGGGCTTCATGTAATGAATGTCACAACGGATATGGGGAGCCCTAACAGAGCAATGTGGAAGTCCTTTAAAGTGGACTACAACCACACATCCATTCCACATCCAGTCCACCACACAGAAAGGCTGTACTTCATGCCTGATGTACCACATCTGGTAAAAAACCTGAAAAGTGCCCTGGCCCGTGGGCTGACTTTCTTGATTCCACCAGATGTGGTTGAAAAGGAGAAGCTTCCCTCCAACGAAGTCTCCATTGGCCCACTGGAGGATCTGGTGGCATTTCAAGAGGGCATGGATTTGAAATTGGACCCAAACCTGTCCAGAGCCACACTTCAGCCCAGCCACTTTGAAAAGATGAAGGTGAGCACAGCAATGAATGTGTTTAGCAAGGCAACAAGTGCTGGCCTGAGGTACCTGGTGGAGATGGAATGATGTCCCCAATCATATGTCACCACATCATGGTTTCTGCAACAAGCTGACCACTGGTTTGAACTGATGTCCTCATGACAGCCCTGAGCAAATTCAGACCAGAAGAACATCAGAAGGCCATCAACGTCCTGCAGGGGACAATCCATCTATTTCGTGGCCTGAGGATTGGTCGTCAGGAGGGATGGAAGCCAGTTCAAAGTGGTGTGGTGATGGCTACAACAACAATGGTGGACATCCAGGAAGATATGCTCAGCCAGGGGCACAAGTTTGTGCTACCTAGCAGATTTACCCAAGACTGCCTGAAAAACACCTTCAGCTGTATCCGACAGAAATCCTGTGCCAACTCCACTGGAATTCAGTTATGCACTGCGTGCCATCACAGTTGGACAGTTCCTGTCGACAGTGCAAACTGGAAGCTATCAGGAGGATAACGCTGACCATTTAGCAGACTTTCTGGAAAGAAACAGAACCTTCCGGTAGCCCTGGTGTGAGGGTAGAGGAGTTGATGGAGTCAGGAACTCACCAAAACTGAAACCTGTGTGTTATACCATCTAGCTGGTTACATTGTCAGGAAGGTCATCACCAACTCCACCATAAGAAGCACCACAGAGAATACTAACAAAGAATGTAGTATTTTACTATAACTAAAAGAATTCAAGAGCGGTGCACTTTGCCAACCGTCAGATGAGGCCTTTGACCTAATCTGCAAAGTTGAGCAGCTGTTCTGGGCGAGGACAACTGCTTCCCTCATGGAGCTCCCCAATGTTGTGGCACTTCTGGAAAGAGAGGCCATGCTCCTAGACAGCAGACTTCCCTCATGCCATAATCTGAAAAAAAAATTACTACTAGGTACATCAGGCTGAGATTACAAATAGAAATGAAATGCATCAGAGCTGCAAGGAGGGAAAAGAAAATGGCCACAGGGCACCTCGGCAGCAAGAGCCAGAGCAGAAAGGCAATGAAAACCAACATCTGTTTGGGTTCTTCTGCACCCACGCCTCCTACAACCAAGCCACTACCAAGCACCTTGCTTGTTGCCATGGATGTACTTGATCTGTCCATTCCTAGCATGACTGCCAGTTGATCATCAGGCTATGCTCTGCCCACCTTGTCATCTGAAATTGACATCACAAATACAACTGATTAGAGTTTTGTGTATGAACTTTTGATTGCTACATTTAATGCCTACTGTATAATGATTGCCTCAATTCTAAGTATGCTCTTATTCTTTAACATATTCTTATTTGCTAAATTACTTCCAATGCCTTTAATCTAATGCTTCTGTCTTTGATCATTAACTTTGTTTATAAAAAACATATATATTTCATGGATTGAACCATGAGGATGACTATATCCATCATGGTCCTTCTGTACCTGCGCCTCCTACAATCAAGCCAATACCAAGCAGATTGCTTATTGCCATGGATGTGGCCTCCTCCATCTGAAATTGCATAAATACATCTTAGAGTGTATTAAGGTGCAAATTACTTTCAAAAAAATAACAATACTAAGTGTATAAAACGCAACAACCATTTGTCTCACCTGCTGCCTTTATCGTGTGACGATCACTACAACCTAATTGGCAAACACCAGATGACAAGAAAATGTCTTTAATCAAGAAAAAACTTTCACCTTTCCTCATAGTTTGTCTACCCGTATCTTCAAATGGTGTTGCATTCACTGTGATCAGGTGAGGAGCCCCGCTTCAGTGGTATACACAATTTCAGAAGTGGAAATTTACTAAAACTCCGAGTTCACTATGCATGTACTTTTCATGCCCTGATCACAAGCTCAAATTTCCTGACCATGAGCTTACACTAATGATTTGATGGCCGCATAAACCTAGCGAGCTAGCTAACTAGCTAATATCAGGTTGGCCATTTATTGTGAAGCATAAATCTTACTCAGGTGTATTAATGTGGTACCACTGCAGCAAACTGTCATAATTCCCTTGATAATTTAACAGGTAAAGTTACCATACATCAGTCAGTAAAAGTGAATGCTACTGCCACGGTTCAGTATGAAAACTATTATGATAAATGCTAACGGTTACTGTTAAGCACAAAAATACAACAATATGTATTACATGAGCTCTATCACTGATGAATAATACACTGAAAGATTATTAAAAAATGTACTTAGTGTACCGATTTACTGCCGAGGTTGTTTGGCATGCAATGTGCTTCAACCGCTTTCCACATCAATGTTTGGAACTATTGACAGTCCCCGTAACCCGGAAGCTGGCCAGAAGTGACTTCGCTTTTCTTTACAACGGTGTCCTATGGGAGTGTCGGCACTTTGTTTTCTCTACCGCTCTAGGCCAGAGTTGCCCTTTCACACATGTAGCACATAACAGGAGATTGTCCGTGTCAGACACGTTCTCACCTATTGGAAATACTCCGGTTGGTTTAAGCGCAGGGCGGCGCCTGCGTAGAGCGTGCAGGAGACAAGACATGACACAAAAAGTATGCTGCAGAAATCACAGTGGCTGTATTCGGAACCGCCTATTGCATACTGTGTACCACACAAGTATGTAGGCTACTGTATACTGCATGCTATTTTTCAGTGTAGTACCCAGTATGCGACCATTAATGATTACATTTGTAGTAGCCTATGTTACATTGTCGTGTGAAATCATTTCAAGTTTAGAAACGTCCGGATTTAGATTTTCATGTGGTATTTCCAGTTAGATGCCACTTCCATTCTCAGGAGTGAAAAGTATTGACAAGTTCACGAAAAGTATTCTAGAGTTGAAGTATTTCAGATTTTTTCTTCAATGTCTTACTTTTCGGTGGTACAGGCACATAATGTGGCACAGAGGAGGAGAAGGCGAACATAGCGATTGTACTTTTGGGTAGCCTATAAAATATCACACATAGCCATCCAAATGGTGCTACTGGTACACATAATTTAGTATTAATTATTAGGGGTGCAGCGGATCACAAAACACACGGTTCGGATTGTATCATGGTTTCTGAGTCACGGATCGAATCATTTTTCGGATCAGCGGAAAAAAGGAGACAAATATAACTTTGCTTTCACATTTATAACTTAAAGAACACTTAAAGCAAGGAACTTTTGCCCATGGTCTTAAATGAAAACAACATTCAAGATGTCCAATAAAAACCTTAAAAATAAAATATTTAATAATTCAGTTGTTGAGCCGGCCTTGTGTCTACTGTATCCGAAATCGCTCCCTATTCACTATACAGGGCATATAGATACATTTTACACTTGATCGTTGGACTTAACTGCCAGCTAGCTATCTAACGTTTAGTTTTCACCTAATTTTGAACAGATGAAGCTGGGTGCTAGTTCTTTATGTTAGCTGATGATAGCTAGATAGGTAGCGGTATTAGCAGGTTAATGTAAGTTGCAATTAGCTAGTCACTTAGCTAGTTAGACACAAAGATGTTCATACAAATGTTGGAATAAACTTTCAAACATAAAACTATATCCAGAAAATTATTAATCTATTGTAAGACTGAGTGAGTGAACAAGTGAGCGATTTCAGAAGCAGCCTTCGTCTTCGCAATGCTTCTGCTAAGTAAGCTTGCTGGTTTTTTAAAAATGGTGTTTGTATCTTTCACTGCAGCTCTGCATCAAGATTTAGGGAACTATTACTTTAAAAAGTAACAGCGCAGTAAAACTGTATTTCACACTATTATGGTTAAACTTTGGCAATTAATCCGCTGTTCACATGTGTGCCGAACCATGGTGGTGAAGGGAGGGGGGGGGGGGGGGGGGGGTCTGCATGGATCAAGGATCAACTACGGTCCGTTAGGCCACTATTAATTATTACATTATTACATTTATTGTAACAGGAAGGTAAGTTTTTGTTGTTCGCTACGTAATGTTAGGTCACCAGTTCACCTATCTCACTATGTTTATCACTATTAGCTACAGGTTAGCTAGATACTAACCAGATAATTAATAACATTGGTTAGTAGTTTGTCATCGTAAGAGACAAGTTTGGCAATATAGCTATAGCTAACTATCTCTTTAACGATCGTTGGATTCGAAATAACATGTATTTGGACGTATCCGCAATGTCAACGAAAGAGTGGAAAGAAATACACAGGCAAGCAGAAGAGAGCGCGAAGCAGATGTTTGTATTCTTCTGGGCTAATCCGAATACTCATACTTCCATACCATATAGTACGCAAAAAGCAGTACGTCACAATCCGTTGGTTAGGGTTAGGGTTGTTGGGGTTGGGGAGTCCGAATACCACTAGGCATTTAATAGTAGTCGAACGGTACCCGGATGACCTACTACATCCGAAGTATGTGAATGTACTACACTAAGCTAACAAGTCAATTGGCTGGTTATGTAATGTTAGGTTTTCGTTTCACCTCAGGTTGACAGTCAGCTAAGTAAAGCAGACTGATTTTTAAATCATGTAAACATTTAAACATCCGGGTCAAAGGACAGGTAAGATGGCGACGGGGTACGTCCGAATTGTGTTCTTACTACTCTTTCGCATACTCAATAGTACGTACTACAGTAACGGTCGGGTAGTACGTTCTTAACCGACGTTAGTGCATACTGAGTATTCGGATGCAGCCCTTGTTTCGTGCCAGTCGCATGATATAAACGTCATTACCATGCCCACTCGCTCGCTGTGAATTCTCCGGCAAATTACCTGCTCTATTCACACATGGGCTCACTCCGACATGAGACAGATTTGTACTAGGGAGCTGGCAGAACAAAGTCCGTCTCCAGTCCGACTGATTCGGACGTTTGCGTTCTCACAGATAGCTCCTCCGGCTAATGGCTAGATAAGTTCCGGCTTTCAGTGCATGTCTGAAAGGGGCTTATGGCTGCAGAGAGCAGACCAGCCACAGAGGGTTCAGAGGTGTTTGCTTTGGTAATAGAGTGTGGAGTGGGGAGATGTCATGAAATGTTAAAGAAAACTACATTTCTGAAAGCAAGTGCAATGCGTCTCTGTCTGCTCATTTTAAACTAAATTGTAGTAAGTCTATCAGGATAAAATCTTTACTTTGAGCACATACAGTACTACTGTCTAATATTTATTAGAATAGATTATAATTGTCAGATAATGGACCCATTTGTTGTTCAGTAAGTTAATTGTAAGTACTTTGTTGGATATTCTCATTACAATTACAATTACAATTTGGCATTTCGCAGACACTTTTAAACCAAAGTGACTTACAATTAGTGCATTAATCAGGTTTAGCTGACTTCCTCATAGGCAAAAGATTGCAGTAGGAATGCAAATTAATTATTTACAGTACCATGCTCCTGTATATCCTGCAACAATAAAACAGAAATCTGCAAACAAAACCTGCAACATAGAGATAAGATTTTTTTTTTCAAGAAACCTAACAGAAAGGTTACACGATAGGGGACAGGTGGATTCTGAAAAGGTGGGTTTTCAGGCTCCTGCGGAAGATGGCGAGTGATTCCACCGTTCTGATTGGGTGAGGAAGGTCATTCCACCACCGTGGTACAACGGCAGGAAAAAGACGTGGCTGAGTGGAACGGCTGTCAGGTTCCCGAAGTGAGGGGACCGCCAGCTGCCCAGAGAAGGTTGAGTGGAGAGATCTGGTTGGAGTGTATGTGTAGCAGAGCTGAAGCGATTACCTCGTGTGAGTCCTGCGTAAAGCCTTAGGTAGCGGGTAGCAGGTAGTAGGCAAGTAGCGTTGTTGTCGACAGGCTAAGGGCAATTTGCCTTTAGGTCAACTGGCAACGATGCTGGCTTTAAGGGGTTGGCAGCGAGCAGTGAGAACCTCGGTTCGAAACTCGCTCGCTCGCTGACCCACACCCATTACATTGGTGCCGTGATTCGGATCACTGGCTAAAGCACAGCTTGGCTGCCAGTGGTCGCTGAGGAGTCAGAAGAGGTCAAAAGGGGGGTGACTGTAGCAGAGCTGAAGTAATAGCTCGTATGAGTCCAGTGTAAAAAGCTGTAGGTAGCGGGTAGCAGGTAGCCGAGTGGTTGCAGCAGCTACGTCACTCCCCCGAGACCTGGTTAAGTAGCGTTGTTGCCGATGGGCTAAGGGCAATTTGCCTTTAGCTCAACTGGCAACGACACTGGCCGCAAGGGGTTGGCAGCGAGCAGTGAGAACCTCGGTTCGAAACTCACTCACTCGCCGACCCACATAACACCATATAATTAAACACAACGCAGTAAGATACCACCCGTTACATATGGAGTGATCAGAGGCTGAAGGTAGGATGGGGCAGAGCCTCTTGTGGCCTGGTAAGCCAGCACCAGTGTCTTAAACTGGATGCGGGCTGCTACCGGAAGCCAGTGAAGTGCATTGAGCAGCGGAGTGACAATGTAACATACTACAAATGTAATCTTTAATGGTCGCATACTGGGTACTACACTGAAAAATAGCATGCAGTATACAGTATATACTTGTATAGTAAGCAGTACACAGTATGCAGTATGCGGTTTCGAATACAGCCACTGCGCTTTCTGCAGCGTACTTTTTGCGTCATGTCCTGTCTCCTGCATGCTCTACCCAGATGCCACCCCTTGCCTAAACCAAACGGAGTATTTCCAATAGGTGAGAACGTGTCTGACACGGACAATTTCCTGTTGTGTGCTACATGTGTGAAAAGGCAACTCTGGACAATGTCCAGACCTGATTCTCCAGACAATGTCCGGAGTTCATACATGAAAACGGTTCAATATAACGGGTCTTCCAGCTAACTATTTGCAGAATGTAATGGCTGTCACCTGACTTTATATACCTGTCAAGAGAAGGGAAACAAAAACATTAAATGTAGCACATAGCGTGCTAGATGGTGCTCTGCACTCTGGACCCACCCCATCGCTAGTGGAACAACAAGGCCCCTTTTCCACTAATGATGCTAGGGGCGGGGCCGCCAAGCTCAGCCTGAACTCAAGATGCGTGCCTTTGTGACTGAGTCACTCACAACTCTCTCGATGTGCTCATTTTCCTGGAGCTGTAAAGGCACATCCAGTTCCTGTGAGTCTGTAGGCCATAGTGGGCCTGTTACATGCTGCTGATGCTCACAGACCCTTTCAGTGGTGAGAACTCAATTGAAAGAGCAAGGCATTCTTTTCACTCAGTTCCAAAATGTGAAACATTAGTCAAATGGTGTCAATTCTTTCAGTTCCTATTGGTTGTAATAGTCATAGTAGAGGAGGTCTCTAAAACTATTACCGTCTTGAATTTTGCACAGTTTATTCTTTGTTCATAAGACAAATGCAGTATATGTATTTGTATGTGTGTATCAGGGGGCAGCATTCTCAATAAAAGTGCTCACATGAGCAAACATTATGGTAATCACAGCTCCTTGTTTTTACCTCAGTCCAGGGGTCACATTTATACAGTGCCAATACTGGCTTTTGTACAATGTTAACAGTAATAACAGGATGTGGAAGCAGTATCCCTGTTGGCTCAGTCTCAATGAAATCAGGAGGCTTTAATCTGGGGCAGTCTCAGCTTTAGGAAACACATTGTGTAAGCCGCCACTGACAGTAAATATGTCTTTGTTCTCTAGTGCAGTGTTTCTCAATCCTACTCCTGAAGCCCCCCTGTCCTGCATATCTTCAGTCTATCCTTGCTCCAAACACACCTGATTGAAATGATTAACATGCTCTTGATTAAACCAGGTGAACTCAACTAATCAAAAGTGACTGCTGAGTTCAGTCAGGTAGGTAGAGCAGGGAAAGATGGAAAACGTGCAGTGCAGGGGGGCCACAGGAGCAGGATTGAGAAACAGTGCTCTAGTGGATGAGGAAACCGTGTAGTTTAAATTAGCTTCATTAATATCCTGTATCTATGAAGCAGGCATCCCTTAGCCATAGCACAAGTGACATGCCATTCATCTGGAAAGCTGGGGATATTTAATGAAGCAATTGAGGTCAGGCACGGTGATTCTACACATGACAGCAGCACTCTCCTCAGGATTTGAGCTTGCAACCCTCGGTTAAAGTATCCAGTTTGCTAACCGCCACAACGTGCTTATGCCCAAAGATGATGACTCTGCTTTTTGCAATGAAGGTGATGAGCGTTCCCAGAGGACCTCAGACATGACAGAACACCACCACCACAATGGACATTTCAGTATTCAATCTAAAGAATCATTTTAAGAAGAAAGTGTGTGGGTTTGGTAATTCATAATCTGTAGCCATCTGTGCAAATTGAGTCAAATTTAGATTTCACTTCTCGTGTAGGGCGATGACCCATTTAAATGAATTGGTCTCTGATGTGGAAATACTGTGTGCTGTGAGAAAGGCCAGTTGCTTTCCAATTAATTGTACGATCCTAGTATGACTGCCCTCGGTGTTCTGAATTTTCTGCTTTGTGCTCTTAGAAGGAGATGATGCTGTGATGCAGGATACAGAATAAAAGAAGGTTTTCCATTTGCAAACTTAAATAGTCTTGGACCCTTACCATGTTGATAGTGGGAATCAAAAATCAACTGTTTGGTCAATAGTAATTCAATAATGCTTAAATAATATCGATTAAGCGTGACTCACATTAATGTGGTTTTCTGGCTATCACCAGATTGAGAGCGGCCTGTATTAAGTGGATTTAAAAAGTGCTGATGTTTTGGTATAAGATGATGCCATTGCAAACTGCTGATGATGAGATCTCTGCAGAGATAGCTAGCCCATCTTATTGTACATTCTTAGCCTCTATGAGGCAGAGGCTGTTCCAAGCTTTTTAGAAGTAACAGGTGTATATTTGCTTTTACTTTATTGCACAATGAAATTACTATTGTAATACATTGAACTCATTCTTGTAATGTGCATTTTGACCACTTAACAGAGAGCAGCTACAGGAGCAGAGTCATTCTATAATAAATAATTTCCATCCATGCAAATGTTACCCCTGCGGGTAGATGCAAAAGATAGATTAAAGGCAGAGTAGAAATGTCCTTATCCCTTACCTGAATGCACTGTCTGATCCAACAGGTTTTGACCTCCATATTCCTTCCTCTGCTGAAGAAGCCTTGTAACCTTCACCTCAGATTTATCAGTCAAAGTTCGGTTAGCATCAGTTGTTTTCTCCTGAGTTCTCATATTTCAGATGGCCATCGATGACTCTCCAAAATCATTCAGAAGGATGCTGGAAAACATGCCATGTATTCATTTGAAATAGCAGGTCCAAGGAAAATTAGTTTCCACTCTCCCAGCATCCTCTGATTTATAGTCTCGTGCCTGTGTACTACCACTGTTGGCACATCCCAGCTACGTTGATATGAGGTTTGCATTTTGCACTTGGCTGCAAGGTGAAGGCTAAATTATTCAATCACTCCAACTGTTTTATAGGTTCATTAGCAATGCAATGTTTAACTGAAACCCTCATCTTTTCACAGGCAGATGATCTAATCTGATCCCTACCCATATCCATGCCTGAGGCTGTTCAAAATTTCAAATCTAGATTTTAGACATGTATTCACAACTGCTCAAGCCAGGGACTCACTAAAAATAATGTGTACATAAAAATAACATAAAATACTATTGGCCACACGTCTGAGAAAGCAACAATGCCCTCTTTCTTTCATTCTTTTCTCATGTCTCTGCCTTTCTGTCTGTGCTTCTGTCTGCCTCTTTCCTCTTCCACCTCACTCTAGAGGTCCTGGTAGTTATTTCATAAAAGCCCCTTCCCCACCCCCAATGAGTCAGTAGTGACCTCCAGTGAAGGATCCTTCATGGGGAAATTGCTTCTGTAAGTATTTCTGGGCGGTAGGATACAAAGGTACTAAGAGAGTGTTCTTTCAGCTGTACAGAGAACATTTTCCAGTGGATTGTGGTCACATCCCAAGGTTGCCTCAAGTGTTTGTGTCAGGAACGGGGATCGGGACACAAGCGCGGACCACCGGGTAAACGTAGCCAAGCGTTTAATTACAATCAGCAGGCAGTTCGTCGTACAGGGACAGGCAAGGTTCAGAAACACGGGGAAGCAGTCCGGGGGCAGATCCAGGATCGGAAGTCGGGGCGGGCAGAGTCGGTAACCAGGCGGGCGAAGAGAGTCAAACAGGACGAAGTCGGCGGGCGAAGGACGAAGTCGGGAGACAGGCAGGTTTCGGCAAACAGCAAACAGAGAGCAGGTTACTAAAGCGGGGACGAGACAGGAAGAAACTTACTGTAACGAACTAGCAACGAGACAGAGACACGAAGGGAAGATATAGGGCTGGGGTAACGAGGAGATGGGAAGCAGGTGAGCAGGCAGGCAGGTGCAGGCAATGAGGGAATAATTTGCAAAGCGAAACTATCTATCAGTACTATCTTTCATATGGTGGCTGTTACGAGAATAGAGATAGTGGTCAGATTTAAACTTGAAAGTTGAACATGTGCTTTATAAAATGAACAGTCAGGAAAAATTTCAAGGTAAGGTGGAAACGATCATGGAGGAGTATGATGCTGATTAAGAAGGATATCTTGTGTTGATGTTACGAAGACATCAGTATTCAGCATGAACAGAATACAAATCAGTTTGGATCCGATAATGTTTTGTTTTGTCTTGAGTGTTTTTCCTGTGTTTGAAACTAGACTTTTGTAAGGACTATTAAATAAAGATGTTGAAAGTCAGTCCCCATCACTCTAGCTGTCTCTCGCTGTTTCTCAGAGGTGGACTCAGTTCGGATCCTGCTGTACTCGCTCATCTTCCTGCTCAGCATTTTCGGGAATCTGCTGATCATTGTGGTGCTGATCTCCAACAAGCGCATGCGCACCGTCACCAACTGCTTCCTGCTGTCGCTGGCTGTCAGTGACCTGATGATGGCCATCTTCTGCATGCCCTTCACCCTCATCCCCAACCTGCTGGAGGACTTCATTTTCGGGGCTCCCATGTGCAAGATCATTGCCTACTTCATGGGTAAGTGGTCATGTGCCTGCTTTGTCACCAAGCGTTGTTGCCTGTTGCTACCTATCAGTGTTGCCTAGGCTTTGCACCGAGGAGTCCAATCTTGACACTTAATGTACTATGTTCAAGCTTTATCTCTAGTCTACCTTCCTCTCTATCTATCCTTTCTGTCCCTACTTAAAAAAAATACAATTAAAAAAAGCACTCTTCACTATTTTAGCACTAAACTCAGTATTTTACTGACCTCTTGTAGTACTTTTTGATAACTACTCAGCATTGTGATGCACTTATTTGGAAGTCACTCTGGGTAAGAGCATCTGCTAAATGACAGAATATAATGTAATGTAATGTACAGTGTGGTCATATGTCAGTCTCAATGAACGTTCCTCATGCAGTGGAACATCAGTGAATGTGACACAAATTCTTGATGAGCATACACTTAGGAAAAAGACCAGTTTAATATTTATTGTACTTGATTTTAAAAAAGTTGGATGATGCTTGGTAGCTGGAGGGTATTTGTGTCTGCCCATACTAGTCCTTGTGGAGACCTTTTGGTGGGTAGTAGAGTCAAGTAGAATTCTGGGATTAATGTTATTCCCTAAATTTAAAGATCAGTAGACATCAATGCCTGTGTAATATGCAACATATTACAAGTGCAGGCAATGTTGTTCAATGTTGTTGTGTCTCACCACCATTCTACATTGATCCAGAGGAGACGCTGGAAGACAATCAATTGAGGTGCATCCAGTATGAGAAATTGATATGCAATCATATGTGACTTTCCTCCATCTTCAGTTTGGTTCTCCTCCTGTGATTTTTAGGTGCTTGCTCAGACAAAGAAATACCACTGCCATGCATTAGCTGGCAGGCGTCAGTCCCAGCCTGGAAATAACAGGATAATAGCTTGTGGAAAAACCATCTTCTTATTGATTGTGTATTGACTAAAGTTGTGAACATCACACCACTGATTCTGATTGTAATCCGTTTAACCCATAACAAAGAATAATTTCTGAATATGCCCTCTGCATTTTTCCCTCTTTTTGTTTTTTCATTGAAAAAAACAGGTATTGATTGGCTTAACAGCTATGGTACACATCCCCGGAAAGGCCAATAGAGTGTTATTACAGCAATGCCATCATCGGGGTGTGATGCAATGTCAAAGCATGGAGACCCTTGCAGTAAGCATTCTGTAGTGAAACAGCAGCATAATGTTGGCATAATGTGACACGATAGCCTCTTGTCTCTGGCTAGTTCTGTCACTCAGGATCTGTGCTTCTCAACATCCTTATGTTGAAACAGGAATAAGTCATTCCCTGTCGGATGATTCTCAGGCGTTCATATTGAATGAGCCAAGTGCGGACATACTGTGTTGCAATACATATGAAAAGGCAGACTTGTCACTTGGGCTGTTTGTCTCCTTAGATGTGCTCAGGATAACTTGGTCCTTTGCATTTCCTGATGGGGCTGTGATCCAAGATTGAGCTGCACATTTGATTTCATGTTCCAGACTGCTGTTTGATTTAGTCCTAGATCAGAGGGAGTGCAACTACCAGCAGTGTATTCTTTCCTTTATTCCCAGCGAGGACACTTTCTTTCATTCATTAATTTAGAAATGTTTGAAATAAGTTCACACAGTTTTACTACACCCCAGACAAGACCATTCGAAATGTGGTCAATAATGGGAGATTGAGTTTTGTTTTAAATTAAGACAGCTCATAATACAGATACAGCAGATCTCTGCAAATATTCTTCTTCAAAAACAGTGGACAGTGTTTTAGTAGTTGATTATTTCATGTGTAAATATTCAATTCTTCACAAATGCAATTACATAATGTGCTATGAAGTGCTCATTGCTGCTTCGCTAGTAGCTGTTATTAAAGCTGGCCTGTAAGCTCGTAATACATAAAGAGTTATGTTTTTAGTTGGATTTACTGAAGGTAGATTGTACTGAAAATAGAATAAGATGTATTTTTACTGAGTAATTAAAATGTGAATGTGAATTTGTATGGTGAAACCTGCTGCACATACATACAATGAATACTTTAGGATTGATAGCACACATGGGCCTAAAATGGAGTATCTGAGCTCATTGGAATTTTAAGCTCTATAAGCAAAAGACAAGACACTTTCATACCAGAAGTGTCTTTGTCTTCTTTTCCTATTTTGGTGGTGAATGACTGAAAAGGATAGAATGTAAGAGAATAAAGATACAATGAGAGAGGATCACTGCCATTGTAACTCCCGCTGAAGTGCCTGTTTTGTGTCAGACTGAAAAAAAAACCTTTCTTAATATTTCAAGCTTCCATGCACTTGAAAGCTGAAGCTCATCTGCCAGCAGACAGTATTTCAAGGTCATGTTAAAAATATGGAATGGAGGAGAGAGAGAGAAGGAGAGGGAGAGTGATAATGTAATTTCACATGATGCTTTCTCCTTCCAACTCAGTGGGGTAAGTTGAGAAGGTCAGGGTAGGCTGCTGAGACACTGAATAAATGTCCAATGCTAATTGCTGACAACCCAAGATTGTCAGCAAGCAGTGTGTGTGCACTCCCCAGGGCTGGCATGCAGTGTGCATGCACTTTTCTGGCCTGGCATGTGGTGCGTGTGCGTTCTTCTGGGCTTACATGCAGTGTGCCTGCATTCTTCTGGGATGGCACGGGGTGTGTGTGCACTCTTCTGGGCTGGCATGCAATGTGTGCATTCTCCAGGGTGAACATGCAGTGTGCATGCACTCTTCTTGGCTGGCATGTGGTGTGTGTGCACTGTTCTGGGCTGGCCCACCATTTATCGTGGCACAAGAGAAGCAGAGGGAAGGCTGATTTCCTCAGTATGAGCTCTAGGCAAGAGCCAATCAGATTAAGAGCCATGGGGCAGTGTTAGCTGTTCAAACATGAAAAGCGTGCAGCAATCTTCCTTTTATGGAAATGCCACACACACACGCACACACACACACACAGACAAACATACATGCATGCACTCACACAGATACATTGTACACTTTGACTATACATTGACTAGAATACAAAAAAACACTCTCTCCACAAAGACGTTGTCCTGAGAAATATTTTTCAATTAGTAATGTTACATGAATTAACATGCTGGTTTCTTCATAATTATAGAAATGTAGTGATTGCTTTTTTGTGTTAAATTGAGGTATATAATTGAATCTCCCTCCTACAGGATGTGGCAGCATAAAGAATAATCATTAAAATATTGTCCTAATTTGATATTTAAAAAGATTCAAAACATTATATAAGAATTTAATAACCAGAGTAATAAGCAGTGTTCCCCCTGATGAAAATGTCACATTATTCTGTTTCCTTATGAATAGCTACATCATTTGATTGTACAGATAATTATATTGTCAGAGAACTAATTTAATGGACAGTTTATAGTTGACTTTCCATTAAGTCATGAGTATGCAAATACTCAGAAAATGAGTAATGTCACAATTGTCGTTGATTCAAGCTGATTTATTTAAGAAAAATTGTCATGAATTCCATATGTAATACTAAATGTCATTTTTTTAATCAAGAAACATTTTAGCAATGGCCAAGGCTGATCAGTAGAGATGATTGATCAATTTCAATTTGTACAAATCATCTCAATTAACAAACAATAATATTGATATAATATCAATTCAAGTGCAACATGAATTTGTCATGCCATTTGTCTGGAGGTCAGAACTCACCTGAGCGTCTCAGAAAGTGTAGTAAGATGATATAAGCTTAAAAAATGTAATGTTATTACCTGTTCATTTATTCTTTAGTAAAACAGTAATAAAACTGTAAAATGAATTAGTGAGTATGGAAAGTTCAGTCTAGGCCATCAATAAAACCAAGGTACTTTTTGAATAAATCTATGAACTTTAATGAAGGTATGCAACTGCTTTATGGAATATCAAGACCTTTGGCCTGCCTGAAGAGGAAGCCTCTTTCTGCAGAGCTCTGTAACATGGCTGGCGATAGCCAGGGAACTGCTTTCCAGCCCTGAGCTATATATATTTTAAAATAATTCAGAGATCAGTTTGTGATCTAATTTCCCTGGCAAAGGCACAGCTGGACACACACTTTCTCTTGGAGAATAAATGAAATAATTTTGTGGCAGGTGAATCTGCACCCCCCACTCCTCTCTCTATCGCAAAGTCTTCTCTCCATCTCTCTCCTCCTTGTTACATCTTCTCAGCATGACTACATTTTCACTTTTGGAAGTCATATTGTTGTTTCCAGTAAGAGCATTGTGGGTCAGTCTGAATGTGTGCAAATAGTTACTGGAGAGCTGCCATCTCTGTTTATTTATCAGTTTCATAGG